>NC_085846.1:30474343-30800843 GCF_035594765.1 Anolis carolinensis | reverse complement strand
GTCTCTTGGAAACTAGGCAAGTGGGGTTTATATATATGTGGAATGTTCAGGGTGGAAAAAAGAACTCTTGTCTGAGGCACCTTGATTAGCATTAAATAGGCTTGCAGCTTCAAAGCCTGGCTGCTTTCTGCCTGGGGTAATCCTTTGTTGGGAGGTGTTAGGTGGCCCTGATTGTTTCCTGTCTGGAATTCCTCTGTTTTCTGAGTGGTGTTCTTTATTTACTGTTCTGATTTTAGAGTTTTTAAAATACAGTAGAGTCTCACTTATCCAAGCTAAACGGGCCGACAGAAGCTTGGATAAGCGAATATCTTGGATAATAAGGAGGGATTAAGGAAAAGCCTATTAAACATCAAATTAGGTTATGATTTTACAAATTAAGCACCAAAACTTCATGTTATACAACAAATTTGACAGAAAAAGTAGTTCCGTATGCAGTAACGCTACGTAGTAATTACTGTATTTACGAATTTAGCACCAAAATATCATGATATATTGAAAACATTGACTACAAAAATGGCTTGGATTATCCAGAGGCTTGGATAAGCGAGGCTTGGATAAGTGATACTCTACTGTACTGACGTTTCGCCCACATCTACTAAGTTTGTCCCCACTTCAAGTAGGTCACCCCAGCCTTGCCATCAGTGTTGTCAGAGGTTGAGAAGAAGGTCTGCTCATCATTCTCATGCTCAGCAGAGAGCAAGAACCATAGTTATCATGCTCAGCATATTCTCCAAAATGCCAAAGCCTAGTTACTGTATCCCTATTCAAACTTCTATCTAAGTAAGAAGGCTAAAACTACCATATTTCATCAATCTCAGCCACACCTTTTTTGCCTAAATGACTATGCCAAAATTGAGGTGAACCTTACATTTGTGCAATACAGTAAAGACAAGTTGGTTGCTGTGAGCTTTCTGGGCTGTATGGCCATGTTCCAGAAGCATTCTCTCCTGGCGTTTCGCCTGCATCTATGGCAGTCATCCTCAGAGGTTGGAAACTAATCATGTGGGGTTTATATATCTGCGGAAAGTCCAGGGTGGGAGAAAGAAAGAACTCTTGTCTGTTGGAGGCAGGTATAAATGTTTCAATTGCCCACCTTGATTAGCATTGAATAGCCTTTCAGCTTCAAAGCTTGGCTGCATCCTGCCTGGGGGAATCCTTTGTTGGGATGATTTATTAATATTATTATTATTAGGCCTTGTTCCAGGGAAGGTTCTTCTGCTGTGGCTTCCTACCTATCTATCTACCTTGATACATATTCTCCACATTGTGTGTATGTGTATGTATATATAAGATAACTAGCCCCACATGGGACTAAAAATCTGTCCTCACACTTTATTATTGCTCTTATCCTCACTGGTGCCATATGACCTATGCACTTTACTTACTAGCCTATCCTTTAAATCATTGTTGCACTAGTCCACCCACCCATGACAATAAGTGAAATTGATATTAAGTGTTGGTTTGATGCCTTTTTATATATTATTATAATGTTGTTGTCTTATTTGTCTTACATTGATGTAATGCATTTTAATGTAATTACATTTTAAACTGTGTCGTTCGGGCTTGGCCCCATGTAAACCGCCCCGAGTGCCTGACCTTTTGTTGGACTCTATCTGGGGGTAGAACTGTACTCTGGAGAACCTACTTCCCCTTGCCCTCATCTAAGGAGTTGGGCTGTGCAAGCCCCAGCTGAGTAAGAGAGCTCCCCAGAAAGCACGGCCTCCGCCTTCACCGCATCTGTCTTTGTGTGAAGCCACAAGGAGTCTTCTACAGGGATTGCCCTCCCCTGGTGCTATAGTATTATTGCCCCAGGGCAATGATTGTTCTGTTATAAGGAGACCAAAACCCCTTCCCTTCTTTAAATGTCGATCTGTGTTTCAGGCACTTCACCACTACTCCCATTGGAGGAGTGATCCCCCCCCTTAAGTGTACATGACACCCTCTATTTCACATCCTAATTTGTCTCCAGCAGGTTTTCCATTCCCGCAATAAACATTTAAATTTGAAAAAAAGAGGACTTCCAAGAGTGAAGGGCACACTCCTGTTCATTCTCTGAGCAAGAATAAAAACAATGGAGCAAGAGATAGAAATTAACCCCTGATGGTTCTGAAATCTTCTTGGAATCAGACAAAAACCTCCTGCCATGAATTGCAAATAGTCTTGAGAATTCACCTACAATGGACTGGGACAGGAGGTATCATTTGGACATTTTAAAAGATACACTTGGTACAAAAATAACTCCCCATTCTGCAAGGTTTTTGGGCAATCAGGGGTGACGAAATGAAAATAACCATTGCATCTACCAATCCCCACTGCGGATGAATGGCTCCACGTGGGATGAAGTTCACAGATGCAATTTTCTTGGATGTGATCATGCTTATTTCCCCACCCTCTTGGAGAACTGCCTGTTCTAATGCATGCCGGAGGAGAGTCTGCTGTTTTCAGCGTGGTCTTAAGTAATTTGCAGGCACTAATTCCTGAAGCCTTCAGAAATGACTCACTTAATAACAGAGACCGCACTCTAATTAGCTTCAGCATTCCAGAGGGAGGAAAAAAGAACCACGAGGCGACATTATTGAAAGGTAGGGCCTGGCTGCTTTGTGTAAATGAAGCAAGCTGTGTGGCCATTGATATCAAACCAAAAAAGAGAGGAAATGTGTGAGGCACAGATGTTGCGTAGGAAAGCCATCCGAGTTCACCGGATTCTGGAATGTAAAAACCATTGAATCCAGAATCAATAGCTCTCTCCTCCTACTGCTCCAGGATGAAAATAAATACTTTTGGGGTCCACAACTACCAGAATTCCTCAATCAACAAACAAAAAAGTTAGCTATCTTTTGTAATGAAGATAGGACAAACATTACATTTCAAAAAATAATATCATTAATGGGCACAGGGATACTCCCTCTCTTGTAGTTTTGTTTAAAGTAACTTTTTAGTTGTGTTGTCACTACCAGCCTATTTCTAACCTCCCCTTCTTGAGCAAGGTTCTGGAGTATGTAGTGTCCTCTCAGCTCCAGGGATTCTTGGATGAAACCAATTATCTTGATCCATCACAATCTGGTTTTAGGCCTGGTCATGGAACAGAGACAGCTTTGGTCGCCTTGGTGGATTACCCCACAGAGAGCTTGACAGGAGGAGTGTGACCATGTTGGTTCTCTTGGACATCTCGATGGCTTTCGATACCATCGACCATGATATCTTTCTGAGGCAGCTCTCCGAAATGGGTCTTGGGAGCATTGCTCTGCAGTGGTTCCACTCCTTCCTGGAGAATTGCACCCAATTGGTGAAGCTGGGGGGCACCTGCTCGGATCCCTGGCCATTGACTTGTGGGGTGCCACAAGGTTCCATTCTATCCCCCATGCTTTTGAATATCTTCATGAAACTGCTGGGAGAGGTTATCTGGAGTTTTGGAGTTTGGTGTCATCTGTACGCAGATGACACACAACTCTACTACTCCTTTCCAGCTAACTCCAAGGAAGCCTCCCCCCCCCTCCCCCCGGATCCTGAAGCAGTGTCTGTCAGCTGTGATAGACTGGATGAGAGCTAAGAAGCTGAAGCTTAATTCAGACAAGACAGAAGTCCTCCTGGTCATTCGTAAGGCTGATCGGGGTATAGAATGGCTACCTGTGCTCGACGGGGTTACACTCCCCCTGAAGACACAATTCCACAGTCTGGGGATCCTCCTGGACTCAATGCTGATACTTGAAGCTCAGGTGTCAATGGTGGCCAGGAAGGCCTTCGCACAGTTAAAGCTTTGTACCAGCTGCGAGTATACATTGAGAAGCCAGATTTGGCAATGGTAGTCTATGCTTTAGTTATATCAAGACTGGACTATTGTAATGCACTCAACATGGGACTGCCTTTGAAGACGGCTTGGAAACTGCAATTGGTACAAAGATCAGCAGCCAGACTACTAACTGGAGCTGGCTATAGGGAGCATACAATGTGTTGTGACTCAGCTAGAGCCTCAGAGTGACTCTGATAGGGATTATGGGATTCAGGTTCAAGATTATGAGATTCAGGTTCAAGATGACTCTGATGGGAATTATGGGATCCAGGTTCAGAGTGCTCCTGCTATGGCAGATGAGGAGCAGGAAGGCTTTCCCACGGCAGGGAATGGTGTGGATGATTCCGAAGATTCTGTGCAAAGGGTATTAAAAGAGTGTGCTGAGAGAGAAATCTTTGTCAAAGCAACTTCTCATTTGAGTCAAGAAGCCAGCTCTTATTTTCTCGGATTATCTTGCAGCCTTGGTGTATTCATGTTCTTGGGACTTTGTCAAGCATTTATGGGACCATGTTTTATGCCTAACGTTTTCTTGGATTATTCTTTATAGCCTTGTTTTGCAATAATCTTTTGGAACTTTACATTTGCTTTTTAAGAACTATTATTTTCCTATTTCCTAATAAACTACAAAAGACTCTATCCTGTGTGCAGCCTGGTGTATTTAGCAAGATGAAGCTATCCTGAGGTGCGACACAGTGCCTCTATTAAAGTAGCTTCATTGGCTAACAATAAGCTTCAGGTCTCAAGTCAAAGTGCAGGTTATTACCTATAAGGCCCTAAACTATTCGAGCCCTGCCTATCTTCGTGACTACATCCCCCCCCCCCCCCCAATGTGCCTGTACGAGCATTAAGATTTGCTGGGGAGGCCCTCCTCACGGTGGGGATGAGGAAGAGGGCCTTCTCGGTAGTGGTCCCCCGGCTTTGGGACGCCCTCCCCAGGGAGATTAGGCAAGCCCCCACACTATCCTCCTCCTGGAAAGATCTGAAGGCTTGGATGTTTAAACAAGCCTTTGAGAATGTCTAGCCCCAATGGTCCGCAATTAATGACACAGCACTGCACTTTCATCCCATGCCCTTGTTCCTTAGCTACAGCTTGCACTGTCTCATTTATTTATTTATTTATGTACATCATTTATATTCCGCCCTTCTCACCCCGAAGGGGACTCAGGGCGGATCACATTACACATATTAGGCAAACATTCAATGCCTTTTTAACACAGGACAAAGACAAACAAACATAGCTCCGAGCGGGCCTCGAACTTATGACCTCCTGGTCAGTGACTCATTGCTCTCCCGTCTGCGCCACAGCCTCGAGCCATTCCCTTGTTACTGTTTACAGTTTGACCATGTTTTACAACAGTTGTCACTATAGGTTATTGGGCACTGTTCTGAGATTAAATTGTTGTTTTATATGCTATTGGTTTTACTTTTTGTATTGTACTGTGTGTTTATTTCATGCATTGTTTTAGGCACTTTGTGTGACATGTAAGCCGCCTGAGTCCCTTTGGGGAGATGGAGGCAGGGCACAAAAATAACGTCGTAGTAGTAGTAGTAGTAGTAGTAGTAGTAGTTGTTGTTGTTGTTATTTTACAGTCATTTTTTGTACTTATTCTGATGGGGATTTCCTATGTTTTATGCCATTCTCTTAGCCCCAAGGAACAAGTACAGTGACTGAATGAGTTAATTAAAATATGCATGTGTATATCACCTGTCAATTTATGGCGACTTCATTAATTCCGCAGGCAAGAAATTCTGAGGGATAGTTTTGTCAGTTCTTTCCTCTAGAACAGGCATGGGCAACCTTAGGCCCTCCAGATGTTTTTGACTTCAACTCCCACAATTCCTAATAGCCTACTGGCTATTAGGAATTGTGGAAGTTGAAGTCTAAAACACCTGGAGATACAAGGTTTGCCCATGCCTGCTCCAGAGTATTGCTTACAACACCTGGTATTTTTTGGTGGCCCTCCAGTCAATTATTAGCTTCTGAGATCAGATAGGATCTGATGCTTATAGTTAGCCCCCCCCCCCCCATATCTACAAATTCTGTGTCCATGGATTCATGTACAATTTGACAATATCCCACCCCCTCCCAAAAAAACCCACCAAAGCTTGAATTTAGCATTGTATAGAAGGGAAACCATTTAATCATACTATTGTATATAAGGGACTTGAGCATCCACTGATGTCCTGGAAATAAATCACAACAGATACCAAGGGCCCAATGTATATTATAATGTTAATGGAAACACCTTTCAGGAGACAAATGGGTCACATGAGTTACATCTCAGAATAGTTTTAAAGAAGTAACTTTCTAAGCTTTGGAAAAAGGAGTGAGTGATCAACAGTGGTCTTCACAAAGATCAATCTCAGAAGGATGAAAAAATGTATTAGTGTAGTTTAAGGAATTTTTGTCAACTTGACCTAAAAGTCTACCTTTGAACATATTCAAATTTCAATTTTAAAAGATCAGTATATATTAAATAACATTTGTTTCAGCTCCCATTTTTATATATTGAATAATACATAATTACAGTATTGTTAACAGCTTTTCCTTAGGTGCTTCTGACAAAAAAAAAATCAAAATGGACAAGACATTTGCTTTTGTTCTGTGCTCATTAAATAAGTTCTGCCTTCCTACACCTAAGCTCCTTTTGCAGGGCAATACAACCAATTTCCTGTCATTAAAGTTTTCAGTATTTCCGGATGGTGGTGACTTTGCAAGATAGAGAATTCCAGTCTTGCTATTTTTGTTCATTCTTCTCTGATTCCTTTTCCGCAGGTCCCCAGTGCAATGCTTTAGTGGACCTGATTGGGACATGTTGGCCTCGTAGCGTGGCAGGGCAGCTGGTGGCACGTCCCTGCCCTGAATATTTCTTTGGAGTGCGATACAACACCACAAGTAAGTCAAATGAAGGGCGAGGGGAACCGTCTGCAGCAGCCATAAGCCGAACATTCATGCAAATTAAAATAAACTAGGTTCAAGAATTATTTTTGGAGGAAGGGGTTCTTATGGCCTGAGATGGTCAGTAGACTGTTAGGAATTGTGGGAGTTGAAATCCAAAACACCTGGAGAGCCAAAGTTTGCCCATCCCTGCAACTGCTCCTGCTAAACCAGGACAGTTCTTGGGGGCCCTGCACACCTAACCCTTGTGAAAGTAAAAAGCCTACTGTATATAAGTGTGTCCTAGTTGTGATTCCAAGCAATCTTTGCTTAGCTGTTGAACTGCATTTATAGATTCTAGTGTTAAAGGCTGTTAGTTTTGTTATGTGTTTATTGTTTATTCATGGTATAACAGTTAATGATCAGATCAAGATGTAATAGATAAAATAACAGTGCAATAAAGTACAATACAATATTAAACAAAGAACTGGCATCATTAAACATAACATATTTGCAGTATAGTAATGTAAAACAAAGCTTGAAACAGTGATATCTATAATATTAAGCAATCCATGTTGGCAAGCTGTTGCTGTCACACAAAAATGGAATACCTTGGCTATGATCTCAGGAAACTGTTTATGTGCATCTTTTATCTACGTCATAAATTTTGAACTTGGGAACTGGGCCAGATTCAGTTTGTATCGAAATGAAGAGATTTGTGTGTTCATTTGTCAAATGGTAGTGGAGATCATACAGTGGCTTCTGCTAGCATGGATTCAAGTTATGTACATTATGTGGGTCTTCTCCTTAACAGAGATGCTATCTTCCAACCAAGTTGTCATGCTCTATGCCCTACCAAGACTGTAAAAGATGTAGCCAGTAGAAGTGTAGCCATTTCAATTCCTGTGCTTATTACCGTAATGGGGTCTTTTTGTCCATACACACTTGTTATCACTAACAAATATGATTGCTTGTGTTTTGGATGGAAGAAAAAGACAATTCAAGTTGAATTTGTTGTTGAAGGCTTTCACAGCCAGAATCACTGGGTTGCTGTGAGTTTTCCAGGCTGTATGGCCATGTTCCAGAAGCATTATCTCCTGAGGATGCCTGCCATAGCTGTGGATGAAATGTCAGGAGAGAATGCTTGTGGAACATGGCCATACAGCCTGGAAAACCAGCAGCAACTAAGTTTAATTCCTCCCTTCTCCAGTTTCTGACAATTCCAACCAACTTCCTTCTCTGGAAATATAAATTCACATACACACACACAAAATAATAATAATAATAATAATACTTTATTTATAGCCCACCCTATCTCTCCAAGGGAACTCAGGCATCCAATGAATGGCATGACAAAACTTTGGATTCTTTGCACTTTAGAAATAATGAGAGATGTGATCCAGAAAATGTTCTTGTAAAATCTTTCTCGGAGAAGGGGGAAGAATTAGCACATAACTAGTTAAATTTAGTGATTTATTTCCGTGCTCTGGATTGCCCGAGCAACAATACATTTGAAACTGCATGTGATGTCCTGCCAATAGCCTCTAGATACACATTTGATTCTGTCAACAGATCCCTGTATTAAAGTGTGTTTTTAATAACTAGATGATCTCTTGATTACGGTATGTGGTTTAATTGTAATTTTAGACATATTAATATATTATGAAATGTAGTCTTAATAAGTGGCAGAGGAGGAATATTACACTGTGTAACACAATTTTTGTTCCTGAGTTTAAAATGTCATTTTCTAATTGATTCTGTCATAAAAACATTGAAAACGTTTATTAAATTGCAAAAAAAAAAAAAAAAGGTTTTTGCGGGACATTCTGCAGCACATTTTATTACCATTTTTCAATGAATATCTCAAGTCTCAACCAAATTCAACATAGTTTGTGGCATCCACAAAAACGACGTTTCTGAAGTGTCACAACTACTTTCAAAGTGTGTACCGCACAGTTAAACAGAAATAACACTTTCAAACCAGGAACAGATGCTTTCCAAATTTTGTTTGACAACTATAGGATTGGAAAGAACCTCAAAGGCCATCTAGTCCAGCTCTATGTCAGGCAAGAACACACAGATTAAGCCCCTCATGCAACCTCTGTTTACAAATCTCCAATGAAATAAAATTCACTTGTCTGATCATAGGTTTTCACGGCAAAAGATGTTCAAAAAGGGTTTGCCATGCCTCATTCTGCACAGTACTAACAAGTTTTAGCAGTGAAGCCCTTGCCATTGTCTCTGAGAGATCTTCCATCAGTATCACCGCCCACTACTGATGATGCAATTGTTTGGCACAGGACATATCTATATTGTAGAATTAATGTTTCATGCCATGCTCTGTCATGCCTCAGTGTTATGGAATCATAGGAGTTATAGTTAGGTGAGGCATCTGGTTCTTTGGCAGAGAAGGCTAAAGACCTTGTAAAACTACAATTGCCATGACACAGCATTGAGTCAGAGCAGTTAAAGTGGTGTCAAACTATATTAACTCTACAATGTACACGCACCACCTATCTGGCTCTTCAGCAAAAGCCTGCCTGACATGGGAAAGCCTACCAGTAGCATCGTCTTTTGCTTTACATGAGCATACAGCCCCATTATTTCAGAACAGTAAGGTACTCTATAGTATGTCACAAGTTCAAGTACTGACTCATGTGCTTCTCACTAAGATAAAGGCAAAGGTTTCCCCTGGCATCAAGTCTAGTTGTGTCCAACTCTGAGGGTTGGTGCTCATCTCAATTTCTATGTTGAAGAGCCAGCGTTGTCCGTAGACACCTCCAAGGTCATGTGACCAGCATGACTGCATGGAGCGCTGTTACCTTCCTGCCGGAGTGGTACCAATTGATCTACTCACATTTGCATGTTTTCAAACTGTTAGGTTGGCAGAAGCTGAGGCTAACAGCGGGCGCTCACCTCGCTCCCCGAATTTAAACCGCCAATCTTTTGGTCAGCAAGTTCAACAGCTCAGCGGTTTAACCCACTGTGTCACAAGTTCAAGTACTGACTCATGTACTTCTCACTGCTTCTCCTTAATTTGTTGTGGATGTTGCAGGAAGAGAGTATATTTTCTACCGCAATCCAGCTATAGAATGTTTTGTTTTAAAAATAACTTTAAAGAAGGAATGGGAATCATACAGACTTCCAAATATTCATGTACTTCATCTCCAAGCAGCCACAGTCAACATAGCCAACGGTAAAAGATCATGAGAGTTGGCAGTCCAATAACATTTGGTGATCCTCATAATTCCGAGACCTGCTTTCTAGTTACTATTTGAAAAGTTACTGTTTTATAATCAGGTAAAGAGCTGATTAAACATTGTAACCATGTTGGTAACTAACTGCTTCTAGGGACCCTGTGACATTTAAAAATAAACTTTCCAGATTCTGATTTTGGGGACAGCCATCCCAATGTGGATTTGTGAACAATGATTTGAAGGTATAATTTAGCAGTCCCTCAGCAGGAGGGCAAATCACTCTTTAATGTATAATTTAGAAATCTGAAGGTTTAAACAATATGAAATTATAGAAAATTTTTCAGTTGTGTGGAGCTATAATAGAAGTGCATTAGGTTTGAAGCAGGGCTTGGAAAATGTATGAAAGGCATTTTGAGAATTGCATGGCTTCATGGTGGCATAATGGAATGAAGCAATGTGTCATTTCCTCCACTTCTTCCTTCCACATATGATTTTGTGGTCATTTTCCTTTCTCTCTCTCTCTCTCTCTCTCTCTCTCTGGAGCAATGGGTTCTTACAAGAGAGAACTAGAATTTGAGTGTTACAGAAATAAATCTAATTAGATATTGCTTGAAATGTCTTACTCTTGCACTCAAAGTCTGATTGATTTACTCAGGAATTCTCACACTTTGCATGATGGGAAGTCATGTCCATTGTACTGGATTTACACTGCTGTATAATCCGGTTTTTAAATCCAGAATGTCTGCTTTGAATTGGATTATATGAGTCTACACTGTCATATAATCCAATTCAAGGCAGATAATCTGGATCCAGAAACTGGTTTATATGGCAGTACAGATGGAGCCAGGGTCACCTGCGAATTTATAGCAACCCAATGAATATATTAGCATTTTCTTAGGCAAGAAATACCCATTATTTTCTCTGAGGCTAGATCTACACTGCTATATAATCCAGATTATCAATTTTGAACTGGATTATATGAGTCTACACTGCCATATAATCCAGTTCAAAGCAGATAATCTGAATTTTATTTGGCAATGTAGGTGGTGCCTAAGGGCCCTTCCCAGAATACCATATAATCCAGAATATCAAGGCAAATATTATACAATATGTGCTTTGAACTGGGTTATCTGAATCCACGCTGCAATATAATCTATATATATAAAAGAGTGATGGCATCAGGGCAGCGGACAAAACAACAAAACTACAGGCCCCCCAACCTCGAAATTTGACAACACAACCCATCATCCACGGCTCTAGGTTGATACAAAAAAAGAAAAAGAAAAAGAAAGTCCTAATTAGAGGGAAAGGAATAATTGTTTTTATCCAATTGCTGCCAGTTAGAGGGCTAAGCTCCACCCACTTGATCCAACCTACTCAGTCCAGGGCACTGGCACAGTTAGGCCTCAGGCCTCTTCCACACAGCCTATAAGATAGATTATCTGATTTGAACTGGATTATATGGCAGTGTAGACTCAAGGCCCTTCCACACAGCTATATTACCCATTTAGAATCTTATATTATCTGCTTTGAACTGGATTATCTTGAGTTCACACTGCCAGATAATTCACTTCAGTGTGCATTTTATACAGCTGTGTAGAAGGGCCAGTTCTAGGCAGATAATATAAAATTACAAATACAGTAGAGTCTCACTTATCCAACATAAACGGGCTGGCAGAATGTTGGATAAGCGAATATGTTGGATAATAAGGAGGCATTAAGCAAAAACCTATTAAACATCAAATTAGGTTATGATTTTACAAATTAAGCACCAAAACATCATGTTACACAACAAATTTGGCAGAAAAAGTAGTTCTATACGCAGTAATGCTATGTAGTAATGACTGTATTTATGAATTTAGCACCAAAATATCACAATATATTGAAAACATTGACTCCAAAAATGCGTTGGATAATCCAGAAAGTTGGATAAGCGAGGCTTGTATAAGTGAGACTCTACTGTATACAGTAGAGTCTCACTAATCCAACATAAACAGTGTCCTCTATCCTCACCACTTTCAGAGTACACACACAACCAAATACATACTAAACATAAAGACAACCATACAACAGACATTCAATACCACCACTACCTCAACAATTTCTCACCAACACCACCAGACAACGCCACAGCAACGCGTGGCCGGGCACAGCTAGTCCAATATAAAAGCAGCCGTGGGTTTTGTGGTACTTGAAGACTCTGTACTATCTTTCATGGGCTTTATATACCACTTCATAAGATACATAGTAGTCCCCTAAATAAATGGAGGAATGTCCAATAATGCTTCTACTTGAAGCAAATAAGAACACCTACTCACATCAAGACTTGGTATACCATCATTAACACCAGGATATTTTGACACAAGAAGTAGAAAATCTCATGAGCATGTCTCTCATCCCTGGCAGGGGAAAAATACCAAATTAAAACTTAAATTAACAATTTGCTTCCTATTCATGACACCAAGGGTCGATTCTAGCTGACTTCCTGACTAATGTTAGGCTGTTGAGTGTGGATGTAGCTGTAGAAGAAGCAGGAGTATTTGTTTCAGTGAGGTTGAGGTGTCACAGCATGATGCCCTTAAATTCAGTGCCTTCATGTTTGAAAAGCTGGTAGCAGAGTACGGCATGCACAATAGAGTCCTGTGGTTGTTTACTATGGCATGACTGGAGCTCCCTTTAGTTTCCTTTGGCATTCAGCAGAACAGTTTGCTTGAATATATTTCTTACCACAAGGAAAAAGAAGGGGAAATACTCTGCTTTACTTTTTTGGTCAAAGCCAGGCTGATATAGACAAGTTCTATTGTTGCACCTAAATGCTGTGATTGTTGTCCATTGTAATACTTGTAAAGATATCAGAATAATGAATCTGCAAATCCTCACCTCAATAAAATCCCTCAAAAGATGGAGAAAGTATGAGCTTCGTAAAATGTTCTTTCTGAAACCTATGGCCACAGGAGATTTTATCTAATGGTGAGAAATAAGCTGTTTTGTTATCTATTTCTCATGAGATTTTTTTCCCTCAAAGCCTTTTATGAGTTTGGGTCAAGATGTGTTCTATTTCATTCAGAGCATTTTCAAACTGCAGGATCACAGCACTTTAACTGTCACAGCAATATCCTATGGAAACCTGGGATTTGAGTTTTAGGGAGAGATATTGGGAATTTTATGCCAGAGATCTCATCAAATGACACATCTCAGCACTCCATAAATTGTAGCCATTTTACTTAAAGTGGAATTATAATACAATAATAATGGTCCTAAGGACCCAAAAGGCACCAATCCTCTCTGATCTTGAAAGGGTCAGCTTTGGTTATCATTTATATAGGAGCTCTCAAACGAATACTGCTCAGATGAATACCAGGTGATGTATTTCAGAGGAAGGAATTGGCAAAAACACTTCTGAGGCTGGCTCTACACTGCCATATAATCCAGTTTCTGAATGCATGTTATCTGTTTTGAATTGGATTATATGAATCTACAGTTGGATGGGAAAATATGCTACTAGCATAGATGTCCAGTTAAAAAGAATACACATTGCTGATGCATTGGAACAGAGGTTTATAACACCATAATAAGGTGAAAACCTAGCAGAGGGTTTAAATGCATCCAAGGATCAATGGAAACCCAGGGGACAGGAGTGAGAGAGAAATGCTTGAGAAAGTACCAGCTTTGAAGTAGCCGCACAAATAGATAACTCTGTTACTGAGCTAAAGCAAATTCATAAATAAATCGTTCTTGTATGCCACATAAGAATCACTGATCTTTGCTACTATTGATATGGGAACACAATGGAAGCAGGGTATTGGCCTTTTAAAATGATTATTCAGGGTGCTGAGACAGCATTTGTGTAGCTGGAAAATCTGCTTTCAAAGAACCCTGTTTCTTTAATCCATATTTCTCCCCAGAATGGTTCCCTGCACAGCTGTGTAGCTCCAAGGGTACATTTTCAGAGGATGTTGCCAATTATGCGGGCAATTTAGAGCAGGTAAACAATGAGCACAGGAAGTATGCAATTTCTGATCTCCAAATTTCTAGCTCCTAAAGTGATTTTGTGCATTTTTTGGGAAAAGAAGTCACTCTCTAGAATAAGCATTGAGAAATAATACAGTTTCTCTGGCTAGTGGCCTGGCTTGTGGAGAACTGACTCATAGACCAGGGCATTTAGAGATTAGCAAACTGGAAGATACTTGTGTACTATTATAACCAGACACATACACACACACACACACACATTTAACTGTATTCTTCTGAAATCGCCTTCTCTGATTTAGCAAAGTTGGCTTCTTGCTCAGTGTTTCTCATCTATCAGTTCCCAACTTGTCAATTGTTCCAGAGTCATTAACACACAGTGAGAAGGGAAGGTTGCAATGTTCATGTTTTCTTGAGGATGTCTCTCTGTGTGTATTTTTCCAGCTTTTTAATACAGGTGTTTCCTGTTTCCCTTTACTGTAACCTGCTAGGGACAGCCTAAGTCCCAAGTTTATGAGAGAAGTAGTATCCACTGAAGCTTTTACAGGTCAAGTGACCAGTTAAAAATTAAGGACCTCATCAGACACACAGAGAACAGAGTCCAAGGAGCCCATCACACAATTCTGGACAACTTCCGGTGGGATTCTGTGAGGCTTAGTTTTGAAAATGGAGAGAAGCAGAGCTCAGAGTACCCCTGGAGGGGTCGTGTAACACGTTAAGAAGTAATGGAGAAAGATGGATCTGAATGGGGAAACGACATGAGAAGACAGAAGACAGATCCTGACAGGAGAAAACAGAGCCTGACAGTTCCCTGAGCAGTCACCTGCTATTCCCCCACTTTACCTCTAATGAGATCCTAAGCCAAGGAATGTTCCTTGTCCATCTGCTTGGAGGAGGCAGCAACTCAGCCTCTTTGGATTTTGAAAGACAATTGTCTCTTTCTCAAGCCTGAAAAGGCTTAAAGTTCATCAGGAGAGGCCATTCTCCCAATGCTGTCACCCTCACATGGTTATCGAAAATGCTGCATGTTGTTGCTGAGCATGAGGAACCCAGCGCCCCACACCCCACATTGCCTGGCTCCAGTTGAGGGTGATCCTCTGGGGAGAGCATGGACTGTGCGGCTTCCCTCCATTGATTTTAATGGCAACATGGGAAGTTTCTCATGTTGCCGCGGTGGCATGCACTAGCTCCACCCTACTTCACCCATGGAGCCCCGCCGGTGTCATTTGATGGGTGAAATAGGTCAGAGCTGGTGCATGCCATCAAAATCCACCCTTTATGATGAGGTTGACAGAAACACATGGTGGAGATATAAGACAAGGACTCCTTGATAGACACTCCAAGGCTGTGAAACAAGAAAAAACCTACTGTATTCTCATAGTTGTCTACTCCTATCCTTTCCAACATTTTGGGAAAGAGCAGTGGCATAATATTGAAATACAGAGATGTATAGCCTGCCATGTGTCTCTCAATGTAGCTTTCTACCCATTCCCTCCCATGTGATTTTTCATTATCAAGGTTGAAGGAAGATTCAATATCCAGTCCAGTTTGCTTTTGTACAAGGGAATAATGTAGAAGGAGCCATCTTGTCCTTCCACCTAGGCAGCAAAATATCTTAGGCTGACTCTTATTGTCTGTTCGGAGTATATCTTAGGATTGCCAGAGTAAAAACTGGAGAGTACTCTTGTCCCTCTAATGGAGATGAAAAATAGGGAATTTCAGCGGGGGTTATCTAGTCTTGTGACAACCAACATCTACTGATTTTCCATTTTCTGTATAACAATTGAAGATGGAGCAATCTCCAAACTTCTTCCTGACAATCCTAGTCTGTGCATTTCAGTAGGCTTACTTTTGCTGAAATAACTAAGGCTTCTGTCTGACTTGACAGCTTAGATTTCAAATGCTCAGGTGGGGATAACAATGTGGCTTCTAAGAAGATAAAGGAGCTGGAAAAACCCACTCTGAGGATTCCTTGCCTAAGAAAACCCTATGAAAAATTCATTGGGTCACTATAAGTCGACAAGCGACTTGATGGCACAGACACTCACAAACAGAGGTGATGAAACCATAATGTGAAGGGGAAATGATCCTGTCACACCATTTCAAAAGGTCTTAGCTTTTCTCTCTTCTCTCCTTTCTTCTGTCAAGAACGGACAGCTGTAGCATAGCCCAGCTAGCTCATTTCCTTTGGGGTGAAGCCAGTAAGACTTGGATTGTGGCTTGCCGGGGCCACTCCCATCTCTGTTATCGCAGCCTGCAGAATGCTGAGGAAAATGAAATGTGTCAAGAATTTAATCTGTGGAGGAAAAGGCCACTAATGCTGGGAGAAAAGTGCAAACTGAAGACGCTATGAAAAGTAAAGGATCATTCATGCAAAATCCATGAAAGGGGGAGGCGAAGAGAGAAAGAGAGATATTTTTTTTTCTGTGCTATTTTCTTTTCCCATCCCAACTGAGGCAAGCACCAGAATTATGTTTCACAGGATTGTAACATAAACAGGGTCAATGCTAAGTATTTTGTTGCCAGCAGCAAAAGACACACTGACTTCATCGCCTTTTCCATATTCAAAAGGTGACAGGGCTAGCCAGTTGAAACTTCTTCAAAACCAATAATGGACAGCATCCTTCATGGGGCAGGCCAATTAGCACATTGTTCTCCTCACTGATGTCTTACTGAGATCTCTCGACATCTGTCCTCTGAAGCAACTGCCTCAGTCTATCTAATGGAGTGGTTCTCAATCTGTGAGTCCCCAGATGTTTTGGCCTTCAACTCCCAGAAATCCTAACAGCTGGTAAACTGGCTGGGATTTCTGGGAGTTGTAGGCCAAAACACCTGGGGACCCACAAATCGAGAACCACTGATGGAATGGCATTACCAGTTCTATCCATTAGGCTTGTATTTTTATTTGCAGCGTATTACATATCCCACTTCATTCCAGTTCAAGACTTTAACTCTGCTCACTCAACCAGGAGGGAGGAAGCTCCTTTGAAGAGAGCTTCATTGAATTGCATTGCTATGTTACTGAGAAGAATTCAACTCTCTTGTGGCAAAATATGAAAAGTTCTTTTTCAAACTTCATGCAGCTGCATTGTCCTTAAAGTTCTCTTGTATTATTTTATTACATAACACAGCTTTATCAATAAGACTTATTAATGCAGTTTTATTTATTTATTTATTTACAGCATTTATATTCCGCCCTTCTCGCCCCGAAGGGGATTCAGGGCGGATCACATTACACATATAGGCAAACATTCAATGCCTTTTAACATAGAACAAAGACAAACAAACATAGGCTCCAAGCCGGGCCTCAAACTCATGACCTCCTGGTCAGAGTGATTCATTGCAGTGATTGATTGCAGCTGCTCTCCAGCCTGCACCACAGCCCGAGCCCAAGTTTTCCTCAACTTGGTGCCCACCAGCTGACCAGAAAGCTTTTTTGGATCGTAATGCAAGGAATCTGCAGACCACCATGGCTAGTGGTCCTGCTTGTGCAGAAATTTTGAGAGTCCTACTCCCTAGAAGTAACTTTAATTAGTTTGGAATGAATTGTAATTTTTTGTTGCTTCTCTCCTCCCTTTTTTGTTATCGTTGTGGGAGTCATATCTTTGGCCTCAATGTGGAATATAAAATGAGTTTAGGGGGTTTTATGATTATGGATTGTATGCAGAATAAGAACAGTACCATATTTCTGACTGATCAGTTTGCCAAATAAGATAACAGACTGCAAACATTTCCTGGAAAATCAGCATTAAAGTATTGGTTTTAAAACATTTAAGGTGAGTGTTTATATGTAATTTTATGTACAGTAGAGTTTCACTTATCCAACATAAACGGGCCGGCAGAATGTTGGATAAGTGAATATATTGGATAATAAGGAGGGGTTAAGGAAAAGCATATTAAACATCAAATTAGGTTATGATTTTACAAATTAAGCACCAAAACATCATGTTACACAACAAATTTGACAAAGTACTTCAATATGCAGTAATGTTATGTTGTAATTACTGTATTTACAAATTTATTACCAAAATATCATGATATATTGAAAACATTGACTACAAAAATGCGTTGGATAATCCAGAACGTTGGATAAGTGAGACTCTACTGTATTTCCAGATTGTCTATGAGGTATAGTTTTTATTCTGAAACACATTTGGTGCACAAAATAGGTTCCTGTAACACTTTTAATTTTATGGAGGAATTATATTACAGAATTCAAAAGTCATAACAAACCAAAGAAGGGGAACAAAATTCAAGAGCAGACAGTAGTATTATGATTACTTTAATTACCAACCAAAGGCATTATCTTTCAAGCATTTTTCTTCTTTCCTTCTGCAGGTAAAAAATGCAGATGGCATCTATTGAAAATCTGGAAATGTTTCTGTATAGTGTATGTTGATAAATAGATAGATGTGACAATTTATGAGGAAAGATTGATAGAAATTTTTGTGTGCAATCCTTATTTGTATATAAAATGAAATCCTGACACGTTGTATAAAAATCAGCTGTTTTAATTTTGCCTTTAGCTAATTGAATTTGATGCATCAATTTTTCTTCCATGGCTGTTTACCACAGCGCCCGCCTTATAACAAGAATTCAATGTCAGAAGCTCTGAAGTCTCCCATTTTTGCTATTACTCTGTGAACTGCCATCAGCATAAACACTATTCATTCTTTTCATGTCACTTTTTAATTTTGCTTCATTCAGAAGGTTAGCAGTGCCAAGGCTAATATGACATGCATAGTTTGAAATGTAATATTTACCATTTTCACTAATACCATACTCCGAAACTGGAATACAAGGAGATGACAACCACAAACAACATATAAGCTTTCTTGATTGCAATTTCCCAAATATTTTGCATTACTTTTATTTGTTGATATTTTGAGAACAGTCTCGCCTGCACTCAATGCCTCTCTCTTTTTTGGCTTTGTGTAGTTAAGTTATAAGAAAATGAGTAATATATGTTCATCTGTAAATTAGACATGTACTAAACATCTTGAACTTCAACATGCAATATTTTTTCTGCGATTTCATTTATTTGTATTCAGGAAAAAGCTGTCTCTAGGCAATTCTAGGTTCTCCAGCATGACTTTATTGTATTCTTGGGTCGGAGATCTTTTATTTGAATATAGTTTGTTATTATCTATTGTTTCGCACACCCAAGTGAAGTCCAGGAACATATCCCCATGGATATTGTACTGTATCTTCTTTTGTTTCTATTGTTGTTTTGTAGTGGAATGGATTTAGATATTAGTGAAAGAGACGAGCATTCAGAAGCCTTCTTTCTAGTACAGACGACTTAATTCAACTAAGCAAGTAATTGACTGTTTTATTTGTACAGTCAATGTTATCTCATTCTGCCAGGTGAACAGGGAAAGTTGGATGTCTATATTTATTGGTGGATTTCAGAATCAATTATGTGTTTCCACTTCCCACTTCCAGTGGAATCAGGGCTTTCTTCATCTCCTGCTAAAAGCCTCCAAAGGGGCTTCTGACCCTCTAAAATATGTATTTAGCATCATGAAAGGTTACCAGAAGGTGGGAGGATTGCACTAGAGCCCTGAAGCCCCTTTCGCCCAAAACCCACACACTGTGCAGATAATCCAATGTAAGGGTTTACTAAAACCAAAATATGGTAAAAACTGAATATATAAAAGGCAAGCAAATATAAAAAGGAATTAAAGTTTATCAGGTTATGTCCATAAGAGTCAAGAGTATCAAAAAATCCCTTCAGATAAAGTATCCAAGATAAATCCAGTAAAATATGCAGGAACTGAGTACACAGATCCAAGGCAGGCAAAACTATGCCATTCAAAGACAAAGTACTGTAGAGTCTCACTTATCCAACACTCGCTTATCCAACATTCTGGATTATCCAACGCATTTTTGTAGTCAATGTTTTCAATACTTTGTGATATTTTGGTGCTAAATTCATAAATACAGTAATTACTACGTAGCATTACTGCGTATTGAACTACTTTTTCTACCAAATTTGTTGTATAACATGATGTTTTGGTGCTTAATTTGTAAAATCATAACCTAATTTGGTGTTTAATAGGCTTCTCCTTAATCTCTCCTTATTATCCAACATATTCTCTTATCCAACGTTCTGCCGGCCCGTTTATGTTGGATAAGTGAGAGACTCCTGTATATGAATTCCAGACAAGCAAAACTATGCCTTGCAAAAATCAGAACACAGAAACAGCTTGTCACTTGATTACATGAATTCCACAGCTCTTCCTGTGAGGTCTATACCTGCATACAGCATTGCTTTCACAATGATTGTATCAACATGAACCACTTTTAAAACCCAAAACGCCTCCCATGAGATCATTTCTTTTGCACCTGGCCTCCTTATCTCTGAGCTGGCAGGAGAAGTGAGTCCTTAATTTCTGGCCCTGTCAGCCATGTTGCCATAGCTCTAATCTCTCTGACCTCGATAAGCATTCATCTTCCCCAGTTTTCTCAGACTGCGCTTCTGGCAGGTTCCCATGGGAACAGCCTTCATTCTCCTCCTGGGAACAAACAGGAGATTCCAAAATATTTCCCTCTAGGCCCCCTGAAACTCTCCGATCATCCCCAGCCTTATCTTCTGAACACTCATAATCTGACCAGGCCACACGTTTTCAAGATGGCAAAGATCATTAATGAAGAAGAATGCACAAACTGGGAGAGGCTCTGGCAGTTTACTTTTGCTTGGGTCTACTGGGAAGGGCAAGATTTTGCCCCCTACTTTTCTTTGTCCCTGCAAAGTGCCAACATCTTTAGCACTTTGACTGCAGTTTGCATTAATAGAAGTAAGCTGAGGACAAAGATGGAAAATGAAAGAATAGAGCAATTTTAAATAGGACATTTTTAAAGCAAGTTGGAAAAGTGAAACAGACAATTAATTGTTACTGTCCCTGTGAAATCAGAATCATTGGAGAATATGGAGATGTATACATTACAGAGCCTGCACTGGGTTTCTACTAGATTTTTAGTGTTATACCCCTTGATCTGACAGTGTTGAATTTGTACCCAAGCTAAATAAGCAAAAGTGTAGGAATGCACATAGATTAGTATATGTCTGTATGCTATGTATAAATAAAATAAGCAATGGCTTCTTTACTCTGGTATAGTTGAAAGCCTTAGCAGGTGTTCACTTATGTTTGGCTTCTGAGTCACAGCAGCATTCAGGCTCTTCTTCATTTCTCTTTTCCAGACAACGTATACAGAGAATGCTTTGCAAATGGCAGCTGGGCAACCCGTGTGAACTACTCACTGTGTCAGGAGATCCTCAATGAGGAGGTATGAACAGTCGTGTGTTTCAGGTATGGCTGTGTTTCTTTGTGCGTGGATTAGTAGAAGTAGCAGCCACAAGATTATCAGAGCAAATTGAGCTCAGTCCATGGTATTTTCTCCAACCTTTCATGCACACATATAGAGAAAACTGGATCCAGGCTGTAGCATCTCTCAAAAGACTCCTGAAGACCTATTTTATGTTATAGAGGCAATTCATGAAAATTGTTTAAGATCTAAACCTGCCGTACCCAAATGTTAGAACATCCATTCTAACTTGAGTTTCAATGGAAAGGGTTTGGTTTAACATAATAACAGGTCCAGTCAAAGACGTGTTGCTGCCTGAAAGAAGACTAGAGAGTTCCCCATTTCCTTCACTCTCAATAAGACAAGTTGCCACATTTAGGAGGCCAAGGACAAACTTTGTTTTCCAGTATCTTGTCATTCCTTCTCAACATCTGATGCCTGAAAAAATTCCTCACTCTAACTAATGGTAAGACCAGCCCTGAACTATGGCTTGTCATTTGAACCTTGAAGCCTTGAGATCTCATGTCTGTGGGTCAGAGCATTTACAGGAAACTTGCTTGGTGGATGGATTATACTCTTTATCTATTTGTCTTTCATTCGGTTGACCTTTATGGCCCACCAAAGCCTGCCTATAAACTTTATAGAGTTGTGTGGCTTCTAATCAAGCCTCTTCTTATTTGGATCCCTGCTCTCAAGCCTGGATGCGGGAATCTGCTTTAGTTTGAATGTCAATGCAACAGCAACTGATGTTTGGTGCAAAGATTTCCTGTCTTTGCACCTGGGAGGGTGTGCACCATTTTTGGTGTGTACCATTCAAAAAAAAAATCTCAGAAGGCTGCCACTTAATTAGAATTTAGCAAAGGTTCCTGGAAACATGATATATCTGCAGAGGCAATTAAATTTGGCTGTCCCTGGGGCATGGGAAAAATCACAGGAGAGGATGGCTGGCTAATTAAATTAGCCAACTGCCCTACTGCGAGGCTTGCATCCACTCTGCAAATTAGCAATTAATGGGGAGAGAAATCGCCATTCTTTTTTTCAAGAACACTGCAGCATCTTCAGACTGCAGAAGGCTGCTGTTTGTTGTTCTTTCCCAGAAAGCCTTCTCTTCCACGTTTCTAAGGATCCCTTCCTCTGCATAACCCATCTTCCAGAAATACCAGACACCTAAATCTTGGAAGTTACTTCTTTGGCAAAGGCAGCTGCTGGATCCACTGCTGTAGGAGTAACAAATCCAATCTTGATTTTATGGCCACTTCTAACACATTTGCTCTGAGTGGGATGGGAACTCTGCAGGTGCAGAGCCTCTAAAAGAATAATAATAATAATAATAATAATAATAATAATAATAATAATAATAATAATAATATATTTATTTGTAACCTGCTTTTCTCCCTAAATGGGACCCAAAGCAGCTCACAACATTTTAAAGGAATACGAGTCAACCATAACAATACAAGTCAGGTCCATCACAAGCAATGCTCCTGTTTGAGTAAATCTACAATGCATAGTTAGAACACATTAATACCATTTTTAACTGCCATAGCATTGCCACGGTGGCGTCATGGGTTAAATCCTTGTGCCTGCTGAACTGTTGGCCTGAAGGTGGAAGGTTTGAATCTGTGAGATGGGGTGAGATCATATCTATCAGCTCTAGCTTCCCACATGGAGACATGAGAGAAGCCTCCCAGCAAGATGGTAACACATCCAGGCGTCCCCTACACAGCATCTTTGTAGACAGCCAATTCTCTCACACCAGAAGTGACTTGCAATATGTTCTCAGTTCGCTTTAACTCGATAAAAAGTCTGCCATGGCTCCCCCCACAGTTGGAATTCTCTGCTAGAAAGATCTATAGTTCCACTATTCGGAACTATAGCACTATAAAGATTTCCATCAGCTGGAACCTTGATATTTAAAGTGATCAAACTCCTATAACTGTGTATGTAAATATAGTATTGAATTCCAAATAGCTAGCTGTGGTAAAATAAAGTGTGGATTCAGCACTCACATAGCAGTGTTTCCACTAGTTCAATCTATCCATTAGGATATAATTTCCAGGATCCAGATGTAAGCATAGCTACTAGCAGTAGCCATTCTAGCTTTGAGATTCTGGAAATTGTGTCCAAAAAGGTAATTTTCATACAGTCTGATGCCAGACTGGCTATGTAATGCTGTGAGATGCAGTCCAAAGAAGTAGGTTTTTCCCAAATTCTATATGTTCCTCTTGCAGTACCCTATGGGACTCTACTCCTGTCAATTCAAAATACTTCTATTTTAACTTAACCTTGTCCCTTTTCATAGATATAGTTGCAGTCTATTCATCCTAAAAAGCTTGCCAGCCAATTTCATGAATCTTTGGGGTTTCCCAATCAATTTTTAAAGGACAGAAGTCCATAACCTATTGCCACAATGTGCACTTAACTTTTTTGGAATTCACAATGAAGTGACAGATGACCCAGTAACTCATATTAGCAGGCAGGTCATGCTCTAAGGGCAGCCACTGGCAACACTGCTGCTTGTAAAATGTTTCCAAATTATAAATATTTTCAAAAGGGCAGCATGTTAGTTGGTTGCATAAAAACAACCGTGAATCATGTAACACTTTTAAGGCAGGTAGATTTATTAAAAGATGAGTTTTTATGGATTAGGGTCTACTTCATCAAACCCATGAAATATCACTCTATGCATTAGGGAAAGTGCCCTGTAATCCAAGAAACTCATGCTATATAATAAATCTGCTTGCCTTAAAGGTGCCATGTGACTCTTGCTTGTTTTGCTGCTTGTAAATGGTTGCTCATAAAACTCCTCTAGAGAACAGAAGATAAAAGGGGAGGTACAAAAACAAAACAAATGTATCAGAAAAAATTATAGAGCTATAGCAATTTTTGATATTGGAAAATATTTTCCCCAAGAATAGTTAGAGGACCAAAGTGGATAAGTAACATGATGGCCTTTTGGTCACGGAACATTGGCTGCAGCTGGAAATAGTGAGGGAATGAAACAAAGTGACACAGATTTTCAAACATTTACAGTGTTATGTCCAAAGCTGAATCCTGTACAGAACAGCAACAGCACAGAACCCAGACATCCTGAATTGACAAATGTTCCTTCGTAACCAGTGTGGACTGGTGTCCACACACTAGACCAGTGTTTCTCAAACTAGACAGTTGTCTCTATAAGTTGCTATGTTGCTAAACAGTTTGGAAATCGGGTTGCTGTGAGTCTTTCAGGCTGTTTGGCTATATTCCAGAAGTTTTCTCTCCTGATGTTTCACCCACATCTGTGGCAGGCATTTCAGAGGTTGTGAGGTCCTCACATCTTCTGAGGATGCCTGCCACAGATGTGGGCGAAACGTCAGGAGATAAAACTTCTGGGATGTGGCTGTACAGCCCGAAAGACTCACAACAACCCAGTGATTCCGGCCATTAAAACCTTCAACAATAGCTTGGAAATTAATTCATTTTCACTTACATTGTGGGACTTATAATTTAAAAATTAACTTTTCAAAACTTTCCCCTCAGATTCTAATTTCTGTCTGCATTCACTTGTCCTTGTTTTGAGCAGGGCCCCAGAAATTTTGAAATTGGGAAAAGGCAAGCCTACATTCACCCTCCCAAATTTTTAAAGCAATATTCCTCTGATCCCTTTTGGACATGACACACCTTCCATGGCTTCATTGTCTTCTTTTATGTCTTCTCATCCTATAGAAGAAGAGCAAGTTGCACTATCAAGTTGCTGTTGTCATCAACTATCTTGGACACTGTATTTCTCTGGGGGCCTTGTTGGCTGCTTTCATCCTCTTCATGCGACTGAGGTAAGCAAGGCTAAAAAAAGAATAAAAAAAAAACCTTTTCCAACCTTCTACTCTCCAGTTGCCCACACTGCCTGGGGATGATAGAGGCTATACTGCAGTATGTATAGAACCATAGAATCATAGAATTGGAAGAGACCTCATGGGCCATCCAGTCCAACCCCCTGCCAAGAAGCAGGAAATCGCATTCAAAGCATCTCTGACAGATGGCCGTCCAGCCTCAACCATGTAATGTCCACCTATCTAGTCCAATCCCCTGACATGCAGAAATATATAACTAAAGTATCCTTGAAAATAATGCCCATCCAAGCTCTGTTTAAAGAACTCCAAAACTGGAGAGCTCACCATCTTCTGAAGCAGTTTATTCCATTGTTGAACACGTCTTACAGTAAGAAGTTATTTCTAATGTTTAGGTGAAATCTCCTTTCTTGTAATTTGAATGCATTGAATCATGTTCTAGTATCTAGAGAGGTGGAAAACAAACTTACTCCTTAAATATTTAAAGATGGTTATCATATCACCTCTCACTCTTCTCTGCTCCAAGCTGTGGAGGCTAAATTGAGAAAGGTTAAACAGATGTAAAGTAATAACATGGTGGCCTTGAGGCAGAGTGGTTGGACCTTTTGATCATTTGGTGCCTCATCTGCTCTGTTAAATATGAGTGGTATTTTTTTTTCTCTTCAGGAGTATTCGGTGCTTACGAAATATCATCCATTGGAACTTGATCACCGCCTTCATTCTGCGAAATGCCACATGGTTCGTTGTTCAGCTCACCATGAATCCAGAAGTGCATGAAAGCAATGTGGTAGGTTCACGTAAACACAGCTTTAAATGATGATCATGTTGTCTGTAGTTTGGCTGCTGGTTCTTGAAAACCTGAAAGAAGAAGAATGGCCTCTTCCCCTTTTCAGTAAGATCTCTAAAACCAGATCTCGTGAAACTCAAGTCAAGAAAACTACTAGAAGTCTATACTGTAAAGTATTAACTAATATAGAGATCCCAGTACGTAAGATGACAACAGCAACTTGATAGTCACTGCAATTCCATCACCCTAGCCAACATATCCCAAAGTAATGGGTGATGGATTTGCAATTCAACAACATAAGTGGCCTAGTCTTACCAGAAGGGATTTGGAGGTGAAGGTGGCCATGAAATCATTAATGACTTTAGCAAAATGGAAAAGATGTTTTGCATGCCAGAAGTTTCAGATTTGGTCCCTGTTGTCTCTAGGTAGACCTAGTTAACATCTGTCTTTCCAAGCCCTGGAGAACCACTGAGAGTTATTACAGTATCACTGCTAAGCTAGATGGAGTCGTGGTCTAATTCAATCCAAGGCATCTTCTTGAAGAGATGAATTGCTGCGACATCACAGAGGCATAGTAGAAGAGGAGGCATCTAGGACTGCTATTGGATGAGCTGATCAAATACTTTAAGATGTAGAGGTTAGGAAGGCAGAAGCTTAAAATAGCCAACCAAAGCCCTGTGGCTCTTGAGTAATTGCAGCTATCCCAGTCATATTCCTAAGGGCAAGCTAATGGGAAAATACATTAGTATATGACATGGGTCTTTTGGGCATCTCAGATACAAATGTTTGGCAGGTTTCTGGAATTTCATATTGCTGCCCTTGCTGATTCCACCTACTCTTTTTGTTCTTGGCCCTCACTGCCCTCTTAATATCTGAGGGCTTATTCAGAAAGAGAAAAAATCCCTGGGAATACAGAGATTTTCTGGATCTTTTTGTTTTGATTTTACCTACATATTCATAACTTTGCAACCAAACTCTTCCAGGGTTTCCCTTATTTCCCCTTCTGTTGTGTTATTTCTCTTCTCCCTCCCACTTATCGTGTTTCACATCTAAAAACAGAAAATATTTTATAAATTGTCTTTCACCAGTTTTCACCGAGTCCTTTTTAATTGTATTATTCAGGAGTTATCCTCAAAGTGTTAAAATGTTTTAGTAACTACTTGGGATCATTTCCTTTTATTTATTCATCTTTTCTTCACTTGATCTCTGTTGAATTGGAGTCCTGGAAAAATATTTCTTAGTAGCTAAGTTAGCTACTTCCAATCTAATATAAACATATCCACATCGCACTACACTGTTATAGCATTATATTCCACTTTAACTGTCATGGCAGCATCCTATAGAATTCTGGAGCTTGTAACTAACAAGAGGTCTTAGAGTTTTCTAGTTTTTTTAATCATGTCAGAAGTGACTTGAGAACATACTACAAGGCGCTTCTGTGAAAGAATTAGCTGTCTATAGAGATGTTGCCCAGGGGACATCCGGATGTGTTACCATCCTGCTAGGAGGCTTCTCTCATGTCCCTGCAAGCTAGAGCTGACAGACGGGAGCTCACCCTGTCTTGCAGATTTGACCCGACAATCTTCAGTTCAGCAGTTCAGCTGGCACAAGGGTTTAACCGATTTTGCCACTGCAGCTCTTAGTTTTCTAGTTGAGAATGTTACATGCCACTCCCTGAGTTACAAATCCATGATTCTATAGTATGCTTATATTACAATGTCAATAGAACAATAGCGACATAATGGTCTAGTGCAATAAGAGTCACAGACATCCATAGAGTTGTACATTTCATTTCAAAAGAAAGTGGGCTGATTTAAACTGACAAAGCAAGTGGGAGTGAAAAATCCTTGATAATGGCAGGAACTCCCTGGGAGCAGTTTGGGATGGGAAAACCAGCATGTAGATCTCCAAAATAAAATTAGTTTGTACAGGAGCAAAACGTGAGATTTTCAGAGGCCTTTTTTTCTTGCCTGGAGAAACTCACTGTCAACATTTAATTTGCTTTATATGATTGTTTTTTCTACATAGCACAGCATTCCAGGGACTGAATGCCTCCCACATCTCTCTGCAGTTCTGTCCCTAGTCTAACCTCCAAACTGTCAATCTTGACAAGACAGTTTTTCCACGTTTGATGTGTGGAAATGATTTCTTGCAATTAATTGTCACATCCTGCTAAAGTGCTTGTAACCTAGCCACTAACTCAGTTCCTAAAGATTTTCTATGGGGTGATGCTGTGTAGCAGTGTGCATTCTCCCCACAAACCACAAGATTCATATTGTCATGATGTAGTATTTGTGGATTAATATTAGAGGCATGTCTATGAGGGTTGGCAGAGCTAGCGGACTGGGAAACATGAAATCCCATAAACCTGTCAAATATTTATATAGAAGAAGAGGATATAATGTTATATCATAGGTGTTTCATAGCAGTGGTCCTGAAGTTTAAAAAAGAGAGAGACAGAGAGAAAGTGTCCAAATCTGTTCAGGGAATTCTAATCTTGCCACCTCCAGATTAGATATAACAGGAAAGCTGAAGGTTTGTTTTGAGCTGAGCTTCTCAACACAGTAATGGGAATATCATAGGTTAGATCTTTACTGCCATATAATTAAGTTTCTGAATCTAGAGTATCTACTTTGGGTTATATGAGTCTACATGCCGCATAATCCAGTTCAAAGCAGATAATCTGGATTCAGAAACTGGATTATATGGCAGTGTAGATCTAACCTATGATATTCCCATTTTTGTATTGAGTAGGGACTATAGTGTGTTAATATAGCACCAGACAATTTATAGTAGATTTTCAATGATTTCTGACACTCAATTATTTAACAAGAAGAGCAATGCATTATGTCCCTGCCTCTCCTAAATAATGAGGCTCAGAAGAAGACAACTTCCGTATATACTTGAGTATAAGCCAACCCGAATATAAGCCAAGGCATCTAATTTTACCACAAAAAACTGGAAAAACGTATAGTCTAAGCCTAGTGTGAAATATGCAGTAGCTACTGATAAATTTCAAAATGAAAATAGATATCAATAAAATTACATTAATTGAGGCATCAGTAGGTTAAATGCTTTTGAATATTTATTTCAAAGAAAAAAGTAGACTAGCTCTGTAAGTGGAAAAGAGGGTCAACAAAAAGAATATGGTAGCAACAATAACTTTAAAAGTACAAAAATCCTCAGCTCAATCAGCAACCAAGCTAAAATACAAGAGTTAAAATCCTTCAAAACGGAGAAGCCATCCAGTCCAAGCAGGAACATATTGAAGGGGGGGGGGGGGTTAAAGCTGGATGGCCATCTGCTAGGAGTGCTTTGACCATGTGTTCCTACCTGGCAGAAGGGAGTTAGATCATATAAAACTGGGGACTGCCAGTTCATGATCTAGCAATTCATGATAATCTCTTTAAAAGGCATAGAAAGGAGCACTAGTAGAAACTTAAATTTGTGTAAGCATTAATTAGATAAACTGAACTACCTTGCAGTTTGCTTTGCACTGATTCTGTGCCATCAAGAATCAGGATGGTGGTGTTTAAGCTTGAAGGGTGTGGTTTCTATTATTCAAAAACTGGCAGGTAAAAGCAGCAGAACACTTTGAAAGGTGGAAGTTTTATGTGTCTCTGGCGTAGATGCAGTCTGATTGGGTAATTTTTCACCAAAGTTTGGAAAAAGATATTTTCTTGGACTACAACTTTACAATTCCCCCAGCCAGTGCTATGCTGCAGGACTTCAATAGTTGTAATCAAAAAAAGTAACTTTTCCAGGCTTTGCTCTGAGCATTTGTCTTAATTTGCAATGTTGATTCCTCACCCTACAGGCCTGGTGTCGCCTTGTCACAGCAGCCTACAACTATTTCCATGTCACCAATTTCTTCTGGATGTTTGGAGAGGGCTGTTACCTTCATACAGCAATTGTTCTCACCTATTCTACTGACAAGCTGCGGAAGTGGATGTTCATCTGCATCGGCTGGTGTGAGTCACATGTGGGGATGACATATCCATAGCCATGCTAGGGATCTTCAGTGACAGGAAGCTTGGAAAAGTTGCCTTTTTGAACTGCTACTCCCAGAATTCCCCAACTGGCAAGGTCAGCTTTCCAAGCTTTCCAAATGACAGAGCTCTGATATTGAAAATAGGATTTGGAACTGAACTGAAATAAACCATAGAGCCACAAATTAATTAATCCATTCTGTGAATGCTAGAGACAATCTTATTTTAATGACCATTTCATATTGTTACAGAGTTGAGCCTTCACACATACAAAATGTTTTAGTTTCCGAGCAGAGGGACTGTTAGAGCAGTATTTCTATTTGGGGTGTGTGGAAGAGGTATCAAAGTGGTATATTTGATATCTGGTATCAAAGTGGAGCCCACATATTGTTTTTCCCTCCTTCTTTCTTCCAACCCACTATTCTTGAGTAATTCATCAGGAGAACCATTGAAATCTGTCTTTGCTTTCATTCACAGGCATCCCATTTCCCATCATCATTGCTTGGGCCGTTGGGAAACTCTACTATGACAACGAGAAGTAAGTCAGCCTAGTACTGGAGTCCCTTTCTAAGTTCCAGAAAAGTCTTGTGCTGTCTCTAAGTGGGAGCTATGTGGTGAATTGGTAGCTTTACCATAACAATGGGAAATGTGAGTTTTATTTGAAGTCTAGGAATGCCACCTGGTTTGAATCATTATTTGGCCCATATTCCAAGCTTTCATTTTTTTTAAGTCAGTCTTAGAATCATAGAATCATAGAATAGTAGAGTTGGAAGAGACCTCATGGGCCATCCAGTCCAACCCCCTGCCTAGAAGCAGGAAATCGCATTCAAAGCACCCCCGACAGATGGCCATCCAGCCTCTACTTAAAAGCCTCCAAAGAAGGAGCCTCCACCACAGTTCGGGGCAGAGAGTTCCACTGCCAAACAGCCCTCACTGTGAAGAAATTCTTCCTGAGGTTCAGGTGGAATCTTTTTTCCTGTAGTTTGAAGCCATTGTTCCGCATCCTAGTCTCCAGGGCAGCAGAAAGCAAGCTTGCTCCCTCCTCCCTATGACTTCCCTTCACGTATTTGTACATGGCTATCTTGTCTCCTCTCAGCCTTCTCTTCTGCAGGGTAAACATGCCTAGTTCTTTAAGCCGCTCCTCATAGGGCTTGTTCTCCAGACCCTTGATCATTTTAGTTGCCCTCCTCTGGACGCTTTCCAGCTTGTCAACATCTCCCTTCAATTGCGGTGCCCAGAATTGGACACAGTATTCCAGGTGTGGTCTGACCAAGGCAGAATAGAGGGGTAGCATGACTTCCCTGGATCTAGATGCTATACCCCTATTTATGCAGGCCAGAATCCCGTTGGCTTTTTTAGCAGCCGCATCACATTGTAGGCTCATATTTAACTTGTTGTCCACGAGGACTCCAAGATCTTTTTCACTCGTACTGCTGTCGAGCCAGGCGTCCCCCATTCTGTATCTTTGCATTCCATTTTTTCTGCCAAAGCGAAGTATCTTGCATTTATCCCTGTTGAACTTCATTTTGTTAGTTTCGGCCCATCTCTCTAGTCTGTTAAGATCGTTTTGAATTCTTTAGCCCTTAAAGAAGCGGAGATATGAGGCAAATTGTCAAGCTACTCTTGTGTGAAATTGTTCAGTAAGAAGCAAGTCCTCTCTGAATTTTATTTATTTGTTTGTTTGTTTACCATATTTATAGCTCACCCTTCCTACCCCGGAGGGGACTCAAGGTAGCCTTACAACAGACAGCAATTCGATGCCATACACATATAAGTTTAAGTAAACAGTTACAGTTAAAACCAAACAATTAAAACATAAATTATTAAATCAAAAATTAAGATCACGGCATCCAAATAATAATCCAGGGCTGTTCCATTTGCCAATCACTTTAATTCATTATTACTTATTGCACTGCTCCAATTGCTTGTCAAAAGCTTGGTCCCAAAGCCATGTCTTAAGTTTTTTCCTGAAGGTCAGGAGAGAAGGGGCAGCTGATCTGATTTCGTTTGGGAGGGAGTTCCACAGATGAAGGGCCACCACTGAGAAGGCCCTTTCTCTCGTCTCCACCGGTTATGTCGGCGAAGGAGGTGGGGCCTCCCCAGATGATCTTAACCTCCGAGATGGTTCATAAAGGGAGATACATTCGGACATATAAGCTGGGCTGGAACCATTTAGGGCTTTATAGGTTTAAGCTAGCACTTTGAATTGTGCTCAGAAGTAGACTGGCAGCCAGTGGAACTGGCAGAACAAGGGAGTTGTGTGCTCCCTGTATTCTGCTCTGGTGAGCAATCTCGCTGCCATCCATTGGACCACTTGAAACTTCTGAACAATTTTCAAAGGCAACCCCATGTAGAGCGCTTTGCCAAAGAATGCTGGTGCCTCATCAAATTACAGTTCCCAGGATTCCAAAGCAGTTAATGGTGGTGTCAAACTGCATTAATTCTGCAGTGTAGATGCACCCTGAGTATTGCCATCCCACCTTTTACCTCTCCCCCAGTTAATTTTTCCCTGTCATCCATCATTTTGTCCCCAGCCTAAATGACGCCCCTGTCTACCTACAGCTTTTTTCCTAAGAAATGGAAAGAGTTAAGAGAACCAACGAGGGGTATTATTCAGCATAATTAACATCCAGTTCTATTAGGTTTTTTGCTTGCTTGTTTGATTGCTTTTGCTCATATACATAAATGTTAAGAAAGACAAAGACAAGGCTGCAGGGCAGATACAGTTGGGACTGACACAGACTTTTCGTGGAGCATTAAGTTGGAAGCACACCAGTTCCAGCAACTGCAACAAGTGTTCTTTGGGACTCTCAAAAGTTGTAGCCTCTCCAGGGTTTTTGTGGAGGGGAGGTTACATCCTCCAAAGCAGTGTCTCATCACCCCATCATCTCTTCTGCTTTGCAGCTTTCTACATATCATTAGAGGAGCACAGTTCACTTTTGTATCTCCAGCAAGAATTGGAAGCAAGTGTGTTTGCGTGCGCATCTCAGTTTAGTAGGCTGGAGCAGAGAAAAACAGTCATGGTTTTCATTGCAGTCAACTAATTTAAAAATAATTACACATGAGTCACATGACCTTTAATGAATCAAGCTCATGACCCCTGTAATAACTTAATATTGTTTTCCTTTGACTTGGTGCTGCAAAACATTTAGCAGACTCATGCGATGTAACTGATTTTTCATTTTCTGTCTCCACAATATGGTTCAGTGAATCTGACAAAAATGACACCCGAGGACACAAGTGTGTCTGCCTTTTTGACCCTCAGGGCTAAAGGGTGGGCAACTTTAAGTCTGATGCCAGGACCCTTGGTCCCCTTTGGAGTCAGTGGGGACTCGATACATTCTGAAAATCCAAACAAATCCGCACAATTTATTGATGGAGCACAATTCAATGACTTGGTGAAAGAGGTTGTTATTTCACACACAGAATTGAGAGTTGGCAATGAAACACTGAAATGGGAGGCCCCATGCAGCTAAACAAGAGCTGGTACTTAATGAGAGCGGCCTAAGGTGTTCCCCCTGTGCCCTTGATCCTGCCTTCCCAGGGACTTGATAATAGAGGACTTAGCAGCCCTTTGACAAGTCTGCTCCATTGTTATTAATCACACAGGCAAACAGGATAGATTTCAGCCAGTGGTCCTTTGCCTTAATTGTCATCCATGGCTTTTCACTTTCATGCAAAGTCCTGGCTGTGGTTATGGGTGAAACTCGCCTGTCCTCTTGTTCTGGGTTTTGCAAACAGCTAGAAAGGCTCATCCTTGAGTCTAAAACTTTTCTTTTCTTTGGGATGACTATATTTTATATCTGCTTTTCACAGCAACTATAATTTTGTGGAGCCATGAATAGGATTGAGTAATATCAAGCTGGAATGTGTCCAGAGGATGGTGACTAAAATGAGCAAAGGTCTGGAGAATAAGTCCAATGAGGAGTGGCTTAAAGAGCTGGGCATGTTTGGCCTACAGAAAAGAAGGCTGAGAGGAGACATGTTGAGGGTCATGTATAAATACATGAAGAGAAGTCATAGGAAGGAGGGAGCAAGTTTGTTTTCTGCTGCCCTGGAGACTAGGACATGGAACAATGGCTTCAAATTACAGGAAAGGAGATTCCACCTGAACATTAGGAAGAACATTAGGAACCCAGCTCTTTAACTGTGAGAGCTGTTCAGCAGTGGAACTCTCTGCCCCAGAGTGTGATGGAGGCTCCTTCTTTGGAGACTTTTAAACAGAGGCTGGATAGCCATCAGGTGGTGCTTTGAATGTGATTTTCCTGCTTCTTGGCAGAAGGTTGGACTGGATGGCTCATAAGGTCTCTTCCATCTCTATGATTCTATGAGGGCCTCAGGGGCTGACTCCAACTATATTTACATATTAATGATAATATCCATATATTATAAACATGATCATTATCTTCATGATTTTATTTCTTCAGTGCCCTTTGAACCCAGGATTCTTGTGTTTGTGTGTGTATATGTGTGCATCTGCCTTCAAGTCACCAACCGACTATCGACCTCATGAATTTCTTAGTCAAGGAATACTCAGTGGTTTTGCTATTTCCTTCCTCTCAAGCATAAGCCTATAGCATCTGTTACAATTATACTATGCAACAAGATGTTTGTTCCTGGGTTATAAATGTCATTTTCTAATTGGTTTTATCATAAAATCACAGACAAAGTATTTTGCTATAGTTTTTCAATGAATACCTCATAGAGTCTCATCCAATTCAACATAGTCTTTGGCAGCTACAAAAATGAAATTTGTATAGTATAACAATTCCTTTCAACATAAGTACCACACAATTAAATAGGAAATAACACTTTCAAACCAGGAATATATATATATTTTAAAATTATTACATAGTGTTATTAACTGGTAGTGTCCCACACTGTAGAGTTCTGGGCACCAGCATTAGGGCTAGTGGAAAGTTTCATTGGTCATATGAAGCAGGTAAAAAAAGTGATCAAATCTCCCACTTTTGAAAATAAGGCAAGTGGGGTGTATAGAGCATTTCTTTTACTATCCCCTTTAGCCTTTAATTTTTAATGTGGGAAACCTTATCAACAAAGTCTTGTTTTCGGAGCTGGAAGTTCTTCACCTTTGGCTTCATCTGTACTTAGAAAAAAAGATTTCTTCTCCTCTTTGTTATTTCATTTGTTTCCATTTTGACTTGCAGGTGCTGGTTTGGAAAGCGTGCAGGAATTTACACAGACTACATCTACCAAGGTCCTATGATACTAGTGCTATTGGTAAGAGTGGAACTTATTTGTTGCTCATTCTCATAGTTTGGGAAGGGTACATTAGCTGGGTTTACCTGCATGTCCCATTGATCATCACAGTTATACAACTAACCATCAAGGTGAAAACAGCTACGGATGCTACTATTTCTTTTTGGGCTTGGCAAAAAAAGTACAGGTATCCCTTTCATTGTGTTGTTGAAGGCTTTCATGGCCAGAATCGCTGGGTTGCTGTGCGTTTTCTGGGCTATATAGCCATGTTCCAGAAGCATTATCTCCTGACGTTTCACACACATCCCTTTCATTGTTTCTGGTTACTCTGGATACACACTCTTAATTCCACTGTCTTGAAAAATAGTGGGAAGCTATGACACCAACCTTCAAGGATTATGTAGATGGTAAGATAGCAGGAGGCAAACTGGGAGCTGCAATGTTGCCTTTCTGCAAGGCTGTATTATTTTCAAGGGACTAAGAAGGCTGATAACAATGGATTGAGTATTCTTTTCAGTCAAACATGACATGACACATGAGTTTCACAAAGTGTTTCCTAATGTTTCAAGTTTTTTTATTGTTATCATGTACCTGGTGGCACAGTGTGTTAAAGCGCTGAGCTGATGAACTTGCTGACCAAAAGGTCCCAGGTTCAAATCTCAGAAGCAGAATGAGCGCCCGCTGTTAGCCCCAGCTCCTGCCAACCTAGCAGTTTGAAAACATGCAAATGTGAGTAGATCAATAGGTACCGCTCTGGCAGGAAGGTAACTGTGCTCCGTGCAGTCATGCCAGCCACATGACCTGGAGATGTCTAGGGACAATGCCAGCTCTTCGGCTTAGAAATAGAGATGAGCACCAACCCCCAGAGTCGGTCACGACTGGACTTAACGTCAGGGGAAACCTTTACCTTTTACCTTGTAAAAGGGCTACACATTTTACTGGTGCTGGCTGGAGGGAAGATTATTCTGGAATGAGCGCTGTCCTTCTACCACAGAGCTTTCTAAACTGTGTGTCACAACATATTAATGTGTACGTTGCAGTATGTAAGTGTGTTGTGTGAATGTATTCATTATTGACAAAAATCTTGGAAATGTGTGTTACTATCTTACAAATTAAGTATTTTTAAATGAAAGGTTTTCATGAGATATGTTGTGTCCCCGTACATTTTGTTATTACAATTTATGTGTTTGTATCCCTTATAAAGGGTTGATTTGACCAAAAGTGATTTGCTAGTGAAATTGAATTATTGTGTCACAAAATGATAAATGTCTAAAAGGTGTGACACCAAGATGAAATATCTGGAAAGCTCTACCGATATCATATTGCCGGTTGCATTCATTTGCCCAGTAAGAATCCTTCCAGGTAGCTTTCTCACTTGTGATCCTGAGAAGGGAAGAAGAAAGTAGTGAAGCTAAGTATGTTTTACCCAAAGACTTTTTTTTAGGGATGGGATAGGGGAATAACTTCTAATGGCCCACAAGGGAAGAAACATCTTCTCTTCAACCTTAATGTTATTGTCGAAGGCTTTAATGGCCAGAATCACTGAGTTGCTGTAAGTGTATCGAGCTGTATGGCCAAGTTCCAGTAGCATTCTCTCCTAATGTTTCACCTGCATCTGTTGTTGGAATCTGTAGCTGAACCAGCCACAGATGAAAGCAAAATGTTAGGAAAATGGCACTGGAACATGGGAATACAGTAAAAAAAAAAAAAACTCACAGTAACCCAGCTCATGAAAATTACTTTTAAAAAAGTTTTCTGCATCATATTTAGTTGGTTTTTCCTTTCTCTCTCTCTCTTCCTTTTCCACCTCCCCATAGTGAAATACCTTCCATTACCACACTACTTTTGTCCTCTTGGCATACTTCTCTCTGTGTTTCTCTCTGTCATCTGCTCTCTCACACACACACATGCACACATACATCATAATGACTACTACTACCTCTGTTACAAATAAACACAGCACAATTTACCCATCTCCCCTGCTCCAGCAAGCCTATTACTAATATTCTTTGATGAGGACAATATCAGTTGGCTTATTATCCATTCATTTCCCTGTGTCTGCAACCTTGTCCAATGCAGAGTCCTGCGGAGAAAGTAGAAAATGATGTATTGTTAGAGGCCATACTGCATAGACCTGAGATAATGCTGCTGGTTTTGCCTTCGTGTTAATTTTCTGAATCCCAGCACCTCAGAATTACATGCAAAGAATAAAAGAAGACAGGAGGTCCTGATATACTCATCTTTATGAACAGTAGAGCTTGAAATTACACATCAGCCCCATCTACACTGCCATATAATGAAGTTTAAGACTGTATTATAAGGTCAGTGTCAACTCATATAAAGCAGTTCAGTGCAGTTAAACCACATTGTATAAGCATATAATCATATAATGCAATTTGAAAGGGCATCATATTGTAGCTGGGGATGCTAACAGGCAAAAATGACAAGTCAATGGGTCCTAGAGGAAATCAAGCTTGAACACTCCCTAGAAGCAAAAGAAACAAAACTGAGATTGTTGTTGTTTATTCGTTCAGTCGCTTCTGACTCTTTGTGACCTCATGGACCAGCCCATGAGAGAGCTTCCTGTCGGTCGTCGCCGCCCCCAGTTTCTTCAAGGTCAAGTCAGCCACTTCAAGGATACCGTCCATCCTTGGTTGGCTCCTCTTCGTTTTCATTCCATTTTCCCCAGTATCATTATCTTTTCCAAGCTTTCCTGTCTTCTCATGATGTGGCCAAAGTACTTCATCTTTGCCTCTAATATCCTTCCCTCCAGTGAGCAGCCGGGCATTATTTCCTGGAGGATGGACTGGTTGGATCTTCTTGTGGTCCAAGGCACTCTCAGAATTTTCCTCCAACACCACAGTTCAAAAGCATTTATCTTCCTTCACTCAGCCTTCCTTATGGCCCAGCTCTCATATCCATAGGTTACTATGGGGAATACCATTGTTTTAACTATGTGGACCTTTGTTGCCAGTGTGAGATTGTTATACATATCATGAAAAAACATGGCTCACTAGAAAAGAAGAGAGTAGAGGAAAAGAGGAAGACCACATCACAGGTGGATGGACTTAATCAAAGAAGCCACAGCTTTGAGTCTGCAAGACCTGGACAGAGCTTGATGAAGTAACTTGGAGGTCTCTGTCTTCTAGAGTCACCATACCTTGAAATTGATGTGACAGAAGTTAGCAGCTTCCTTGGCATGTTGTGTTCTTTGTTGATGATTTCCTGCTTGAGCATCTTTACTGCTTCTATCCTTCCAGAGGTGACATAAGCAAGTGCTTTGTTGGGGAGGTTCTGAATTCCTTCTGTATGTCTGTTCCTGGCAGTGACTTTCCTCAAAGGTGTTTCCTCGCTGTTGTAGGCATCTCTATTTGTCCTAGTAGATTGATTCCTCCTGTTGGCTTTGTGTAATCAGTTTTCCCTATCTAGGAAGTCCTCATGTCTTCTGATACACTGAAAAGACACAACACCTAGTTACAATTGAAACTGCATTGCATGGCAGTGTAGGTGGGGCCTCCCAATAATTCCCCAGACAGAATATCCCCGCCTTCCAGTATCTTTCTAAATTTTGATGAGCCTTGAAGTCAAAGCACCCCATTATTGAGAGCTTTCAACTTGAGAAAAGTTAGGTTTTATTTTGGCTGAGAATGACGGGAACTGCGTTAGAACTCTTGATGGAAACTAAAATAAAGATACAGTACTAATAGTTATTAATTGCTTAGTTTCTTAGTAGAAATGTAATGAAGGAGAATGAAATTTACACTGAACTAAGGTATATGTTCAAGGTCTTTTTTGGAAGAATGGATGTAATTAATTATATGCTTTTAAGCTTGAAATAATGTATTTTATGGATTATTGTTAATGGTTTATATATGTTGTTGTTGTTTTTTATTTTATTTTGTGTGGCATTGAATTTTGCCAGTTGTTGTAATCCGCCCTGAGTCCCCTCGGGTGAGAAGGGCAGGGTAGAAATGGTGTAAATAAATAAATACACTGAATTGTGAATTTGTCTTTGGTCTAGTCTAGTGCATGTTGAGGGGAAAAAACAGCATAACCATTCAAGGAGCACTACTTCAAAAATAATAATCAACAACCATGTAATAAAATAAAATTCTATAACATTTTGAAAGCAGATTTGAAAACTGCTGTGGGATTGGGGTGTAATTAATACCTTAGACAAATGTATACTATGGGCAAATCCAGTCTGTAGCTGTCATAACCAGCTTTATCTCCCACAAAACTAGCAGAATAATGTTTCCCTTTTGTCCAGCTTGAAAAAGAAATGTTGGCTTCATTGTTCATGTTTTTAAGGGCAGTGATAGCTCTGCCAAGCCACCTCTGCAAACTGTAATCCGGTCTCTCCTTAGCCACAGGCATTAACATGAGATAACAAAAAAAAAACTGTAAAGAAAATGAAATATCACTGATGTAATTTATTAAGTAAACTATCAATCACAGAAGCTTTAATGAACTGCTGTAACAAGAAGTAATTCAGACTTAGACAGGCCAGACAATTATTTTGTAAAAGGAGAAAGTTTTTTTTAAGACCATAAGGCAGGGGTCCCCAAACTTTTTAAACAGGGGGCCAGTTCACGATCCTTCGGACCATTGGAGGGCCGGACTATAGTTGGCCACCGAGCAATAATAATAATAATTAATAATAATAATAATAACAACAACAATAATAAAAAAGAGGGTTGGAAGGACCCTTTGGGCCGTTTAGTCCAACCCCTTTCTGCCTTTGTGCACCAAAAGCACAAGCAAAGCATCCCTGACAGATGGCCACCCAGCCTCAATGTTAATAATAATAATGATAATGATAATAATAATAATAATGGTTATAAGAGAAGAAGAGACCCCTTGGGTCATTTAGCCCAACCCCCTTCTGCCCTTGTGCCGTGGGGGCCGGATAAATGGCTTCGATGGGCCGCATCCGGCCCCCGGGCCTTAGTTTGGGGACCCCTGCCATAAGGCCTAAATGACTAAGAACCATTTTGAAGAAAATAGTTTGCTTCGAGATGAAAAAGTTGTATGAATTTCCATTTCATCAGGGACAGTCCTAATTTATCCTCTGTTTTTTAAAGCAGCTTTTAAAAGCCCGGAAAACTCACAGCAACCCAGTGTTTCTGGCCATAAGAGGCTTCGACAACACAGCTTTTAAAATGTTCCGGTTTCTTGCTTTTTCTCCCACTTTCCCTTTTATCCGCAGGTTACTTCCTTTGTAGCCAACGAAAAAGTAGTTTGCACTCAATACAATCAGGCAGAGGAAGGAGAGAGTGAAATCTTCTCATTCCCTATAGATTCTGGCAAAGGAAAATTGTTCCAGCCTCTTTTTAGCTTATTATTAATGTTCGCTATCTTGTCCAAACGGAGATGTTGTTGGGCCAACAAGATGTTGTGGTGCATCCACATTGTAAAATTAATGCAGTTTGACACCACTTTAACTGCTATGTTTCAGTGCTGTGAGATCCTGGGAGCTGAAATGAATTAATTCTATAGTGTGGCCGTACCCCTAGTTGTTTGAGGGTGTCATTGTAGTGATTTCAAGTCAAATATGTATAAAACATTCTGAGTCATGTTTCAAAACATCTTGTTATGCTCTAGTAATATGATATCAGCCAGAGAATCAGAGAATCAGAATAAGATATAAAGACCAAGTATGATACTTGAGTTTGTAGGTGTGACATAATCATTTAATGCTCAATTGCTGCCACTTCATCTTTGTATAAGAATTCTATAATATGCTGTCGAAGGCTTTCATGGCCAGGATCACAGGGTTGTTGTATGTCTTTCGGGCTGTGTGGCCATGTTCCAGAAGCATTCTCTCCTGACGTTTCGCCCACATCTATGGCAGGCATCCTCAGAGGTTGTGAGGTATGGAGAAAACTAAGCAAAGAGGTTAATATATATCTGTGGAAAGTCTAGGGTGAGAGAGGTCAGTGTGAATGTTGTGTAGTTAATCACTTTAATTAGCATTGAAAAGCTTATCTGCTGTCTTCTTCCTGCCTCTGGGGCATCCTTTGTTTAGAGTCGTTAACTGCCCTAGGTTGAGTCATGTCTGGAAATCCTCTGTTTTCAGAGTATTGCTTTTTATTTACTGTTCTGATTTTTGAGTTTTTTAATACTGGTAGCCAGATTTTGTTCATTTTCATGGTTTCTTCCTTTCTGTTGAAGTTGTCCACATGCTTGTGGATTTCAATGGCTTCTCTGTGTAGTCTGACATGATAGTTGTTAGAATGGTCCAGCATTTTTGTGTTCTCAAATAGTATTCTGTGTCCAGGCTGGTTCATCAAATGCTCTGCTATGGCTGATTTCTCTGGTTGAATTAGTCTGCAGTGTCTTTCATGTTCTTTGACTCTTGTTTGGGCGCTGCGTTTGGTGGTCCCTATGTAGACTTGTCCACAGCTGCATGGTATCCGGTAGACTCCTGCAGAAGAGAGAGGATCCCTCTTGTCCTTCGCTGACCGTAGCATTTGTTGGATTTTCTTCGTGGGTCTGTAGATAGTTTGTAGGTTGTGCTTCTTCATCAGCTTCCCTATGCGGTCAGTAGTTCCCTTGATGTATGGTAAGAACACCTTTCCTCTGGGTGGATCTTTGTCTTGACTATAATAATTCTATAATAAGTTGGCTTACTTGTTTACTATGTATGGAACATGGTTGAACTAAGGCAGACTCCATCAAACACTACATCATTAAATCAGGATTGAGTTCAATCTGCTGTTCATAAACCATAAAGAAAGACATTATAATTCAATACTAATCTTTGCAGATAATGGGCAGTCCAAAGTATAAGAAACAGAGCTTCCCAAAGTTTACTGCAGATCTGAAGCAACACAGATGGCAGTATTTTAAAAATGTTTGAGAGATTAGCTCCATCTGGTGGTAGAGATTATTATTTTTCTGTGCCTTCAAGTCATCAGATGATGTAGTCAAAGCAAGTTATTTCTGGAGTTCATATTATCTTGATGCATCATAATTTAGCAAATTATTATTTTTAATATTTTTATATGTTCTGAATGTTGCCTTGTAGATCTTTTGTAAATGGAAAAGCAGGGTATAAATGTGTAACTAATGAAAATACTGCAAGTGAAGAGCTGTGGACATTTGGAATTGCAAAGCAGTGATGTCCTTTTCCAGCTCTGGTTCTCCCACAATGGAAGGAACAGAGTAAAAAAAGTTATTTTTCATATTTCAACTCTCAGGATCAACTAACCAGCATGACTCCTTCTATCTTCTATGTGTGATACCAATTCTATAATAACTTGCAAATTTGGTCTAAACTTATTGCCAACATTGCAGTTGACTTTTATGGGAATACTCTTAGCTAAAGAATGCTATCCTTGATGTTATATTGTTTCTTAATGGTATTGAATTTTAATAGGTAGGACCTATTGCCAATATTTTTGTATAGTACCTTTAGAATGTTTAGTATTGTTGTCCCTTATAGTGTTTTATATTGTTGCCTTTCTAAATATTGTATTTATTTGTGTGAATGCATATGACCTATTGTTTAGGCATTAATAAATGAACAAACTAGAGTTGTGGTCCAAACAGTAGCTTTTCCCATCCATAGGTTGTTTTCCACTTGCGGTGAAGGAGTTCTTTGCTCTGGTTACTTCGCTAGTTTAATTTGATTTCTGTGTCTGTTCCAGATCAACTTTATATTTTTGTTCAATATTGTCAGAATCCTGATGACAAAGCTTCGGGCCTCCACCACTTCCGAAACCATCCAGTACAGGTATCTATCAATTTAAGATAACAGACAGACAGATGGGAGGGAATTTTTGTCAACTTGTTTGACTTTGAGTCTCTGAGACAGAAAATTGTCCTCTGTACCTTGTAAAGCTGACCATTTCTGATTAGAAAGGTCATTCATAAACCTGACTGCCTGCCATAGTTCACCCTTGGACCCCCATGATGTCTTTTCAATTCCTTTTTTATCTGGATTGTAACCTGCTGTGCTCTTTTCCCAGAAAAGCTGTGAAGGCCACTCTTGTGCTCCTGCCTTTACTAGGCATTACCTACATGCTTTTCTTCGTCAACCCAGGAGAAGATGAAATATCCAGGATTGTCTTCATTTATTTCAACTCTCTCTTGGAATCCTTCCAGGTATGTACAAAGTCACAGAGAAATGTGATTTTGGTGTGTGTGTGTGTATGTATGTATGTATGTATGTATGTGTGTGTGTGTGTATATATAAGCTTAATGCCCAATCCTCTGATATTGCTTACATGGATTTAAATTTAATTATGTATTTTAAATATAGTCTTTCATTCCAAATTGTTGGGTGTGTTGGACAAAGGATTTCAGAATGAAAGGTGATACTTCACATCACTTTAGGAAAACTTGAGATCATAAGCACAGCCCTTACACAAAAGGTGAATATCATAAGCCACATTGGTAATTAAACAAATAATACAAAATTTGAATATGTTCAGAGTGCTCTTGATTAAACTCTAGCAGAAAGCACTACAGACCCAGCTCAAATGCATACTCTCCAAAATTACACAGATTTTTTTTTATCGTGTCGGAAGTGAATTGAGGCAAGTCACTTCTGGTGTAAAGCCCTGCAGGGGGTTTCTCTCATGTCCCCTCATGGGAAGCTTGGGCTGATAGGTGGGAGCTCACCCCGTCTCGTGGATTCGAACCGCCAACCTTCAAGCCAGCAGTTCAGTCAACGCAAGGGTTTTACCCATTGCACCACCTCCATTACACAGATGAAAACATGGACATGCAAGAAGGCCTTTGCCTAGCTCTACAGGTTAGGGCAAATTTTTGTCCCCTCCTACCTTCTCTCCCTCACTGAGTTAAGAACAAACCACCTTAGCAAAAGAATTCATTGCAAGTAACTTGCTATTTGTAATTAGTAACTTTCAAGCTCTCCAAAGGACCTCAGGGATCAAAGGCCTGCAGATCAAAGGCTGAAGCTCTTAAAAAACCAAATAAATTATTGGATGCAACCTGTAAGAAATGTATGGCAAAAGACTAAGCCTGTTCTTCCCTTCCATTCACAAAAATCTTTGGCTGATGTTTGATTCTTTTCTCCCATCAGGGCTTTTTCGTCTCTGTCTTCTACTGCTTCCTGAACAGTGAGGTGAGCTGGAGTTAGAAATGGGAATGAGAACATAATTTGGCGACCTCCTGGATTTTATCCTTTTGTCTTAAATTGATTATTTCCTCAAATTTGTTAACATTTTCAAATATTCAGAACTTGCTATTTAATCATTCAATGCCAACAATGGGAGGAAATACAGTTAAGTAGATGGGGCAGGTAATGCTGGAAGTTGCAGTCTTCCTATGTGAAGTTCTACAGAGATTTAAAGAACTCCAAATGATATTTTTGTTATCCCAGAAATTTGCTTGAAATAGCTGCCGTTTTTTCCGCCCTTCATTTTTAAAAATGTCTGAGTTAGATCATATTTTGAAGGTCTTGAGGGGCATATATACTTCTATTATTGAACTTCATTATGGGAGGTTTTGCCATTTCTCCAAAAATGTGTATCACATCATGATACAGACTGTAGTGTTTGCTCTTCTGGATGGTTTCAAGACAAATGGTGAGAAAGGTAAAAGCAACTCTGCTTTGATCCTCTTCTTTTTTCCTTTTAAGTTTGTCTTGAGAGTTAAAAAATAAGTAAAACAGTGAAATAAATTGTCAGTTCACATTATTTTCATTTGTTACTTTCATGAGGAGTAGCCATTTTTGTGGTAGCTTTTTAGTATTTTTTATAATTTAAAAATCTAACAATATTATTCACAATGAATGCAACAAATCAGTTTTATATATTTCCTCAGTAAATTGACAGGCAACTTGAAGCCCAGAAAGAGGTCAGTTGTCTCTTCCAGAAGCTTCCAATAAATGGTAGCATACACCCACATCATTTAACATTAGTTGCAGGGAGGGAGGATGATAGCATTTTTTAGTAGCCTATGTAGTTGAGGGCCCCAAAACAGAAACTTGTGTGCTAGGGCCTCTGTTGTTGTGATCTGTAGTGATGGCTACCAACATGAAGAATCTTTGAAAAAGAACTAGCCACTATCATTATAGAGCAGTGGTTTCCAACCTGTGGACCGCGGCCCAGCAGTTGGCCACGAGAATGAAAATCCGGTCCACGAACCTCCTTCCTCTTCATTTATTTTATTTTCACTCCTTTCTGCAGAGCTGACTATTGCATTGAATAGACCACATCAGCTCTAGATTACTAAATATGGTTTGTGGGCAAGCTGGCGACTACTGAATGGCATATATCAGAAACTAGAGCTGATGTGGTCTACCCAATGCCATTTTCTGAATTAGAACCCCAAATAAACAAACTGAATCTAAAGTTGACCAAAAACTGATCCGTAACCCTTTTGGTACTAATGTTGGAGAGTGATCCCTAGTCAAAGTGGTCCCTGGTAAAAAAAAAATGGTTGGGAATCACTGTTATAGAGAAAACCCTTCTAGTGGTGACAGATACGTTTTATAGTGTTAGGTCTATTTAGTGTATTTTGCGGTATGTTTCCCTAGGTCCGCTCAGCAGTACGGAAAAGATGGCACCGATGGCAGGACAAGCACTCCATCCGTGCTCGAGTGGCAAGGGCCATGTCCATCCCCACGTCTCCAACACGCGTCAGTTTCCATAGCATCAAACAGTCCTCCGCTCTCTGAGCCTGTTCCAGACCATGAAGCCAGTGTTTTGATACACTTGTGATGAAGGGGCTTGGCAGCTTCAAGGACAAGACTTGATCCTTCGGAGTTCCAGCTGAGAAAAGTCCTTGTTGCCCTCATTTGGCTGGCCACTTATGAGACTGTTTGGATTGGAAGGAAGGCTTTGTGTGTGCCCATGATTGCAAATCTTGGCAGGATCCAGTGGTTCAGAAATGATGGGAAATTCAAGAGTAATGCCCACAAAACCCATTCTGAAAGCGTGTGATTTATGTAACTTCTTCGTGCCATCTAGAGTTCTTTTTGCTCCGATTGCTTAGAGAGAATGATAATCTCACAAGTGTTATAGAAAAAACAAAGGGACAGAGGATTCACTCTCAAATGTACAAAATCCTGAAAATGTCAGCTCATAATTTCACAAAGCATTGTTAAACATTAACCACTGGAGGAAACAGAACCAAAGGAAGTGGTTTTTGTCTTATGGCAGCAAGATTAATCCTGGGAACTTTTCCCCCTAAGAAACTGAAGTGGAAGTTTAACCCTTTTTAAAGGGTTTCATGAATTCATGAAAGATGGGTGTGGCTGATATTTGACAAAAGCACAAACCCTTCTGTATTCAGGGCCACAATAACTACCTAATACTGGAGATTCAAATGATTTGGTGCACTGTTATGAACTGCTGATGAACTTTCATAAATCTTTGGTGTATTATGTAATGATTGGGATGCTGAGAAGGATCCAACAATGCTGTTCCAGTGTTCTTCCTCATGCATTTCAACATTAGAAGTTGCCAAGACATTAACTGAAAGACCAATGGACTCTGATTCTGAAAGTCAGCCTATCAACTTGTTTCACAAAGTATGCCACAGTTATTTGGATCTCACCAAGTTCTTTCCCCTGGAAAATCACCTTGAATTCAAAAGCGGAATGGGGGTTTTTCGTGTCAGGAGCGACCTGAGAAACTGCAAGTTGCTTCTGGTGTGAGAAGGATGTTGCCCAGGGGATGCCTAGATGTTTGATGTTTTACTATCCTGTGGGAGGCTTCTCTCATGTCCCCGCATGGGGAACCTTTTGGTCATCAGTTCAGCCGGAACAAGAGTTTAACCCATTGTGCCACCAGAATGGGGTGTAAATTAAGATATACATTTTTTTTTACTTTTCCATTCTTGCAGGTAAAAAATGAATATGAAGCAGCATTGCACATTTTTGTAAATTTTAGATTATTTTTTCACATTTCAGGGCTTTTTTACACAAAAAATTCACTTGTGTAAAAAAACGTTTCTTGCAAAAAATGTTTGCAGCAGGGAATAATGTATTTTGCACCAAAAGTGTTGTCTCATGTGCAAACATGTTTTCATGCAAAACCCTGTGCTTCTTTCCACAACCCCTTTCCCCCCTTTCTTTTACAGAAATGAATTTTTCACAAAATCTCAAAATGCATGTTGGGCCATTTTGACAAGGTGTCTCAATGTGTTGAGGCAATGATGAGAAAATCTGTGAATCTTCTTCACAACCCTAATATGACTGCATTTGTCTGGGTATTTTTAAATAAAGGTCAACACTACTCTCCATCTCCATTACTGCTTTTCTGTTTCTTTGAAATTATATAGAAGATTTAATCTAAGTCATAGATCAAATAAAAGGAATGCTATGTGTATATAAGTTAAAATCACATATGAAAGGTACTTTTTTAGGCTGTTGTTTCCAACATCTCTTAGGTGACATGACTAGTGACAATGGTGACTTGGAGTTATAGGAACTGTAATAGGGGCTCCAGAAAAGTAACTTTTCTAAGCATTATGATCCATTTATAGAAAATAACTTAGGCACAAAATCTTTGCTTTTGTATTTTTTTTTCACCTACAGGAAGTTTAAATTAGACTATCAAGTTAGATTTGAAAGTTATGAACAATGCCTGACAAAAAGCAAGGAATTTAAGAGTTCCAGAGGCAACAGAATCCAGGGGATGGGAGTAAAATCACTTAAAGTTTGCCTTTTTAGTAGTCTGAATGCAGTTCTTATGGCCATGCTCATTCTCAGTCTGATGTTATTTTCCTCTGTGTCTATTTGAAAAACACCTGTAGACAAGATAAAAAGTGGAAAACCAGCACCAGAAGGGCTGAATGCAGTTGTAATGGCAATTATGATGACCCTGCTCATAAACCTTTTGTATGTTCAAACACTGCCAGTGTGTTCAAACACTTTGTATGTTCAAATGCAGCGCTCCTTGCCAAACACAAAATGAGTAGTATGAAATTAATATTCTGAGTTCTGAAACATGTGAAATAATATCTTCTTAATGAACAGGGAATTGCAAAATATTCTATTTTGGATTCATTTTTTCTATGATGGTTAAAGAAACTCCACACTAAGGTTTGATAAAACAAAGTTCTACTGTATTAATTTCTAAATCAAATATGACCCTTCCCCTCTACTCTAGAACCTGGGCTGAACCACAGGCTTTGATGGTCCATCCCTCAGATCTCACCCTCTAATGATAGAACACCAGTCCAAAAGGTACCAGGAATGTACAAGTAAGTGGGACAATAACACTGGCCTGGTAAACAACCATACAGTTAGGAACAGCCCTTGAGACTAGCAAGTCAGATTCATTCTCACAGCTGGTTACCAAGAGATGAGGCAGAAACCAGACACCTTCCCACCTTTTAAGTTCCAGTTTTCAGTTCCTGCCAAGGCAGGCACCTCCGGCTTCTCCTTCACTCTCTTGCTCTTTTCAGGAGCTGGTGGTAAAAGATGCCCCATTGCCCCTTTAATGAAGGCACTGACCATCGTGTTCCAAATTCAGCAAGCTGCAACATTTCAATCTTGAAGCAGCTCACTGCACCATGCTGTTTCCAAACTGCTCACAAAATCAAACAGCCATCATTCCTTTCTTCAGTTTATGTCTCCCACACAACTTGGATACGAGACCTTGGGCTGGTGATAAACTTGCTTGAGGGACACACACAAAACCTACCCATTCCCAATAAATGTAACACCCAGTATGTTCATGATAGGACAGAGGATCAGCAACAGGAGCAAGTGTGCCATTTTCTCTCCAGGAGTGAGTACTAAGTGCTTGGGGAAAGCCTACTCTGAGCTTCTCTTCCCACAAAAAGTAACCAGGGCAGTCAAGGGGATGTTAACAGCCAATAAGACCAAGGGGGAAAGTGTTTGGGTTATTTAAAAAGCTAACAAGTGTAGAAGGGGAGGGAGAGAAGTGACCATGTGTTAGATAAGAGAAAACATTGTGTGCGTGTCTCAAAAACACATTCCCTTGTATTCACAATTGTGGTTTGAAAACTGTACAGTACTTGCATGGGTGCTTTCCCCTTCCCATCTGCAAAGGCAGGCTACCCACACTCTCTCTGTCAAACTTTAGATAATGTACCTTTCTCAGTCACACTGATTGGTACTCATAGACCTCAACTTCTGCTCCTCACCTCATCCATAAATAGCAAGTGTATGCAGAGCCTAGCATGAAGTGGAAGAAAAAATAACATGCTTCATAAATCAGCCAAATCCATGTCCCAAAACCCACTCCCATGCTCTGTCAAAACCTGGTCTATTCCCCTCACACTATCTGATCAGAACAGGATCCCATCCCTGAAACAGAAATTCAGTTGGGATGCCCATGGTAATGATGAAAGGTAGGACTGCAGCTAATCTACCAAGTGATCAGAGAGAACTGGAGCAGAAAGGGAGGCGGGCAGGCGAGGACACAGTCCAGGGCAGACCCAGTGTTGCAGCACCCCCAGGTCCTCGGGCTGCTGAGAAGACACCTGCTGGTGGACATGGCCCTGAAGTGAGTGTGTTAGTGTGGGTACGCGACTGTAGAGCATCAGCCACTCCCCTGGGTTCATGCTGTTGATGTTCAAGAAGGGCTATGGTGTCTGTAGCAGAGTTGGCCAGGAAACGGGCATTCTGGTGACGAGAGGTGGCGGCAGCAGGAGGTACACTGCCATGGGTACGCTGGTGGCGTTTCAGATGAGCCCGGCGAGCAAAGCGCTTTCCACAGGCCGTGCAGGGATAGGGACGCTCGCCAGTGTGGGCCCGTTGATGGATGAGTAGCTCGGAGCGCTGCAGAAAGCGCTTGGCACAAACGGAGCAGGCATGTGGGCGCTCCCCACGGTGCATGCGTCGGTGCTTGCTGAGGTTGGAGCTGACGCTGAAGCGGCGGCCACACTCCGTGCACACATAAGGCTGCTCCCCAGAATGGGAGCGAACATGAATAGTGAGATCCGAGCGCTGCAGGAAGCGTTTGCCACACTCTCCACAGCCGTAAGGGCGCTCCCCTGAGTGCAGCCTCCGGTGCTTGCTAAGGGCTGAACGCTGGGTGAACCGCCTCCCGCACTCCCCACAAGAATAGGGCCGGTCAGGTTCTGGGGGTGGGGAGGGAGGGGGAGGAGGCGTTGCAAGGCCCCCACCACACTCCGCACAGCGGCGTGACCTCCGGTGGCGCTCCAGGTGGCAGCCCCAACGGAAACGTCGTCCGCAATCATGACACTGATGAGGTTTTTCTGCTACATGGCGCTGCTGATGCCGTTCTAGGTTGGCAAGGATTCGAAATCGCTTGCCACACTCTTCACAAGCATGGGGCTTTCGGGACTGAGTCAAAATTGTGTTCTCTGGAAGGGTTTGAGTATCTAGTAGTCCTATGGAATTCAGAGGCAAAACAAGAGAAGAAGTTGAGGCAGAATCCAGGGAAGAAGCCAAAGCAGAATTTGGAGAGCTAGAGCTAACTGGGGGGATCATGATGGTTCTTCTGCATGGCCCACAGCGGTGGGGTTTCTCTCCTGCAGGTTGCCGCCGGCGTCTCTGTGTACAGCGTGGTTTCTGCCAACCAGAGAAGAACTGGCTTCTTTCACCAAAGGGTGGCCAAACTCTCCCACTTTCCTGGGAGTCCCGGCTGATGCTGTGGAGGGGATTACAGCCAATGCTCTCCCTTGGCTGAATGCCTGCTCCCCATCTTGTTCCCAGAAGACTCTGCTGATGGGCAATGCTGTTCTTACACCCACTAGCATCCCTGTGAACCATTTTCCCTGAAATTGATTGCTTCTGCCCTGCCACCAATCCTGGACACAAGAGAGGCACTTGCAGCTCATTTGCTGGTGGCTTCCAAGATGTGATGGTAGGTCCTTCTACTAGTTCAGCCTGAAGCTCCTGTGAGTTCACCCCACCTGTGCCATCAGCAGCTGAAAGAGAAGCGGAGATAAGCCCTTAGGAACAAGGATTCATCCTGTGCTGGATGAAGTGCATTCACAACACAGAATGGGATTACACCCTTCCTGAAATCTCACATAGCATGTTCTGCACTTATCCACATTACGGAATGGAGTTTGTTAAAATTTCAAGCTGAAAATGCAGCCTGGGCATACTCCTGGATTTAGATTCTAGTGCCTAGGTTTCAGCAATGGCCAGGAGTCTATTTGAACAACTACAATTAGTTTGCAACCTGCACCCATTACTTCAAAATCCAGATCTGGAATTGGAGACACATGTCGTGATTCATTCTGGCTGGATTACTATAATATACTCTATATGAAGCTGTATTTGGAAACTGTTCAGACACCTCAGCAGACCCAAAATACTGGAGCAGGGCTGTTGACCAGACCTAGTTATGGGAAACAAATAACACACTCCATGGAGGACATGTTGAGTTCTTTCAAGTAGTGTCAACACAGTGACAGCCACAGCAATGTCACTTCTGCTTGGCTACATTCCAGTTCAATGAAAAGTGACCTGGAACTCCCCCCCCCCCCCCCCCCCCACACACACACACAAAAGTTAGCCTGGGACAAAAAGTGCCCTAATGCCAAACAAACAAATGCAATATGTCAACAACAGATTTGTTGGCATACTCTTTGATTCACAGATTCCTTGATTCAGCCTCCAAAAACTATGTGGGAAGTGGCTGAAATTGGGATTTATTTATTTTTTACTACTGTGTAGGTGACAACAACCAGAATCCTCTTAGTTACTTATTACAGTGTAACCAGGGATTACACAAGAACAAGCGCTTTTTCAAACAGTACACAAGGAGGCGCCCAATACCTTTTTGTGCAACATTTCTCCTTATGCGACAGTAGCTGCACTACAACATAATGCAATTCCAAACACACACACACAATCTATATAACCACTGACTGGCCATAAGAGACAATGAAAGGGATTCCTTCTGCTGTCAACCATCATCACTCTCCCTCCTAAAATAAGCAAGATGTTGCTGGACCCCACCCACAGCAGAACTATACTAACAGAGCTATATTGGTGTCAAAGAGGATCTCAACCAAAGACCTATATTTTACATATACTTATGTGTACATTTTGCCTTGGAAAGACATGCCACTATGGGGATAAGTGTTAAAACCTTTAAAAATATTAATGCCAAAAATGCAGTATGGGACTTGAGTTAACTGGCCGTAGAATTGAGGAATTTCACAATCTCCATATTTAGCTAGGCATTGCCATGAGATTAAAATGTACAGGCATTGATTGTATGATGGCAGCTAGCAAAGTGGCTGATGCATCATAATGTGCAAAGAGGACTGGTGTAAATCAGGACATGGAACACAGGAAAGCAACAGAAGTGTTCAATGCACACCAGAAGTGCCTGATTCACATTATAAGTGCCTAATACACATCAGAGGTGCCTGGTGTATATCATTGGGAGTGCCCAATGCATACTGGCTCATAATCAGTGCCCTGATCTGCACCGGAAGCATTTAGTGCAAATCTTCATTTCATTTTTACAACATAGTTATGGATTTATAAAGTTACAAAATATAGATAATGATGCAATATGTATGTGACTTCTCTTTGCTGCATGCTGTATTTTCTGCTACCCAGAGTAACAGACACAAGCCTCAGTGCATCTGCTCACTCTATCAATGCCTTTACCTCCAAGTCGGGGGCTTCTGGTCACTCTTTTACGCCTCCTCACTCTTCCTTGTTGCTCTTGCTCCTTTACCAGTTCCCTCAGCATCTTCTCCACCTGAGCCTTGCCCACCGTCTGCAGGATCACCCCCAGCTGTCTACGGAAGTCTGGCAGGATCTCTTCCTCACTTGAGCCAGCAGTCGTTGCTGCTGCTTGACCTGGCAGAGGCGCTAACTGCCCTTGTTCAGGTTCCATTTCTAACCCTGTCAAGAAAAGAGCAAGAAGATAATCACCACAAAATATATGCTAGGCCCAACTGTAACCTGAAAGGTCTCTGAGGCTATAGTTTTCAACATGCAGTAATCTCCACAAGGGGACAGAAAGACTATTAGCCAGAGTTAAACAAATGTCTCAGGGAGGAGATACCAATGGCATTGGCAATATGTTGAGAGGCAGACTTGTGTATTTCATGCAGCCTGCTTTGCTTTCCTAGGTTACCCTGTTGCCTTATGTTATCTAGCTAGAGCTCCCCAAATCCCACAACCAACATCGCCCATGGCCATACTTGCTGAATTACTGTGGGGAGCTGTAGTTCAAAAAATAATGTTTTCACATTCTGAGTTATAGATAATACCCATCTACAACCTTGTCCTTGGTTTAGGTAGAAAAATGGAAACTGGCACAATTTACATAAATTGTGACATTCAGATAAAAGGAATCCCAGATTTGTGCCGCCAAAAATGCAAATTATCATGGTTATATTTGTGCATTCTGTTGTTATTTTCCTGCTTCTAGCAGAAACCAAAGTATGAAGGCATTTGATGGTGCTTAATGTATTTGTGCCACCACACAGCATAGACTTTGCTTTTTTATCGTGCCTGAAGCAACTTGAGAACATACTACAAGTGGCTTCTGGTGTGAGAGAATTGGCCGTCTACAAAGACGTTGCCCAGAGGGATGCCCGGATGTGTTACCATCCTGCTGGGAGGCTTCTCTCATGTCCCCACAAGCTAGAGCTGACAGATGGGAGCTCACCCCGTCTCATGGATTCGAACTGGCAACCTTCAAGTCAGCTATCCAACCCTCAGGTCAGCAGTTCAGCTGGCATAAGGCTTTAACCCACTGTGCCACCGTGACTTCTTGTCCTGCTGAGTTAACTAGAGTCCTGCTATTCCTCAAAAATTGGTTAAAAGTTTTTAAGGATCCAGATAGCTGCCCCTTATTTACAACTCTGATGTGTTTTCCTAGCTGTTTCCTCACAACTACACTGTACACAAATTAGTTCCAAGGACAGGAAGGAAAGGTTAGTCTACGTGCATGGTATCTTCTGACTGCGAGTACAATTCAGCAATCCAATCCAAAGCACATTGTCTCCACATGTGAGGCACCCTTCTTACCAAAGACTTACCAGAAGCTAAACCTCGCCGTCCCCGGGTCTCTGTAAAAGCAGTTATTCGGGGCCAGCTGATGGCAATTTCTTCTGCTAAAGAATGACATTAGAAAAGACATTTAAAAAGCCAAGCATGTGTTCAGGCACTGATCACACACAGAGAGATACATCCGGCGGAAAACAGAGAAGTCATTGTAAAATCAAGGTTAGCCCATTGATTAAGCAGAATGGGATGGTTCCATCAAAGAGCAATGAATGAAATGCAACACAATACAGTTACAGCTCTATGATTTCCCTTTAATTGCCATGGTGAAATCCTGGACTACACGGTTTAGGGATTATATTCCACAGGATACAGCTATGGCAGTTAAAGTGAAATCTAAATATAGTAATTCTTTAGTTTTGAAGAGCTCCCAAATTTGAAAATTGGGTCACTCTCCTCCCTCCAGGCCTCTACCACTGCAGCCAAGCCTTGCCATCTCTTTCTCTCCTACTTCTTGTCCTCAGCACGTCTTCACTGAGCTTCCTCCTCATGTTAATATTGCTACATTTCCTTCTCCATCCCTTGTGCTGCTGCTGTGTGTTTCCATACCTCTATGTAAAGTGGGCAATATTTTTTTTAACAAAAAGGACCTTGGCATCACAGTGAAGTGGTGTAGACACTCAGTTAACTGGCACCTATAGGCATTGATTAATGCTGCATAAATGTAGTTTCTGGTTGCTTAAGAGTTAGTATTAAAATAAGCTTAACTAATGCTATATCCCATACTATACCATAAACTTTGTACTGACTTGATATTAATACTAAAACACAATAATTAAAGGCAAATTAATACAAACCTAACTTAATGTAACACAGTTTTATTGTTTTACTATATTATAAAAACAGCTTTTTAAAATTTAAAGTATTATTGATTTGATTTTTTTTCCTGGTTGCTTGAAAGTTCTGGCTTCTAGAGTTCCAGTTAACTGAAACTCTACCACATGCTAAAGGCAGGGGACAGTGGAGAAAGCAAGCTGGAGGGAAGGCAAGAGACAGAAACAAGGAAAAGAATGAAGGTATGAATAGTGGCACATTTTCTTCCATCTCAGTCTGTTGCAGAATTCAGACTACCATACATTTCAGAGATGAAGATGATTTCTTACTTGCCTCAGTTATATAATGGGATATAATTGTCAGTAGCCTCACCACATTGAGACTTACAGACGTCCCTTCACATTTGCAGTTTTGACCTTTGTGGATTTGATAATTCAGATTTGATGTTAAACGTTCTCTTTCGAAATGTCTACATACTCCAGTCATCATAGATGACCTAGAGATTTCTAGAAGGAGCACCTCTTTAAGGAATCTCTAGATCCTCCAATGTGCTTCCATGACCAGCTTCCAGAGGAGGTTTATCACAGAATTAGGCTGGAAGAGCTAGAAATTCCTCGAGAAGTGTTTTCCCAGGTTAAAAAACTGTAATTGCTTTATTCGTAGTTTTCACTTTCACAAGAGGGTCTTCCTCCAGGGGCAAAGCAAGAATGGGCAACTTGGAAGTCCCTGAACAGACTCAGAAGTGGAGTGGGCAGATCAAAAGACAACTTGGCAAGGTGGCATTACCTGGAGGAATCCTCCACCTTGTGTGACTGTGGAGCTGAACAAACAACTCAGCACATGTATGCTTGCCCACAATGCCCTGCCTCATGTACGGAGGAGGAGTTGTTTAAAGCTACAGACAATGTGGTTGCTGTTGCCCGCTTTTGGTCCAAAACTATTTAGTTGCTTGTGATTTCTTTTCTTTTTTATTTTATTTCCATTATTTGAAATGTATTTGTTGTACCAATGCTTTTGACACGAAATAAAATAAACTTTCACAATGGTCCTGTGATCCTAACCCCAGCAAATGTGGAGGGCTAACTGTATATGAGGCTACTACTCCCACCATCTTTAACTGCTATTGCACCACTGAGTAGGAGGGAGCCAGTCTACCTAATAGTCTACCAACCAGGAACTCTCTAGCATTTGCTGAGAGATCTTCCCGCCATCTTTAACTGCCATTCCATTGACTACCATTCCACCAGCCACTGAGTGGAAGGAAGCCAGTCTACCAACCAGGCACTCTCCAACAGCTGCTGAGAGATTTCACTGGAAGTTCCACTGGCATTCCAGGCATTTTCCAACAGCCGCTGAGAGACCCTCCCGCCATCTTTAACTGCCATTCCGCCAGCCACTGAGTGGGAGGGAGCAAGCCTACCAACCTGGCACTCTCCAACAGCCGCTGAGAGACCCTCATGCCATCTTTAACTGCCATTCCACTGGCTGCTGAGTGGGAGGGAGCCAGTCTACCAACCAGGCACACTCCAGCAGCTACTTGGAGACTCTTCGCCATCTTTAACTGCCATTCACCATTGAATAGGAGGGAGCCAGTCTACCAAACAGTCTACCAACCAGGAACTCTCTAGAAGTCACTGAGAGACCCTCCCACCATCTTTAACTGCCATTCCATTTATTACCATTCCACCGGCCACTGAGTGGGAGGGATCCAGCTTACCAACCAGGCACTCTCCAACAGCTGCTAAGAGACCTTCTCACCATCTTTAACTGCCATTCCATCGGCCGCTGAGTGGGAGGGAACCAGCCTACCAACCAGGCACTCTTCAACAACTGCTAAGAGACCCGCCCACCATCTTTGGCTGGTATTCCACTGGCCACTGAGTGGGAGGGAGCCAGTGTGCCAGCCAGGCACTCTTCAACAGCTGCTGATAGACACTCCCATCATTTTTGACTGCTCTGGGGAGGCCTTTTCCATCTGCTGCCCAGATGACTAGCGTTCTACTGATGGCCTGATTCCATTGGGGCACCTATAGTCTCACACAGACCCAACCACTAGCGAGAGCAGTTAGAGCTCTGACCCGAATGGCAGCATCCCTGAGCTGGACTCCACTTGGCTTTCCCTCCCACTGCCCAGCATTGACCTGGAGAAGTTGGTGCAGCAGAGTCGCTCCACCATAGCTGTCATTTCCCACTACCATGCCGTGACCTCGCCACTAGATAGCCATTGCCCGAAATTACTTCAAGTCACTGATACCTTATAGGACTACAGTATTGGGGAATTTACCAACCAGTCCCCCTTTGACCATCAACTTAGTGCTGAAATTAAGCTTGGTTTGAATTGGAGCTGCTCATTTCTCTGCCAACAGTCAACTTTTGACTCTGTTCCTCCTAGGCTTTAGTGGGGACTTGTTTTTGTTTTGTTTTCAGATTTTATTTTATTTATTTTGTGGAGACTTCTCTTAATTTTCTCTATGGCTCATGTTTATCATTGATGACTGGGCTTAGCAAAATATACTATTCAACGGATAAGTCTCCACAATAATGTTTTTAATGTTTAATATTTATGTAATATTTGTTTGTTTTTGTGTGTTTCGTGTGATTGTAAAGGCACTGAATGTTTACCTATGTATGCGAATACTGTAATCCACTCTGAGTCCCTTAGGGGAGATGAGTGGAATATAAATAAAGATTATTATTATTACTACTACTACTACTATTGCTACTACTTTATGTATGCCGCCTGGGGGATTCTGGGAGCCACAGCTGAAAAAGAAGTAACTTACTTAAACTGTAGAGCTATGTACTAAACTCTTCAAACAGATGCACTAAGAAGCACTGCACAAGCTTAAATTTTGTCTGGTATATTTTATACTTCCAGTAAGAATATTTCAGTTGAGTAGCTAAATGTTTGTGCATATATATATGAACACTACAGTTATCAAATTTATCATCTCATCTGGTATCATGAAGTTTCCAGAAGTTCTGCTTCCCCATACACAGGACAGGTTTATTTTTTTTCTCTCTGGCCCATTAATTTTATGCATTGGAGGGGTCTCTTACCCAGCGAAATCACAGTTTCGTAGCTCTCCTGCATGTCGACGCACAAAAGTTCTCTCTTTCTAGAAATTCCTCCAGTCTTCTTGGGTGACACTCATAAGAGCACCTGCATTTTAAAAAGAATGATGAATTTGTGCTATGTAGAAGCCACACAAAATATTTTTGTCATCACACAAATTCTATTCAGTCATTTGTTAACCAGGATAAATTAAGACATGAGTAGTGTTGTCAGATGAAAATTGGATTGCCTGTATCTTTAATGGTTGTGTAGAATAAGGACTTTCAGCTTGTTACCTAAAAGCAACATCTGACAAAATTTCCTATTCTATAGAACCATTAAAAGAACGAGCTATTTCTAACATTCAGACTAACAATTCTAAATATTAGTCATGGAGGATCAGCTAACACTGCCCCACTATTTTCACCCCTATGCTAAGGAAGAGGAGAAAGTCTTCTCCCACTTCGCTTCAGAGGCACATCTATTTTGTTTTATTTTTATACAATACCACAAACATCACTACCTATTAAATAAATAAACAATGATAGTGGGCATAATTTTCAGCATCCAAGTCACAAGGAGGATACTTGACGAAAGATCAGAAAACTGTTCTTCACATGAAGAGAATATCAACAGAGAAGAGAGGAGCTTAGTAAACTTATACAGGTTCATTTGTCCTATTTAAAGAATACCTGAATAGGGATTACAATGATCTTGACAATAGATCTTAAGAAGCAGTGGGATGGGGAAGACCCCAAAAATTAAGAAAAAATAATGTTTGGGAGGATGACACAAATGATACTATAGTGAAGTGTTTCTCAAACTGTGTTCTCCATATATTTTTGACGTCAGTTCCCACAATTCCTAACAATTGGTAAGATAACTTGGAAATCTGAGAGATGAAGTCCAAAACATCTGGAGGAGCAATTTGAGAAATGCTGCTATAGTGTATGATTTTAAGAACCTTCTACAACATTGCTTTTCCCTTCTTCCATTTGTGTCTTCCCATTTACAAATATATATAAGGAAGCCTTACACAGAATATCCTTTTATAAATGAAATCTAGGACAGTAGTTTTCAAACTCTAGTCTTCCAGATGTTTTGGACTTCAATGCTTAGGAGTCACATATATCTTGGTCAGTTATTAGGGATGCTGTGTCTAAAACATCTGGGAACACTGTTTGGGAAACACTGATCTATAGGGTACTTGGTGTACAATAGGACTTTCTAATGTGACTTTCCAAATTTTGTAAAGACTGAATTCTTCATCGGCTCAATGGCATGGATCATGAAAACTGTGATCTGAAGTCATATGGAGAACTACAATTTCCCCCACATTTGATATACATAGAAGTGGAAATTGAGTAACTCTTGTTGCACTGCACCTCCCAGCAGCCATAGTAAACCTAGACACTGGCGAAGGATGCTTTGAGTTGCAGGAAAAGAACATCTGGAATGCCATATATTTCATTATGGTGGAATAGTGTTCCAAAGGAAGTCCATAAAACAACACGTCTTCTCATTCTGTTGCGAAATTAAGAGTTTCTCGATCTACAAGTTTTCAATGGTCAACAGTTATATTTTCAACTTTGACAAGCTAGGAAAACATACTGTTTTGTCTCATAGCTAATGCTGTTTTATTTTAGTAAGACAATTCTATTGACTATAAATTTTAAAAATAAATCATAATACCCTTCTATGATCCATACAAACCTCCTGTAACATAGTCAGTTTTATTATCCCCATATTGATAAGTGGGGCAGAGGGCAGTTAGAGAGGTAATGAGTTTGCCCCTGTGTTTATCACTACGTTGTTATTGCTAACTGACACCAAGCTGACTTTGCTTTATAGTGTTCTATGAAAGAGGGCTCTCTAAGGCCCCTTCTACACTGACATATAATCCAGAATATTAAAGCAGATAACCCACATTATCTGCTTTGAACTGGATTATATGAGTCTACACTGCCATATAATCAAATTCAATGCAGATAATTTGGATTTTATATGGCAGTGTAGAAGGGGCTTAAGCTGTATAAAATCCAAAATGAATTGGATTATCTGGCAGTGTGGACTTAGATAACGCAGTTCAAAGCTGATATTGTGGATTATCTGCCTTGATATTCTGAGTTATATGGATATGTGGAAGGATCCCAAGTCACACCTTCACGTCTTGCAAACTCAGGCCATAATTCCCTTGGTCAAGTCTATCTATATATATAAAAGAGTGATGGCATCACGGCGATTCACAAAACAGCAAAAGTACATGCCCCCCAACCTCAAAATTTGACAACACAACCCATCATCCACGCCTCAAGGTTGATACAACAAAAAGAAAAGAAAAATAAAGTCCTAATTAGAGGGAGAGGAATAATTTTTTTTATCCAATTGCTGCCAGTTTAGAGGGCTAATCTCTGCCCACTTGGTTGCCTAGCAACCAAGGGACAGCCAGGTTTCAGTTAGGGGACAGGCAGATTTAGGCCTCACTTAGGCTTCTTCCACAGATTATCTAATTTGCACTGGATTATATGGCAGTGTAGACTCAAGGCCCTTCCACACAGCTATATAACCCATTTATAATCTTATATTATCTGCTTTGTACTGGATTATCTTGACTCCACACTACCATATAATCCACTTCAGTGTGCATTTTATACAGCTGTGAAGAAGGGGCCTCATATAATCCAGTTCTGAGCAGATAATATAAGATTAGAAATATACAGTAGTCTCTCACTTATCCAATGTAAACAGGCCGGCAGGATAAGTGAATATGTTGGATAATAAGAAGGGATTCAGGAAAAGCCAATTAAACATCAAATTAGGTAATCGTTATACAAATTAAGCACCAAAACATCATATTATACAACAAATTTGACAGAAAAAGTAGTTCCATGCGCAGTAATGCTATGTAGTATTTACAGTAGAGTCTCACTTATCCAACACTCGCTTATCCAACGTTCTGGATTATCCAATGCATTTTTGTAGTCAATGCTTTCAATATATCATGATATTTTGGTGCTAAATTCATAAATACAGTAATTACTATATAGCATTACTGTGTACTGAACTACTTTTTCTGTCAAATTTGTTGTCTAACATGATGTTTTGGTGCTTCATTTGTAAAATCATAACCTAATTTGATGTTTAATAGGGTTATCCTTAATTCCTCATTATCCAACATATTCGCTTATCCAACGTTCTGCCGGCCCATTTATGTTGGATAAGTGAGACTCTACTGTACTGTATTTACAAATTTACCACTAAAATATCACAATAAATTTAAAACACTGACTACAAAAACATTGATTATGAAAAGGCAGACTGCGTTGGATAATCCAGAACATTGTATAAGCGAATGTTGGATAAGTGAGATTTTTCTTTAATATGAAATAATTACTGGGATAGAATAATGTAGAACAATATAATCTCTAAAACCAGGACAGTAAATAAACAGGGGAATTCCACACAGGAAACAATCAGGGCCAGCTAACACCTCCCAACAAAGTATTCCCATCATCAAAGTCTGGCAAATCCTGTTTTCTCAGGGCCACAGACAGTAGAAGCACATAAAATATCGCAAACAACACCACTCTGAAAACAAGGGAATTCCAGACAGGAAACAATCAGGGCCAGCTAACACCTCCCAACAAAGTATTCCCATCATCAAAGTCTGGAAAATCCTCTGTTTTCTCAGGGCCACAGACAGTAGAAGCACATAAAATATCGCAAACAACACCACTCTGAAAACAAGGGAATTCCAGACAGGAAACAATCAGGGCCAGCTAACACCTCCCAACAAAAAATTCACTCAGGGAGGAAACAGCCAGGCTTTAAAGCTGCAAGGCCATTACATCCTAATCATTTTTCCTAATTGCAGCATTCATACTTGCCTCCAACAAACAAAAAAAACCAATCAGAAATATTGTATATTCACAACCTTTAGGAAATAATATCCCCTGATGGCGCAGCGTGTTAAAGCGCTGAGCTGCTGAACTTCTGGACCGAAAGGCCACAGGTTTGAATTGGGGGAGCGGAGAGAGCCCCCACTGTTAGCCCCAGCTTCTGCCAACCCAGAAGTTCGAAAACATGCAAATGTGAGTGCATCAATAGGTACTGCTCCGGCGGGAAGGTAACGCCACTCCATGTAGTCATCCCACATGACCTTGGAGGAGTCTACGGACAACGCCGGCTCTTCGGCTTAGAAATGGAGATGAGCACCAACCTCCAGAGTAAGACACGACTGGACTTAATGTCTGGGGAAAACCTTTACCTTTTACCTTAACTACCACAAATTCCTCAATACTTTATTTCCCATACCACCATACTTCGCCACAGCAACGCGTGGCCGGGCACAGCTAGTCTACCTATAATGGGTTTTTTTTTAATTTATATTTTGCCTTATCTTTCTAAAAATGAGAGACAAAGCAGCTCACAATAAAATACAATTTAATACAATTTAACTACAAATAGAATACAATTTAAAACCTAACAATATATAAACATTAAAATAGAATTAAACATTAACATCATTAAAAAATAAACCGTTAAAACCAGTTCTTTTCCTCTTTACCTTCTCCCTTGCCAAGCATCATTGCCCTTTTCTAGTGAGTCATGTCTTCTCTTAATATGCTGAAAGTATGACAGTACCAGCTTAATCAACATTGGCTTCTAGGGAAAGTTCAGACTTGACTTGCTCTTTGAACCATTCAGGATACAAATGGAAATAACCTAACATTTGATTGGTGATGTGTCAACAGTGCTACATCCCAAAATGTTTTAGACATGAACCGAAATGAAACATCTCATCAATAAACCAACAAACTGAACCGATAAAGTTGGCATATTGCACTATGGCATTCTTCTAGATGGAAAGGGAAGGAACATGTTGCACTTCATGGTATGACTACACATCTCACAAACATAACACTTTGAGTTACTGAATGGTTATTTAACCTTACAGCATTCACATGCTAGAGCACAGTGTTCTCAACCTGTGGGTTCCCAGGTGTTTTGGCCTACAACTCCCAGAAATCCCAGCCAGTTTACCAACTGTTAGGATTTCTGGGAGTTGAAGGCCAAAACATCTGGGGACCCACAGGTTGAGAACCACTAGTGCTAGAGAAACTTCATCCTAATTGGACCACAACAGGAAACATTGCAACTGTGAACTTTTCTACCAATGGCTACAGATATTAATCTTTGGAAGATCAAACACAGAAACATTGCACTTAGAATAAGTTATCTTCCCAAATGTTGTTTATAATTATTTACATGTGGGGAAATAACATAAGGCCCCAAAACTATTTTGCAGTCCAAGTCTCCAGGAGACTTCCCCGAAGAATGCTGAACTGACAAAAATCAAACTCCCATTGGCCTGGGTGTGATTTTTCACGAAAAAATTGTACCAAAATTATACAAATAGTTACAAATCTCCCATCTCCCAGAAGCCACCCAAAACCCCAAAACAAAATGGCAGCCAGAAGTAACACAATGTCACTCTTGATGTGCCCCAAATATGATGGTGTGATTCATGAAGTTTACGGGGTGGAAAATGTTTCCCCATGGAACTGTTCATATCTGCCATAGAAAACCCTGGGCCTCTTTGACTATGGTGCTGTTTAAGGACTCATAAGAAAAACATTGCCTGAAATATATAGTTTTGTGCTTTCGAAGGATTTCAGGGCTGGAATCACTGGGTTGCTGTGCGTTTTTCGGGCTATATGGCCATGTTCCAGAAGCATTCTCTCCTGATGTTTTGCTTGCATCTATGGCAGGCATCCTCAGAGGTAATGAGGTATGTTGGCAACTAAGCAAGTGGGGTTTATATATCTGTTGAATGTTCAGGGAGGGAGAAAGTACTCTTGTCTGTTTGAGGCAGGTGTGAATGTTTCAGTTGGCCACCTTGAGAACACAGAAATACTGGACAACTCTTAACAACTACCATGTCAGACTACACAGATAAGCCATTGAAATCCACAAGCATGTGGACAATTTCAACAGAAAGGAGGAAACAATGAAAATGAACAAAATCTGGCTACCAGAATTTTTAAAAGATCTAAAATCAGAACAGTAAAGAACATTCAGAAAACTGGGGAATTCCGGACAGTAGACAATCAAGGCCAGCTAACACCTCCCAAGATTCCCCCAGGCAGTAAGCAGCCAGACCTTGAAGCTGAAAGGCAATTCAATGCTAATCAAGGTGGCAAATTGGAACATTCACACCTGCCTTAAACAGACAAGAGTTCTTTCTCCCACCCTGGACCTTCCACAGATATATAAGCCTCACTTGCCTATTTTCCAACAGACCTCACAACCTCTGAAGATGCCTGCCATGGATGCAGGCAAAACGTCAGGAAAGAATGCTTCTGGAACACAGCCATACAGCCCGGAAAACTCACAGCAACCCAGAGTCAAAAACTGATTTGCACAAGGATTTCCCTGCATGCATGTTGTAGGATTGATGCAGACTGGCACCACTTTAACAGCCATGATTCCATGTTATGGGATCCTAGGAGTTGTAGTTTTACAAGGTGTTGATGTCTTACCAAACAACACTAGGATTTGATGGCATTGAGTCAGAGCAGTTACAGTGGTGTCAGACTGCATGGCTTCTACAGTTGAGATGCGCCCAGAGAATGAGGGCGTGATCCACTGCTATGGAATCACAGTTCAATGTGGTGTCAAACTGAATTAATTCTACAGTGTGGCTACATCCCCCACATTAGAACCTAGACAGCCTTACATTTGTGACCTAGATTGGGGATCGCAAGCGTCATGTGGACATTCATGAGATATCAAAAGGAGTGGAAACAAATCGCATGACATTGGCAAGCTCAAGCAAAGGGTGTGTTTACTATTTACAATACAGTTTGGCACCACTTGAACTGCAATGGCTCGATGCTATGGAACCATAGGAGTTGTAGTTTCACAAGGTCTTTTTGCCTTGTCTGCCCAATGCTGCTAGCAGTGCCTCACCAAACTACCTCTCCCATGATCCCATATTGAGCCAGACCGCTAAAGTGGTTCCAAACTGCATTAATTCCACAGTGTAAATACACCCAAAGGAAGGGGGCGTGATCGACGAATATGCAGGGCAAGAAGAAAAGCTATTACATGGAGAAAATTGGAACAAATGGGGGGGGGGGGGGTGTATGGAAGGTCAGAAACCTGAGCTGGAAGGGGGGGGGGGGTCGTGAGAGGTGTAAAATTCGACCTCCTTCCACATTAGAAGTGAATGCACCAAAAGCGTGCCCCCCTTTCTCTCCAAATGCCCACCCCCCGAAACCCGGGGTCCATCTCTGTCCTGCTCGGCCTCCATTGTTTCCTCCTGGTGCATCGGACCTTGAGAAGGAAGGAGGGAGGGGAAGAAAGCGAGGAGAACGGCGGCTCCAGGCGCATTCCTTCCCCTCTCTGCACGCCCCCCAAGATCCCCCCTCATTTTGTTTCATTCCGGATCCATTTACCTGCTGCTGCTGCTTAGCGCTTGGGTGCTGGTGGCCGATTTACAGGGCAATGGTGTCCCCTTCGCAGGGAGCTGGCATGGAAAGGGTGGGGGGCTTAAGGGAAGCAACAGCGAGCTGCAAACTCCAGGAAGCGCGATTCCACATCCTGGCGAGAGAAAAGAATGAACGAGGGAAAGAGCGAGAGAGTGGAAGGGAAAGACCTCCCTTCCCCTCGCCAGCCACGAAGCGGGCCCTCTGGCGGCTGAAGGCTCGCTTGCCTCGGAAAGGGACCCAGGAAAGGACTTGGCTCCTTTCTCTCTCCACGTTGCTGGCCTTTAGCAAAATAAGGACCTAGAACAGGGGTCTTCAGACTTTTTAAGTGGAGGACCGGTTCACAGTCCCTCAGACTGTTGGGGGGCCGGACTATGTTGAAGTAGTCCAAAATTAGGATTGTTGTTGTTGTGTGCCTTCAAGTCATTTCAGACTTAAGTCAACCCTAAGTCTAAAGTTTAGGACGGAGGCCAGGTAAATCACCTTGGAGGGCTGCATCTGGCCCATGGGCCTTAGTTTGGGGATCCCTGGTCTAGACAATCTCATAAGACCATAGGTAAGCAAAGAGACCTCCAAAGGCCATCTAGATGATCTCATAAGGCCACCAGAAGACCATAGATAAGGAAAGGAACCCTCAAAGGCCATCTAGACAATCTCATAAGGAAAGAGACCCTCAAAGGCCATCTAGACGGTCTCATAAGACCATAGGTAAGCAAAAAGACCTCCAAAGACCAGATAGACTTAGGTCAACCCTAAGTCTAAAGTTTATGACAGGGGCCCGGTAAATGACCTTGGAGGGCTGCATCTGGCCCCCGGGCCTTAGTTTGGGGACCCCTGACCTAGAAGGCTAGGGGACATGCAGAGACCTTCCTTGGGTGCGTTAACTGTGCCTGTCCCCTGGGCTGAGTGGGTTGCTAGGAGACCAAGTGGGTGGAGCTTGGCCTTTTAATTGGCAGCAATTGGATAAAAACAATTATTCCTCTCTCTTTAATTAGGACTTTATTTTTCTTTTCTTTTTGTTGTATGAACGTAGAGGCATGGATGAGGGGTTGTGCTGCCAAATTTAGTGTTTCTGGGATGTGTAGTTTTGTTGTTTTGTCCTAGGCCGAACTTTCATTACCCTTTTATATATATAGAAGATAGAAGATAGGATGAGCCAAAAGTCACAAAAGCACCTTATGTTTTAATTAAAAAAAAACTTTTACACATTTTGTTGTTTCTTCGTTCAGTCATAGAATCATAGAATAGTAGAGTTGGAAGATACCTCATGGGCCATCCAGTCCAACCTCCTGCAAGAAGCAGGAAAATCTCATTCAAAGCACCCCGGACAGGTGGCCATCCAGCCTCTGCTTAAAAGCCTCCAAGGAAGGAGCCTCAACCACTGTCCGGGGGAGAGAGTTTCACTGCCGAACAGCCCACACAGTCAGGAAGTTCTTCCTGATGTTCAGGTGGAATCTCCTTTCCTGTAGTTTGAAGCCATTGTTCCGCGTCCTAGTCTGCAGGGCAGCAGAAAACAAGCACTCTTTGTGACCTCATGGACCAGCCCACACCAGAGCTCCCTGTTGGCCGTCACCACCCCTAGTTTCTTCAAGGTGAAGCCAGTCACTTCCAGGATACCATCCATCCATCTTGCCCTTGGTTGACCCCTCTTCCTTTTGATGGCCATTCTTGTGTTTTCCATGTTTGCTGGCATATGCATACATCGCCTTGATATCGTCATCTTTCAAGATTTTAAACAGTTCAGCTGGGATCCCTTCATCTCCTGCTGCCTTGTTATTAGCAATGCTTCTTAAGGCCCATTCAACCACACTCCTCAGGATGTCTGGTTCTAATTCACTCACTGCACCATCAAGGCTATCCTCGATATTATTATCTTTCCTATAAAGGCAACGAAGGTCCGCATAGTCAAAGCAATGGTATTCCCCATAGTAACCTATGGATGTGAGAGCTGGACCATAAGGAAGGTTGAGCGAAGGAAGATAGACACTTTTGAACTCTGGTGCTGGAGGAAAATCCTGAGAGTGCCGTGGACCGCAAGAAGATCCAACCAGTCCATCCTCCAGGAAATAATGCCCTGCTGCTCACTGGAGGGAAGGATATTAAAGGCAAAGCTGAAGTATTTTGGCCACATCATGAGGAGACAGGAAAGCTTGAAAAAGATTACGATGCTGGGGAAAATGGAAGGAAAAAGGAAGAGAGACCGACCACTTTGTGGGAATGGGAGCTTGTATGTGTAGTGGACAGGACACCCCAGCCACACATATATACGTATTTTCACTTTTATTATGTGTATAGATAAATGTATATGTATATATGTATGAGAGATTGACAGACATGGAGATAAACATTCCAGTCAGAAGGAGAGTGTTTGCCCTCGTGACTGGGCCGCGTGCCTCTCTGAGGCGCTTCTTTGGCGCTGGGCCTCATCAGGCGCTCATTTGCCTCGCTTTCTCTCTCTCGGCTCCCCCGCCTCCTTTCCCGCTCTCTTGGCGGTTGACGGGGGAGGGCGGTCCCGGAGGAGGAGCCTGCCGCCGCTGGCGCCTGTGATTGGCTGAGGGAGTCCTTCGCCTCGTCAGTCAATCGAAACCGCTTCCTTCTTTTTTCCTCAGACGGCAGTTGCCTTCGACGGAGGAAGGATTCATCTCTTGCTTTTCCTCTCATGGCCGGGCGCGGCGGGAACTTCCCCCTGACCTCGCCGCCCGAGAGGCTGCCTTCCATGGCTCTCTCGGCCTCGGCAGGCGTCCCTCTTCCCCCGGGGCCCGGAGGCGGCGGGCTTTTGCGAGGAGGGCCCAGCCCCGGGGCCACCCCATTCCGGCCCATGGCGCACGGAGTCCCCTTCCAAGTAAGCTTCAGAGGGAAAGCAGACATGGGGAAGGAATTGCCTTCAGACACGTGTCTGGGCCAGGGAGAGCCCTTGGGAAGGGTTTGGCTTTCAAAACAAGCTGCTGTTTTTGTGCCTTCGGGTGTTTCTTCCCCTCCTAAGGTGACCCTCTCGCAGGGTTTTGTTTTGTTGATTTGCTCAGAAGTTGTTTATTGTGCTTTTCTCTGAGGCTGAGAGATTGTGACCCATCTGGTGGGCTTCCATGGCAGTGATACTATCAATAAGGAAAGGTTTTTCCCTGACGTTAAGCCTAGTCGTGTCCGTCTCCGGGGGTTGGGGCTCATCTCCATTTCTAAGCTGAAGAGCCGGCGTTGTCCGTAGACACCTCCAAGGTCATGTGGCCGGCATGACTGCATGGAGCACCCTTACCATCCCGCCAGAGCGGTACCTATCGATCCACTCAAATTTACATGTTTTAGAACTGTTAGGTGGGCAGAAGCTGGAGTTGACATCGGGAGCTCACTCCGCCCCTCAAATTCGAACCTCCAACCAGCAAATTCAGCAGCTCAGCGGTTTAACCCACTGGGCCACCTTGGTCTATCAATACTGCTGTCAATTCCAGTTTCTGAATCCATTTCACACTATGTAACATGGTTTTTGTTTCTAGCTTCTAAATGTCATTTCCTAATCGGTTTTATCATTAAAACCGATTTTCATGGGGGGGAAAAAATCATGAAATCGCAAAAAGTTTTGTTTTCTTTTTTTGCGGGGCATCCTGCAGCATATTTTGCTATAGTTCTGCAATGAATATTTTATTTATCATGTTAGAAGCGATTGAGAATAAAATTATAATGCATAAAAAACTACAAAGTTAAAAACTTGGCATTATTCTAAATTTCCTTTGACCAGAAGCCGCCACCTTGGAATGGCTCTAGTGTCTCTATAAGAAGGTCCTCCATTGTGCATGCGGCAGGGCTCAGACTTTATTTATTTACTTATTTATTGTGCCAGAAGCAAACCGAGGGTACAGTTGTAATGTACAGTAGAGTCTCACTTATCCAACATAAACGGGCCGGCAGAATGTTGGATAAGCGAATATGTTGGATAATAAGGAGGGATTAAGGAAAAGCCTATTAAACATCAAGTTAGATTATGATTTTGCAAATGAAGCACCAAAACATAATGTTAGACAACAAATTTGACAGAAAAAGTAGTTCAATGTGTAGTAATGCTATGTTGTAATTACTGTATTTACTAATTTAGCACCAAAATATAATGATGTATTGAAAACACTGACTACAAAAATGCATTGGATAATCCAGAACGTTGGATAAGCGAGACTCTACTGTATTTAAAACCACAAACAAAGTTAAAATCTTGGCATTATACTAAATGTCCATTGACCAGTAGCTGGCTGCTTGGAGTGCTTCTGGTGTTGCTATAAAAAGGTCCTCCATTGTGTATGTGGCAGGACTCAGACTGCATTGTAGTAAGTGGTCTGTGGTTTGCTTTTCTCTTTACTCACATGTCGTGGACTCCACTTTGTAGCCCCATTTCCAAATATTGGTTCTGCATCTCGTGGTGCCGAAGCGCAGTGTGTTCAGCATCTTCCAAGTCCCCCAATCTTTGTGTGCCAGGGGGGAGTTTATCATCCGGTCTCAGCCGCTGATTGAGGTTTCAGGTTTTAGCCTGCCACTTTTGGACTCTTGATTGCTGAGGTGTTCCTGCGAGTATCTCTAGATCTTAGAAAAATATTTCTTGCTTTAAGACGTTGGCATGTTGGCTGATATCCAAACAGAGGGTGGGCTGGAGATGTCAATGCCTTGGTCCTTTGTTTACTGGCTACTACTTCCCAATGGATATTAGGTGGTGCAATACCGGCTAAACAGTATAATTTATCCTACGGCGTGGGGTGTAGATATTCTGTGGTAATGTGACATGTCTCATTAAGGGCCACATCCACTGTATTGACATGGTGAGATGTATTCCACACTGGGCATGCGTATTCAGCAACAGAGTAGCAAAGTGTGGGGACAGATGTCTTCACTGTGTCTGGTTGTGATTGCCAGGTTGTGCCAGTCAGCTTTTGTTGATGTTATTTCTAGCGCCCACTTTTTGCTTGATATTCAAGCAGTGCTTCTTATAAGTCAGATCATGGTTCTGGTCCAGAGTAATTCCCAGGTATTTTGGTGTGCTGCAGTGCTCCAATGGTATTCCTTCCCAGGCCATCCTCAGGGCTCAAGATGCTTTGTCTGTTCTTAAGATAAAAAGCACACCTCTGTGTTTTAGATGGATTAGAAATCAGCTGGTTTTCCCTATAGTAAGCAGTAAGAGCACATAGAGCTTCAGAGAGCTTCTGTTCATCCATTTCAAAGCTCCCTGCTTGAGCAGTGATGGCACAATTGTCAGTATAGATGAAACTCTCTGTCCCTTCTGGCAGTGGTTGATCATTTGTGTAAAGTGTTAATTGATGGAGCAAGCATGCTCCCCTGGGGCAGGCTATTCTTCTATCTTTGCCATCTGCTTCTCTGGCCCTGGAACTCAACAAAAATGCTCCTGTTTTGTAGCAGATTTCCTATGAAGCGGGTGAGGTGGTAATCTTTTGTGATATTATACATTTTTCTCAGGAGGAGGTGATGATGCAAAGTTTCACAGTATCATGAGCTGCTGACAGATCTATAAAGACAGCTCTTGTAATCTGCTGCCTTTCAAAACCATCTTCTATGTGTTGTGTCAGGGTCAGTACTTGTGATGTGCAGTTTTCCCTTTTCTGAAACCAACTTGCTGTGGAAGTTGTCATTTTGCAGTCTTTCTGTCAAAGAGGGCTGAAACTCCCATGATCCCACAGCAGTGAGCCATGGCAGTTAAATTGATGCCAAACAGCATTAATTCTACAGTGTAGAAGTTGCAGTGGTGGTCTTTTGAATCATTTCCCACCTATGGCTACCCTAAGGTGACCCTGTCATAAGCCTTTCATGGCCACATTTATTCAGAGAGGCCTTCTTCTGAGGCCAAGAGAATGTGACTCGCCCAAGGTCACCCAGTGGGTTTCATGACTGAACAGGGATTCAAACCCTGATCTCCAGAGTCCGCTCGAACCTGTTCCAACATACTGGCTTCTGATTAGAGAGATATCGGGATGGCAAGCAAGCAGCACCATGTTGCCAAATGCCTATTGGCAGCAGGATGTAGATGGTGTCTATTTGAGAGGAACATCCCCATAATTGGGGATTGTTGCATAGACTGCAGCAGTGTAGGTGATAAGGAGCATGTTTTGGGGGATTGTGCCAGAAGAGCAACTGTATATCAATATTTTTTATGTTTACTGGTTTTATGACATAAGGTTTAATTGTTTTAATATTATCCTCGTATTCTTATTTGCATTATGTCATATTTCTTGTGAACCACTTTTGAGACCCTATATTGGGGAAAAGTTGAGATAAAAATTAAGTAAATAAATAAAATAAGCTGTGACATATGCTGGAGAATGGCCAAAATACTAGCGTAAAGGCATTTCTAAAAACTAAACAGTCACAGTCAGGTCAGATTTTAGTTAAAGGTTCATTTTAATCTGAGATGTATGTGATATTTTATTAATACTGATGCAGTTGCTGCTTTTGAAGTGTAGCCTACCATGGAGTTTCAAAGCAGGGCTTAAAATTGAAATAATAAAAGTACAGGTAGGGTGTTTTGGAGTGTTGGAGTGTTGATATTGAAGGGTGTTGAAGTATTGTCTGTCGGCTGGGCTTATTCAGACCTAGCACTGGGCAACAAGAGTTCATTCTTGTTGCCTGCCATTGCTGTCCTGTCCAAAAAAATGCTTCACTACAGAAGTCTGCTTAAAGCTACAGTCTAAAATCCCTTCAGTGGTTTTGTGGTGTTGGGGGGTTTGACTTATTTTAACAGTGGAAAACTTCCATCTGAAAGCCTGGCTCTTGCTGTTCTCTCAAGGCAGAGCTGGTAAACACCTATCAGTATTAACATATCACTAGTTGAAAAGCCATATGGGTTAAGAAGACTGCCCTTCCAGCTTGTTTAAGCATGTATACAGAAAGACTAGTCTATGGAAAGAAACAGCTTCATCTGGAAAAGGATCGGAAGCATTTCCCTTGAAACCTTGGGCTTTGAAGTTTCTTTAGAGCCAAATATCTCATTCCCCTCTCCAACCCTTAATTATATAAATCTTTGTGTACTACCTCTTCAGCTGCCTCTTCAGTAGCTCATGACGTGTGGAGATAGTATTACACTCTCAGGTGCCGTAGGGTTGAGAGAAAATAAAGTGAGACACATAGCAGGGATGATAAAGGGAAAATAAACCTTTACTGATTTTTTATTGTCTCGGAGAAATGCACAATGTGGCCAGGGATCCATATTAGTTGATCTTGAAATAATGTCCATTGTATGCCTCATCACCAGAATTCTGTCTTGACATCAAGTCTGTTATATTTCTGAACCACCATAATGCAGATTGATCCTCCGGGGCTAAACTGGTTACCTTCTTAATTCTTTTCATCTATAAAACTCTGCTAGATGAGCAACTGTAATAATTACATATGATGTGTGGAATACAGTCATCTTATTGAGCCATCATTTGGGTTATTCTAAAACCTGCAGTCGTGCTTGTGAATAAGGAATTGTAGTTTCGTTTATTTATTTAAGAGGCATATATCCCACTTTCTCCCAATCAGATGGACACAAAATAACTGACTTAAATAATATATTAATTTCAGAGTACAGGCAGTCCCCAAGTTACAAACATCCAAATTATAAATGACTCCTAGTTAAGAACAGGAGTGAGACAACAGGAAGTGAGGCAAATCTACCCCTCGGAGGGGAAAGGAGAAAGTCACCCCTGGAAGAGTTATAATGGGGAAAAGTGTCTCAACTGAAGCTTTCTCACTAATCCTTGTTTCCACAACAAGCCAAAATGTTCAAAATCCAATTCTCACAGGGACAAAGTGAGGTGAAATCTTCTGAAAAGGGACACAGATGGCAAAGCAGTCACCATAGGGGTGTCAATCCTTCCCTATGCTATCCAAATATATATTTGGCAGGAGCTACACTTTAAAATGTACCTGTTCTGACTTACATACCAATTCAACTTAAGAACAAACCCATGCAACCTATCTTGTTCATAACTTAGGGTCTGCCTATAGTCAGCAGTATACACAAAAGTTAAAAACCAGCACGGTCAGTAGTTAGAGTGGTGGAATAAAATTTGGAAGATTTCTAGTCTGCTGACCCATGAAACTCACTGATTGACTTTGGATTCATGACTCTCTCTCAGCAGAATCTACCTTAGTAGGGAGGAAGAGAGACATTTACATAAACTTACTGAAAAAAAGTTGGGATATACATATAATTAATAAATCAATAACAACAATCAGCATTTTAAATTAACCTAAAACATATGAGATAATAATATTAAGCATGTTTCACATCAAAATCATGTAGTTTGAGCCCATGGTAAACAATCTAGTTTTCGGGAAGCACTTGGAAGGAATATAAGATCTCACTTGGAATGGCTTTTTGCAAAGTGGTCCATAATCAAACAGGCCATTATAATAATGGTCTGCCTTTCCATTAAAGACTGCAGAATCTGAAGCAGGACCACCTCAGAAGTTGTTACTCTCAGTGCAATGTCAAATCTTGGGAAATTCTTTCTCATTACAGAAATTTGATGTTAACTTTAGGAATGGTTAAATGATCTGCCTTTTGCAAATGCATACAAAAAGAATGTGAAATAATTCAGGTGACCAGAACATCAGAAAAAAAATGCTGCAAAATTGCATGTCATACTGTATAATAGCTTCCACCAACTTATGGATATGTGCTGATGACAATTTCTGTCATGCTGAGCTGGCATGGCACAGATGAGAGTTGGAGAGGGCTTATAAAAAACATTCCCTTGAAATTGTTGTCTTCAGTTATTTAAAAATACTGTATAATTTTTATCACCAATGTGCCATGTTATGTGAAAGCCTGTGTTTATGTCACCCAAAAGGCTCAATTTTTTTATAACTCTCTCATCTGCATGTTTAGAATGAAAGTATATACCACAGATGAGAGTGAAAGTGTACAAGATTGTAGTTTTAGTGTGTACTTCTGACCATACTGATGAAATCACCATGGTTTAGCAAGTTACAGGATGGGCTTGAGTTAGAAGACCTAGTTTGAAAGTTTGCCTCTGCAGTGGTCTCACCGAGAGAGTTTAAGCAGTACACTGCCAAGACCTCCCTCCCTTTCTGCAGAATGGAAATTAATTTTGTGTAACAGCTATACTGGAATAATACTGTACATTATTTATGAAGTTAGTGAGACTTGGCCTGATTAGTAATTAAAATGAGTGCATCTTGTAAAATATTGTTTCCCATAACCTGGTATTTCCTCTTTAGAGAATTTCCTGCACAATCTTAGATTCTGAACACTTGATAACTGTTTTCTTATATTGAAATATAACTATTGCAGTAGTCGTTCTTCTGAGATCTTTTGTTCACCTTCTTCTAAAAACTTAAATGGAGTTGAAAGGTGACATCTCCCTAATCAATTTCACAATTGTGTGGTTTGGAAACAAAAAAAATAGGCTTTATAATTTGCTTGAGGAAGAATACAGTTTAACTAAAACAGTAGACAAGAACCTGAATTTATTAAGAGTTGCTTTTATTCATAGTAACCCCAATTAGGTATCAATACCATTTATTAGTTGGTGCCATTTTTTTAAAACCTAAAAGTATGTTCAACTCTTTGTGCAAACTCTTGATTTCATGAAGAGAGTGTGAACATTTTACTTTTTTCATTAGCCACAATTTGCTTGTTGGTTCAATTTAGCAGATGGCAGTTAGGCATAAATATGGTTAATTTCAAAGAAGCCAGCTTTCTATACCTGACATTGTAGTTGGATTATTTGAAACTAGCTACGATATCTCATTAGAGTTCCAATATGCATGTTTGTGTTTCTTTATTACCTGGTTTTCTCCTGCAAAATTCTGGGAAATATAGTTTAGGATGGAGCCTTTGGAATTCTCAGCCACAAAGGTCCTTGGCTTCCCTAAACTACATTTCCCAGAATTCTGCAGGAGCAAACCAGGTGATAGGGAACACATGGAACTGCACTTTAGATCTCTAATGTGATATCGTCCGATGTGTAGTTAAACCACAGTGTCTTCTATTTGGATAGCAAGGCAACCTGTAATTAATCAAAAGTTGAAAGATTTGAAATTTGCAAGTGTATTTGAGAGAGAGTGAAAAGTTTCGTTACTATCCCAGCTTAGTTTCGCCCAATGCCCAAAACAGCCTTTGCGCATCTGAGTTGTTAGAAGTGAAAATATCTCTTTTGTAATGTTTGCTAGGATTTTGTTGTTGTTCTTTAGTTTTTGGATTTTTAACTCATTTTGAGCAAATTGGATATTAAAAAAATATCTAGGCTTTTTCTAACTTAGACATTAAACAGTGCCTCAGGAGTATTTGTGAAATTCTTTCATTATCTGAAAATTCCAGAATCTACCGTAGAAGTCCACTTGGTGGTCACTGATGGAAAAATATCACTTTTACTCAATCCTAAGTGGCATTTGGCTGCATATTCAGGCACAAATCTTAACAATACAGTCCATTCTATGTGTGTTACAAGTCAGTTGTACTGAATATGGTAAGTCTTCCTGCAAAATAAGTGTGTAATTTGCTTGCTGTAAACTTTATAAACAAATGTCAGAATGGGTAATCATGTCTACAATCCCTGAGTATTCAGTGTGTACCTTAAATTATTTTGATGTTTGATTGCAGAGTGAGGCAGCTGGAGAAAAAAAACTTTTAAGATATTCTTGATCTGAGCCCTAAAATACATTATTGTATGGATATATGGCTATTTCAGTTTAATAGAAGCACCGATGTTATACACTTTATGAGACATTTTCAGAAATATTTTCTTCTACAGAACATTTTTATTACATTTATTTCTGTTCTGGCTCAAGTAAGACTTTTCATTTCACAGAGAACAATAGGTCTTCCCCCTCCTGCCATTAGCAAAGACTGCCTGTAATTACAGAGATCTGTTCCTCGGTCACTATGGATGTCATCAGATGGCCATTATGAAGCTGGGGGACAGCAGAGGAAATAGTGGGCCAGCGTCATGTTGTGTTCCCTACCCCTCATGGGTCATGGTATCTCTTCCCATGTTTCTCCACTGTCCCTGTTTCCTCTTCGTTTCCTCTAGCTTTCTTGTATGAGGAGTTGGATGTACATCTGACTCCTCTGGGCTCCGTTTCTCTGCGCTGCCAGCATACTGCCAACACAGAGCCCCATGCGTTACATGATGGGCTCCAGTGGACTCTGTGCCAACAGCATGCTGGCAGCACAGAGAAGCTGGGAGAAGAAGCTTTTTGGCCTCGGTGTGATGAGGTTCCTTCTCTTTTGACAGTCGGATGAAGTCTAAGATAAGACATTGAGACAGTCGCTTTTCTTCAAATCCAGTAGTGCGTGGTGGTGCCAACTGAGTGGTGAATCTGCTCTTGGTTTTAGTTTAAACCTTAAAGGAATTATGCACGATACTGAATTCTGTCCTCAGAGTAGGTTCAACACTTTGAGACTTCCTTCAAAGTACTATAGAGGCTAAAACTCAAAGCACGTTCACTATCTTGCTGTTCAATCAGTCTAAAGGCACTATTTTTTTTTTAAGCGATATAGATCGTGTTGCATTTCTTTGGATTTTGGGCTGCTCAAATGACAGAGTTTGTAGTGTACTGTGTTCTTTCTCAGTAACAAACTTAAATTTAAATTATATGATGCATGGAACATTTTTACCTTGGGTTGAGGAGTTAGATGTAAAGATTTGGTTCTTTTACCTTGTTAATTGGACCTAGCTTTTATCAGTCTGTCCTTACATGCATTCCTATGAAAGCCAGCATATTATAAGTGCTGAAAGTTAGAATTTAAGGACAACAGGTCAACATCAAGGTTATATGTCACCTTCAGAGATGCATATGCCTTGCATATGCCACTGTGAAGAATCTTGTTGGCTTTACCTTGCAATCGAAAAATATTTCATAAGTCTGGTATGAGTATTCAGCACTGAGAATCTGTGTGCCCTTGCACGTCCCTCCACTTCCCTTGGTGGTCTGTAACAAGGAAGTAGGAAACAGAAACAGTCAAGTATGGCAGCCGCAGTTTTAGCAAGTATCAGCTTGACAAACCTGCTGGGTAGTGTCATACAAACCAGTGATTAAAAGAGTAGATGTTGACTTCTGCTTTTTGCACTGCAGGAAGAAAGCATAAAAATTAGGAGAGCCTTACGGAATTGAGACAATAGTATTAATCCATTGTTTATTTTTAAAGCAGTTTGCCAGTCAAACATAGGGTTTGTGTGGGTCCCAGAAATATGTAAAACAAGTGAGATGTTTCTTTATCTGCTTGAATAGAAATTATGTAACATTCTAACATAAAATCTAACTATATTTTGATAGAGAAGCCAATGTTAAGAATTTTAATAGACCATAAGTGCCTTATAGTGGATAGGCTGCAGCCTTTCACAGCATTGTGCTTTCCATATGTTTTTCCATCAACCCAAACAGCAGGATCAGTGATGATGGGATCTGTAGTCTACAGTTTCTGGTGGGCATCACATTAGAGAAGGTTGTTCTGTTGGATACATTAGCATGTGGATAAATAGTACAATAGAGTCTCACTTATCCAACATTCTGGATTATCCAATGCATTTTTGTAGTCAATGTTTTCAATACATGGTGATATTTTGGTGCTAAATTCGTAAATACAGTAATTACTACATAGCATTACTGCGTATTGAACTACTTTTTCTGTCAAATTTGTTGTAAAACATGATGTTTTGGTGCTTAATTTGTAAAATCATAACCTATTTTGATGTTTAATAGGCTTTTTCTTAATCTCTCCTTATTATCCAACATATTCGCTTATCCAAGGTTCTGCCGGCCTGTTTATGTTGGATAAGTGAGACTCTACTGTATTTGTAGAATCAATAGCACACTTAACTGCCCTTCACATTATGTACACATCATTGCATGCATCATAAAAAGGGGACACCTCTTATTTGTGAAAGAAGAAGAAACTCTTTAAGATTATACCGGCCTGCAACAATTTTTTAAAGATATTATATGCTCTTACCTAGTTAATAATGGTGGGAATACAATTGCATACAATGGGACTGGAACATCCATGGATTTTGATATCTATGCTGGGGAGTATCTTGAAACTAAACCATAGAAGTGTCCAGGAACCCATCATATTCTGGTGTCATCTCCTAGTATCAATAATTTTATTATTAACTTTTCTCTCCTTGTCCCATCCTTCCAAAAATATGACAACGAATTACAGAAAAGCCAAAAAGCCGTTAGTAGCACTTAAATGCTGATTCACCCGTGCTGGCTCTAAGGAAATGCTTTTAATATCAACAACATAGGGCATAGGACACGGTAGTTACTGAAAAAAAAGTGTTTTGTGTGACTTGGCATCAGAAGAATACTGATTTGCTTACCATAAAACATGCTTGCCATGAGATTGGTAAACTGTTACTGATACTGTTGATGTGTAGACAAGTTTTCCAAAGTAAGCTGTGAGCAATTGCTTTATATGAAGCTGCTGTTTGGTTCTTTTCTTACCCACCAGTATTTCATAAATGAAAATAGGGGTTGTCTTGCATATTAGTAAAATATTTGTTTTTACATGAAGGAGCACAGGGTGAACCTTCACCTTGCTCGTTTCTTCCATTCTGTTTGCTGTATTTATTAGCTTTGATACTAGGTTATGTTTCAGCTCACACTATAACAGCAATTCAGAAACTTCTGAGTACAAATAAAAACCAAATATTTTGCAAATACATTACACAGCATAGGTAGGATCTTTATCGTTTTGAGTGCCATGCTTCATGAAATTGTTATGTTTGTAAATTTTATACATGCAGGGAATTGATTAGATAACATTCAAATCATAACCATATAATTTTGTGACCAAGAGACAAACAGGAGAATGTTCTTCTGAATCTGCAAATGGGCTTTTGTTTGAACATAGTGCTTTGTGAGGAAAGTAGTCTAAAACTACAGATGGCTCTGTTGTCATTGGGGAGGAGGTTGTGGCAACAGAAGCTTCCACCTGTCTGCATTGAGTGTTCCTCATGGGGCAAGAAAAAGTAGGCCACAGCTGTGGGTGTAAGCAAGACCATTCCTCAAGAGAAGCATGTAGCTTTGAGTAATAACAAGCAGTTAGACAGATGGCAAAGTTACTTTCATCAGAGTTAGAGTGCAGAATGATTTGAATCTCACAGATTTATAGGATTTTGAGGTTGTCAGTTCACACATTATAGATCATTAAGAGAAGATAAAAGCAAAGCAATAGTAGAGTTGGAAGAGACCTCACGGGCCATCCAGTCCAATTTCCTGCTTCTTGGCAGGGGGTTGGACTGGATGGCCCATGAGGTCTCTTCCAACTCTACTATTCTATGATTCTATGATTCTAAAGCAAACTATCTGAGCACATGAATTAAACAGCACCTTCATAGAGATGTCCATTTGCATCCAAATGGTCATATTCCTTAATTAAGTTTTTCAGCCTTAGTATTAAATTTTACTTGTGTCTGTTGTTGCATTTCATACACTATACAGAATTTGCCGCAGTGTACTCTAAGTGTTCTTGAGCTCTTTTGATACAGGATGGGCTAACAAGATTTTAATGAATAAAACAAATATCTGCATGAGGGAGACATGTAGCTCATTGGCAGAGGAAATGCTTTACATATTGATTTTCATGGTCTATGCTAGTGGTTCTCAACCTGTGGGTCCCCAGGTGTTTTGGCCTACAACTCCCAGAAATCCTAGCCAGTTTACCAGCTGTTAGGATTTCTGGATGTTGAAGGCCAAAACATCTGGGGACCCATAGGTTAAAAACCACTGGTCTAGACCTTGAGTCTTCCAGTGGTGTAGGGAAAACATCCTGCCCAAAAACATGGAAATCTTCAGTGTAGCTTTCTGTGTATAATGCAGATATTTATACATTAAAGTATTACATCTGTAAGTACCAGTTAAGTATCTCTTATCTGAAATGCTTGGTATCAGAAGTATTTTGGATTTGGGGGCAGGATTTTGGAATACCCATATTTCCATATACATACATAATGCTATATCCTGTTTTCCATATGTATTTAGGCAAAAATCCATTTGTTGTTTGCAATTATTATTTATTTTTATTTATTTAAAACATTTATATTCACCCTGAAGGGGACTCGGGGCAGAGCACAACTCAGAGTGGAGCACAAGTAGAGTATTAACCTATTAAATCAGTGGGATTTACATAAATATTGACTTTTACCAGTTATCATTAGTTTTAATTGAGACTAGTAATTGGATTTAGACTTTTGTTATTTTTAGTCTTCAAGACACTTGCATGATAGAGTTATTTGCCATTCTTTGCAACGAGTTTGCAACTAAGGTGGGACTTGGTGAGCTGCAGTTCTTTTCTGACAACTTTTTAGATACTTCACAACAGTTAACACCTACACCTTTTCTTTTATCCTTGTTTCTGTGAACTAGCATAGTCATTTCCTCCAGCCTTTTGCATGCGACCTTTCATCTACTAATTCTCATGCTTGTAATTCTCCCTTGAATTTCTTTTGCGCTTTCCTTTCCAATGCTGTGGGCAATCTGTTCCTGGTTGAGCTTGTGTGGTGCCTCCCCACCCCCTTTGCCTCTGTTCTCTGTGGGAGTGGCAGCAGGTTAGAGGCAATGCCTGGGCCTGTTAGGGAGGTCTGAAATGTTGCCCTGCTGGCTTGGTTGCTTTGGCAGCTGCATCAGCTCCTTGGCAGCAGGAGTTTGTTTCAGATCCCACAGGGCAAGGGAGCGTAAATCCCTTCTGAAGCAACCTCAAAGAGGATGTCTGTGCATACAAGTGCACATAAGCAACCAAGTGTCCCTCAAGGGTTTAATAAACAAGCCTTGTACCTAGGAAACCTGAACTGAGGACTGCTGCAGAAGAAATCAGGTCCCAGCCTGCACTCCTTCAGTCAAACAGATAGATACCAAGAGATATGGGTTGCCTTGCTGAGCCATGGACATGTTTTTAATAAAGATATGGACTGGGCAGATGTTGGCAATGCAATTTTTTGCATAACAGGTTTGAGGAGGAGAAGGAATTTCTCCCTTTTGTTCAGTTCCGCATAGGGGCTCCTCAGGCTCACAAGGCTTCTCACTGTTCATAATTCTGTGAATATCAAAGAGCCTTGTTTTAGAATCTCTTTTATAATCTGAGTCCTTACAAAAGCGCCTCCCTGCAAAAATGGAGAAAAAGGGGAGGGGAAAGTACTGTAGGGTTTTTTGACATTGCTGGAACTGTGGATGAGAAGAGTAGGCTGTTATGTCCAAGTGGAATTCTGAGGGCTTCAGTCTTAGCAAAGCTGCTCTTTAACCTCTGAGTAAACTAGTTCTGCAGCATATGCACACAAAGAAGAGAAAGAAGGAATTTTCTCTTGCCACTTCTTTTTTTGTTTGAAAGATACACAGTTTTTAATGGCACAGCGTGAGTTAGCATGATAAAGTTGAGTGTGGCTTTTACAGAAACTAGAAGTATGGCAAAGAATCTGTGGCAGTGGATCAACCCAGTGCTTTGTTCTTGTTTCTAAATGTATCTACATGACTACTGTGAGAATTGTAGTTCTGTATGAATGCTGCAGATTCTTTTAGAAAGACTCAGGGTCCCAAGATTGTGATCTACTTTACCTAAATTTTATTTGAAAGAACATTAGATAAGCAAGACTATTTTGTGTGAATTTGCTTGATGCACTTTGCCCTGCTTGGGAGCATTATGGGTTCAGCCAGTCCAATGCCACTGAACTTCTGGTAGGTACTTGGCCTGTTTTCTAGGATGCCTTTTGTTCTTTCTTTCCAGAGGCCAGCATTGCTACCTGGTGGCAGGATGCCCATGGCAGCATTACAAGTGGGAGCCCCTTCAGGGCCACCATATGGAACAGTGTCTCCACTGAGACCTGGAATGCCACCATCCATGATGGATCCATTCCGAAAGCGGCTCCTTGCTCCACAGACCCAATCACCTTCATCACTAACCCAAAGGAGAGGGTAAGAAACCCCAAGGAATATTGATTCTTTAGCTGAAACATGTGCCTTGGGAACAGAAAGTTGAATATTATAAGTGACTTCTATAATCAACTCCTATAACCTAATCCTATGAGGGTGGGAAAGCAGGGGGAATCATCTTCTTACCATAGCTTTCTGATCCATTCTGTTTATAAGAAAAATGGATAATATATTCACCACCATCACATGCAATGTACTTTTGTCTGTTTTTCCTGTAATTGAATGCGCTCTGAGCTATCACAGGGGCAAGTGTAGTCCCTACCCATTCCACACTTTTTAAAAGGAAAACTTTGCAACTCCAAAATCAAGGTCTAGAAAAGGAAGAAATATTGCCACAGCAAAGTGGTAATATATCAAAATTGTGCAATTCCAGAATAATAATTTTTAATGAATGCAACATTACATTCACTGCTATCTCTTGCTTTACATATCTTATCCTTGTTTTTAGTTATCACTCTTCCCTACATACACACTAGCAAAGTAGTCGGCTCTCATTTTACTGGATCCTTTCCAGCTTTCCCTAGCAATTTCATGTAGGTTTAGAAAGCACAAGCATAGAATAAAACTACAACACATTTTTTCTCCAGCTTGTGAAGTTTGACAAACGAGTTGGAGTAGAAATACTGTAAGGGCCATGTGCTCTCAGTAGTTCAGAACACGATAACAGAAAGTATAAATGTTGCCAAGGGATCAGTTAGTGGACATTCACTGATTTATTGCTAACAAAGTTCATCTACCAGTATAGTCAAGACAATTTTGATCCCAAACACAGACCTGTAATCACATTGAAATGAATTCTATGAATCATTATCTTTAATAGAAACTGGAACCCAACATTCACTCTATTGCTCCAAAGAATTTTTTCCACAAAAGTGGTCACAAAACACTTCTTCAAGAATGGGTGTAATGTGGCCTTTTCAGGAGAACCGTATGTTGCTGCTTCTTTCAAAGATGTATAAACAGCCTAACCTCTGAGGATGCCTGCCATAGATATGGGTGAAACATCAGGAGAGAATGCTTCTGGAACATGGCCATACAGCCTGAAAAACCCACAGCAACCCAGCCTAAGAATTGTTGCAGCCAACTGGCTGGGATCAGAAAAGATGGGGAAGATCCAAAGCACAGATGACTGGTTGGGCTACTTCAAGAACATTTTATTCTTGGGTAAAAACTTCTGAAATTAATCTTAGCAAAAATGATGCAACTGACAAACTCTGCAGTGAGTTGTTAAAATAATCCAACCTAGATTGAGTATGATGTATTTTAACTGCAAAATATTAATCAAACATGTCACAGAAACTTACAGACCTCTGTGCTAATTAGACCAAATGCTGCTACGTATAATTCCCCTGAATGATACTAAGCGAATGAAATGATAATGGAGATGCTTTGCTATCATTTCTGTCTCATAAGGTTCTAATATGCCCTTAGAGCTCTTGTATTATTCAGTCCAAATGTCTTTTTTTCCCTTTGTTTCTTCTTTCTCCTGTTTCAGCTGTTTTACTACCGATGCTACCTTGATATATCAAATCTATTAACTCTAGCCAGTAGGAAAGGGTGCATAGGAATAATTGTTAGTGCCCTATTTTGAGAACTTACTAGGGGCAGAGTGACTGAAATCACTAATCGAAGAGTTTCCAACAATTGTCTGGTAATCTGTGGAACTAGTTGGCTCCTGAGATAAAATATATATCCCAACCTTCTGTGATCAGGGACAAATGAAATAATAAATGTTTAAACTCTTCCACTCCAAAAGATCCATTGTATTAATATGATATTCAAGAGCATGTGGTTTTCTCCATAGCTGTCTTCTTTGATCTAGTTATCACCTAAGTGGTAAACGTTTGTGCTGTTCCAGATTGAACTATGGGCAGAAGCTTTCCCTTTCTCCCTAGCTCACATAGTCAACATAGCCAGTGAAAAGGAATGATGTTTTCTTGCATCCAGAAGCATCTGAAGGGCTACAGATTTACCCCTCTTAAATTCTAGTATCCTGGAGGATGCTGTGGTTTAGCAGACCTCTGTGCTAGGTAGGTATGGATCCACTGCACCATTTACTTGTATCAAGTTTTCAGAAGTAATTTCAACATATTCTTCCCCCAAAGGGGGATTTAAAATGGTTAGCATTTGCATTCTTCATTTCTAATATATAAAATGCTCCACTCAAAATAGTTCAGTACTCCTTAAAACTGAACCCTGTAAGAAAGTCAAATATTCCCTCCCTATTGCAGAAGGGAGGCCCATTAAAGTGGCATAGCTATGGTGACCCAGGTCTCATTGAGGATAAATTATATACTAGTAGTTCTTAAAGATGTGTTATTTATATCTAATCAGGCAATGGAGGTTAAGAAGTCCATTCTCTTACTATCATTTGAGTTTCTTCCCCCTCCCTTCAGCTCGCACTCTGCTATAACTTCTGCTGACTTTGAGTTCAATCTACAGTATTTTCCTCACAGACATACTTCTAGCCCCTTACAGGCTCTGTTTGGCTTGGTTTCACCAGCTGTTTTTGAAAACAAATAAGATGCAAATGACATTCAGTTTCCTGGCAAGTCCTTCTCAGCCAACTTGATCCAATGAGAATTTTGCTCAGGGAAACAAACAGCTGCAGACATCTGGCATCCAGACTTCGGGGCCAAGTTCTGCATGATGAAAGTGGGAGCACAAGGCAGTAGAAGGAGAAAACATCTCTTGGTTTGCTAGATTGAAGTTTCTGCTTGCCAGACTTCATTCTCTTGGTTCGTTTGAGCCCTGTTTGAATTCCTTTTACAATACATTGAAGGCAGAATTCTTCTATTCTCTATTATGCTGTCAGACAGAATTTTAGTTCCTGCTGTAAGGATCCAAAGCATATACTTTGCTGTCTGTTTTTTTCTTTATTCTTACTTTTTCATATAGCTATACAGATAGGGGTAAGCTGTTCACATTAAGGAAAACTACAATGAAGTATGTTATAGTAACGATATGAAATTGTTTAGTGCACAGCGTTAATTTCATGAAAACATTCAGAATTGCTCGAGGTCATAAATCACACAATTTCCCTACACATTTAACATTACCATCTTCAACAGTTATATAAAATCCTTTCCCTTTTTTGGAAATAAATATGCATGTAATTTTATAGTTAAGAGTTATCCATCTGTCCTGGCATTTAAAGCTGTTGAGTAATTGTTTTTCATAATGACAGTTCCCTATAATTCAAAACACCACAAGAACAACAGTTTTGTATTCAGTTAGTGTTTCTGGTTCCCCACCCTTTCCATTATTAGGCTGTTGCTACATGAGGACATGAACTGTGAGTTCCTCATATTCCATGAAAGCATTTCCTTGCTGTTCACATTTAAAATAGATCTCGAAGCAAACTTTATACAGATAAGATCCCTGAATCAAGCTGAGGAGAACTTGTCAAACAGTATTTTGAAGTAGGGAAGATGTTTTGCTGTTACAAGAGGGTGATACTCGAATGTAATGTTACATGTGTAGAATTTGAGCTTTACAGTTATGGGCCAGGGCTTCTAGATTGTTTCTTCCTTAATTCCTCTACATAATTCTTGCAGGTTCAAAAGGCGGAAGATGGCAGACAAAGTCCTACCACAACGAGTAAGTACTTTTTTTCGCAGAAGAGCTCTCTGAATTAAAGGGAAGGGGAATGGACTCATTTGGTGGAAATAGTGGTGTATGGTCTGCATGCAAAACCCACCCTCCAGGGCTGTCTTCAGGTTTCCATGGAATTTCTAAGGGGACATTTTTTTGGTGCAAAAACAATTCATTTTTCCCTCCAGACTGCAAGCTCCGCCAAACACACTTTGGGTATGCGTGTAATGCATTTCCTCCATGTTTGGTAGAATTATTTAGAAATTAGTTATTCTGAAATGTCCCCAAATATCCACTGTGAGGACAAGGGGCTCATTTCCACCACATTTTGTACTTTCCAGACCAGTTTAGACTCTGAAAAGACCTTTTTTAAAAACAGGAATTAAATAGGAAATGACTTCTGATCACCTCCTATTGTTTTTTTTAAAGGGCCATCTTGCCTAAAATGGCCCATGAAAGCCTCTAAATATGGTGAAAATTCCCCTATGCTCTTTAGAGAGGGCAAAGATGATTTTTTTTTTCATATCCCCCAGGTTTCCTGGGGGACTGATGTGATAGCCTATTTTTCCATAGTTGCCTATACCTGACTTAGAGACACTGGAACATTGCTCTGATTGCATATGGTCTGATCTTGGAAACATTATTTTTTTGTACCACAAGTCCTGGAATTCCCTAGCCCAGATGGACATTTTCCCAAGCTTTGAATCCAATAAGATTTGCCTGATAAATTATCATTGTGTTCATAGATTCGTGAGCTGGTCCCAGAGTCTCAGGCCTACATGGATTTACTGGCCTTTGAACGCAAGCTGGACCAGACCATTGCTCGCAAGAGGATGGAGATTCAAGAGGCAATCAAGAAACCTTTGACAGTAAGCAAAGAAATAGAATTAGTGAAACCTTCAGGTTTCTTGAGACAGTGTGTGCAATTATCAGTATGTGTTTGAGTTGATTCTATTCTGTTCCTGATTAATGTTTTTCTCAAAATCTTCAGCAAAAGCGGAAACTGCGGATTTACATCTCAAACACTTTTACACCAGCCAAGGAAGAATCTGAAGGTGGTGAGCGCATTGCCTCGTGGGAGCTTCGTGTAGAAGGGAAGCTCTTGGATGATGTAAGACTGAAGCAATGCCATTAGAAAATGCATATATAATGCATATAATGAGATCTTTAAAAAATGTACAGATGATGGGCTGTCAATCTTATCAGCCCAAGACCTGGCCAGTCTGCAACTACAGTTCCCATCAGCTGCAGATTTGATTGGTTGCAACTCCCATCAACCCCAGATATGGCAGGTATTCAAATCTCATAGGCCTCAGATTTGACTGAGATGCAACTCACATCTCTCCTTCTAACAGGCCAGATAGCTCTTCCTTGTCAGGTTGCAACTCCCATCATCCCTGGCCTACCTAGCAAAGGGGTAAGGATGTTGGGAGATACAGTCAAGCAGGCTGATCCATCTGACTTTTTTAGGACAGTGGCTCTCAACTAGTGGGTTCCCAGGTGTTTTGGCCTACAACTCCCAGAAATCACAGCTAGTTTACCAGCCGTTAGGATTTCTGGAAGTTGAAGGCCAAAACATTTGGGGACCCACAGGTTAAGAACCACTGGGTTAGGAGGAAAGCTGCACTCCGGTCAGGGATGGGAATCACACAACTCTTTGGATGTAGCCAGACTCCATTATCATTTCCCCACCTCACCCCACCAGTGTTTTAAGTTGGATCATGAAGAGTATATGTGTTCCAAGGTTAGTGCAGATCCATTGTGGATGCAATTCAGATGGTTCTCCAGATATAGCTCCCATCATCCTCTACCAGTTCCCTCAAACCCCACCAGTATTTTTTGTGGCTCATGATAGGTCTAGATCCATTAAGCTATGTAGGAGCCTTGGTGGATCAAACATACATACATACAAACATGCATACATACTTTGATTTTTGTATCTATCGAGAAATGAAAAGTGAATGACAGGATTTATTTGTCTAACAGAGCAATAATTTTTTAGATTATGTTTTCTTCTGTGTTGCCCAGATCAGACAAAAGATAATTTCTTCAATCTCTCCCCCCCCCCCCCCAACACTTTCTCTGGTGGTTATTATCTAGGTCCATTGTCTTATTTTATTTTTAATGTGTAGCTTATACCTACACTTTTACCTTGTCACTATTATTAGCTCTGTCTTCAATGTGATTTTTTTTCTTTTCAACGTGGATTTATACTAGAGTTATACTCTTCTCAGAACTTAGATTGAAAAATTTATTTTTAAAGGATTCAGATAATCCCATGGTATAAGAACACAGCAGAAACTCTTTCAGACACTGTCAGGAGAAGGAGTACTGTTGGTTTTTCACTAGTGATGCTGTATACTGGAACACGTGACCTACTGAATTTTTTTGTTCTTCCAAAACTTTTCTTATGAGACAGATAGATGAAAGAACTGTACTGAATTAAAATGCTGTTTTAATATAAAATGATGGTATTGTTTCCAAAAAAAATTCAAAGTGATCCCTAGAAATTACACCATATGCTTATCCCTCATTTTTATATATACATGTCCAAGTTGCTGAGTTCTTGTAGGTAAAGCAGGGCTCAGTGCTTCTTCTATTTTTCTATCTCAGCCAAGCAAGCAGAAGAGGAAATTCTCATCCTTTTTTAAGAGCTTGGTCATCGAACTGGACAAGGAATTGTATGGTCCAGACAACCACCTGGTAGAGGTAGGTGCCCTGGTGCATAGCTGTGTTTGCTGAATAAGCAGCAACTCAAAGCAATTATTGGAAGGTCTTTGTGACCTGTTAATGTGCTGGACTCTGTTTCTCTATGAATTGAGTGAGTAGTTGTGTTGAATTATAGGATTGGTACTGAAAACAGTTTTCTGAGCAGAAGGAATTAATGGTAGAAGCTGGAGTTACTAGCTAGCAGATTATTTGTCAAGAGCAGGAATTGTGATGGTTAAAGATCAGCTTCCAGAAGAAAGGTAAGGGGAGAGATGTGAATTTGGTTTAGGAGAAACCATAAATTGGCCTCATGAATTAAAGTTATTTCTACGTTGTTTTCCATTATATGTAAATCCTGCATGGCTTCTATTTTCTATTATTTTTGCAGCAAAGCTGTATGGTATAGTAGCCTCTAAGTTCCCTTGGAATCTAGGCTATTGGGTCTCTTTGTCTAAACCAATATTTACCCAAAGGCTGCAGGGTGAGATTGTGGTTAGTAGAAATTGTTTGGCAGTATTGTTAGATAGCCTTTTAACATAATCATAATCGCTACCATTTAACAAGTCTAGATATATAATGAAATATTTACATTTATAAAGTGTCTTATTGTGCATGTATTATGCATGTGTAAAACTCCTTCACTGCATATTTGCACCTTAGTTAATATGTTAACATAATAGACAGCCTCAGTCATTTCATTCAAAATGTTTATAAATTCATTGAGTGGCAGTGAATTGGCTTCTCTAGCAAATTCATCAGTACACTTACTTCGTAAAACCATTGCAGTTAAAATGATGCCCATAAAATGCTAGATCTCAGGCATAGGATGGACAGAGTTGGATGGACAATTGCCCATATCTGTTCTATGAAAATGTTATTGTTGAGTTCACCTTAATTATATGAAATTTCTGAGATTTTTGGAGCTTGTTTCTCATTTCTTATTTCCATAAGAGCAAGAGTAGAACAATAATCTGAAAACTGAACTTTAAAACATAAATTATGCACAATTAAATGAATAAATTCCATCCTATGTATGTCTTGCCCTAAGGACATCTATCTTGTATTGCTTTTCCCCCTAAGTGGCACCGGTTGCCCACAACCCAAGAAACAGATGGCTTCCAAGTCAAGCGTCCAGGTGATGTCAATGTGAAATGTACTTTGTTACTCATGCTGGATCACCAGGTAAGAGGAAACTTGGCCTAGTTCTTACTGAGAACAAGAAATGTCCTGAATTACCAATTTCTTGATCACATCATTTCATATGACAACCCTGTTTTAGGAATGGAGGAGTTATAGAAGATTTGGCCAGAGGTTTCTTTCTATATCCCAACCTTTGTGGCTTTCCTCTAGCTAAGGTCTGGTGGTGAAATGAGGAAAAATATCTGGTTGTTTGCCTTACATACATGATATTTCATCTTTTTTGGGCAGAACTTGGATCCTGTCATTTCAGTGTTATGATGAGAAAATATTTTTGTGCCATTAGATTTGTAAAGATACAGGAAATTGGTGCTGAATTATTTTGAATGACATTTTTCAAGGATTTTCTTTCTAAACCTAAATTTTAGTGCAATAAGAGTAATGAAATGTAATGAGTAATACCATAAGTTACTGGTTTAACATGGTGATGAGTAACAAAAGTTAATAGGTTTTCTTTGTCCTCCTACCCCCAGCACTCCTAATGAGTAATGAGAATAATTTATTCTTTAAAAAGTCACTTTTCATACTGTGAGATAAGTCAGTCTTTCCCTCTCTTATTCCATTTTGAGAGCTGGAAATAGGTTACAGCGCTTGGATGGGTTGAGATAGGGGATGCCCCCACCTCACAGTTACATTCTCAGACTGTATTGCTTTTGTAGCCCCCACAGTACAAGCTGGACCCCCGCCTGGCTCGCCTGCTGGGAGTTCACACTCAGACCCGTGCCAGCATCATGCAGGCCCTGTGGCTCTACATCAAACACAACAAGCTACAGGACAACCATGAGAAGGAATATATCAATTGTAATCGCTACTTCCGCCAGGTCAGTAACTCCTGCTTTCTCACCCCTCAACCCCTGGTATATATTTACATTTACATGTGTGAGTATAATTTGTAATAACAGTAATTACAAATAATCAATGATATTTATATTACTTCTGCATGATCTCTGTGAATCACACAACTGGACAATCCAGTTGCCTGCGCAGAGTACGGTTTGGAACCTTCTAGAATCACTAGGCAGTCCATCCTCCCCACACAGGGGTCATGCCACTTCAGGTCTGCATACAGGCTGTAGCTGCGGCCTAGGAACTGAGAGGTGTCAGTGGCAACTGGCAATATAGCCTCGGGATAGTGGGTGGAGTTGCCACCAAAACCAGTGGTTCTAAAACAGGCATGGACAAATTTTGGCCCTCCATGTTTTTGGACTTCAACATCTACCTGCTGTTAGGAATTGTGGGAGTTGAAGTTCAAACCACCTAGAGGGCCGAAGTTTGCCCATGCCTTCTCTAGAAGGGTTCGAACAGTGGTCTGCGCAGGCACAGATTACTCAGTTGTGTGAATTCACAGGTGACAACTCGAAGAAATACATTTACAGGTAAGCTACCTGTTCTTATCTGGGACAAAGCAGCTTCTAATTAAAACCAATAGTTTAGTTCAAATTCACAGCACAAACAAATTAAAATGACTAAACTATAAAAAATACATTCAAAACATTTAAAACAAACTATTAAAACATCAAATAAAAATAGCATATATAAGACCCATTTCTCTGAAAAAATTATCAAAGACCTTCACTTGAATATGGAAAGATAATAAAGGAGGTGCCAGTCTAACATTTCTGAGGAGGAGGTTACAGAGATTGACAGCAGCCATAGAGAAGACCTTGTATCATGTTTCCACATGGTGTTTCACTGTTGTTTTTCTCAACTGAGAGAGTACTTATGTTTACACTAGTAAGCAAACTCTAGCAAGAATTTCTTTTAAACCCATCATTTATACTCGCTCCTATGTTTTTTCTTTCTTTCTGCATTCTAGATCTTTAACTGCATACGGATGCGATTCTCTGAGATCCCAATGAAACTGGCAGGGCTCCTGCAGCATCCAGATCCCATTGTGATCAACCATGTTATCAGGTAGGGCTGGCACAGCACACATTATGAGGGAACACACTTTAATCAACCTGTCCCCTCATGTTTGGAACAGGATCGTGAAGACATATCTTCCAGATAGGTGTATCTTAGCCTAGCTTCTTGTTTTCCTCTCTTCAGTGTGGATCCTAATGACCAGAAAAAGACAGCCTGCTATGACATTGATGTGGAAGTGGATGATCCCTTGAAAGCCCAAATGAGCAACTTTTTGGCCTCCACCACTAACCAGCAGGAAATATCCTCTTTGGATGTTAAGGTAAGATTCTACCAACCAAAAGCAGAAAATAGATTTGTGCATGCTGCCTTTCATAGTTTGTATGGCTGCATAGTTTGAGTGATGCTAGCTGGACACATCTCCCCTTGACCTCTAAGGACACTAGAAAATGTTAGGACATGGGCAATGTAATACTTCTAGGTTAACTTAAAAGCATTGAGACTTCTGTCTAACCATCCTTCCTAGGTTTGCCATCCAAGAATGTTGGTCTTTAGGAATCCTAAATTTGTATCCGTAATTCAAAAAGACAAATCCAGCAAATGCTTGAGAAGTACTTAATGTGTGTTACGCATGTGCAGATCTTGTTTTGTATAATATGAATTTCTATTTTGTTTTGTTTTTGTTAGGGGAAGCATTAAGCTATGTCATTATGTTTTCAGTTATGATTGTGGGAAGAATAGAAGGAGTGCTCTGATGAAATAAAAACAGTGGCAGCAACAGAACATCTCACTTCTAAGACAGTGCAGTCCAGACCCCATAAGCATCTTCTATTTTGCTCTCCCACATCCTTTTCAATGACACCTCTGGAAACAAACAGATTGTATGATCTGTGATCAGCAGGCATGTAACCTAATTTTTCAGAAAGATTGGCTTACTATAAAAACGGCAGCCATTCTCAGATCTCAGAGTTCTTTTGTTGTATAGTTTATTCTGTTCAAAGGACAAACTATAATACAAGTATATGGAGCTAGAATGTTCTGGAGATCTGTGCATGAAGGCCTGGAAATTACCATATATACTTATGTATAGATTGACCTCATGTATAAGTCAAGAGCAGGTTTTGAGGGCAAAATTAGGGATTTTTATATAACCCGAGGATAAGTTGAAGATCATTCCATGGAAAGGGGAAAGTGCTGACACTGCTTCTGGGGCCAAGCTACCACTTCCTGCCCATTCAGAAAGCAGGAGCTTCTAAAAGCAGTGTCCCTACATTTCAGGATAGCCTGCTGTGGGCCGTTATGTGCTGTCCTATACCCATGGGTTCATACATCATTTGGTTTGGGGAGAATCATATTGCCAAACTTAGTTATGAGAACCCTTCTGTCTATCCTTAACTCTTACATTTAGATCCATGAAACCATTGAGTCCATCAACCAGCTGAAGACACAGCGAGATTTCATGCTAAGTTTCAGCAGTAATCCTCAGGACTTTATCCAAGAATGGATCAGATCTCAGCAGAGAGATTTAAAGGTAAGGACTTGTATGTTTCTCCAAAGTCTTATATAAGAGTGTTGATATAGTCCTAAGCACTTTTCCTCAAAAGAAAGCCCATAAGTAAGCTTATGAAGTTTACTCCCCTTGATAGTGTATATAGAAATATAGCATACATGTGTGTGTAATATTGCTCCTAGGTAACATGGCTTCTGTTGCTACTCTTTTGTGGCAGCTCTTATGAGGTTGGGCTGAGGTGGCAATTTCCCTTTTATGACTGGCAGTTAAATCTCTTGCTATATGTGTGTGCTGTATGCCTAATGACTATACCTGAACTTTGAAAACTCAAATTGCCATATATACTTGTATATATAGTCAAGGGCAGTTTTTCGGGCCAAAATTGTATACAGTGTTCCCTCACTACTTCGTGGTTCACTTTTCGCGGATTCGCTGTTTTGCGGTTTTTCAATAAACTCTAAAAGACTATTATAAATCATAAAAAATTATAATTTACAGCCTAAGGAAGGGAGGAAGGAGAAGCCAAAGGGAGAGAAAAGGAGCCCAAGCGGCAACAGGAGGAGAAGGAGGCAATTTATCAACACACAATTGGTTGATAAAGACTTAAAATAGTGTATAACTACTAAAATAATGTATAAATATTAAAATAAATATAGCGTCCTAACTTTGTGGATTTTCACTTATTGCGGGTGGTCCTAGAACCTAACCCCAGCGATAAGTGAGGGAACACTAGTTTGCTTTGACCTGTGGATAGGTTGAGGGTAAAGATTAGGAGCATGTAGCAAACTAATTTTACCCCCGCCCCTTTTGAAATTGCATGGAAGGGACATACTAGAAATAACTAAAAAGAAGTAATTTGTTTATTTGATAGATTACAGTTTGGTATGGTTAGTGTGTGTCTACATCTATACAAATACAGATAGGGAAAAACATATAAATGAGAATGCACTTAAAAAGGATGGGGAGGGAAGAGCAAGGAAAGCAACCTTCTTCTATTAAGGACCCAGAGTGAAAGAAGTGACAACAGACAGAGGTGAGAAGCAGTCCCTCCCCATTACTTTTCCATTGCCCAAACTGGAGAAAGAAAAGCAGCCCTCCCTCCTTATCTTATTTTTCAGCCTAAAAAGAATTCAGCAACAATGTGAGGGAGGTATGTTGGGTGCTTGATGTAAAGCAGAGAGGTGATGGCTGTTTTTAATAAGGGCTTTCTGCATAAGCCTCTCTGCAGAGATTGTGGCAGCCATTTTTAATGTCTTGTTCACATGCATTAATCTTATACCAGAGTTGGAATTCAGTTGACTGGTGAAACAGATTTCACAGAGGATGCTCCCTTTGATTTTATTGCCACTCTTCCTCCAGTTGGATTGAGTTCAGTGCTGAGTTCTGCTGTCGAACCTGTGGCAGAGCTACCATTCAACCTGGAGCATCTGCAGGAGAAGTGACCATAACATTAAGGGTATATTCACCGCCCTGAGGCAGCAGATCAGCCCTTCTTTGCAAATACTTAGCAAGCATAGGTTGCTCCCCCAAGTCACTCAATTGAACTGTAGTATTTTTTTATGCCCAGCAAAGCCTTTTAAAAATCATCTTTGTCTGGTAAAGAAACGTATGGGTTCGGCATCTTGCACTGAGAATTTTGAGTCTTTTTAGTTTGCCTAATAAATTTGTGATCTCAATATGCATTATCTATGAAGTTTGGGAAAAATATGTTCCTTCATATTTTGCCAACCTATTGTATCTCTTCATCTTCTGCTATTCAAAAAATCTTGAAATCTTTTGCCTCCTGGATGTAGAACAGAGCAAAGTAGAACAATGCTAATTTATCCCACTTGCTTGTGAAATGTTTAAATAAGGGTGAGGAACAAACAGCGCCATATGGTGAACACATTATGCTATATTTTGGAGCTTTCTGGAAGCCTCAGACAAGCCGCTGTTACATATTTTGTTGGGTTATACTGATCTTCTGCAGCAATTCAGTTATTGGTTTTCTGACATACTCCCCCACCTCCTAAAATACTAAATATTTGTTGTCATTGTAGTCCACTTCCATATCCCAAATTGTCTTCTATTTCTGACTTTTTCTCCCTAGATCATCACAGATGTGGTTGGCAATCCAGAAGAGGAGAGGCGTGTTGAGTTTTATGAGCAGCCGTGGATGCAAGAAGCTGTTGGCAGACACATTTTTGCCAAGGTTTGGAGCAGCTAGTTTTGCACAGCCTATACGTTTTTTTCTGAAATATTGGATCCTGCAATCTTTTTTCACCTTGAGTTGGTCACATAGGAAGGATGCTAAGCAAGCTGTTAGTTTTTAGTTAGGACTTGATTGAAAGCTTGTGGAGTCTTGCATGATTTTTGGATTCCTCCTAGTCCCCTTCTTTGGTATGGATTCATGTTCCTTTCTCCCCTCTCCCTTTTGTATTTATTGCTGATTGCAACTGTAATAGAACACACAGTTGTTTCCAGAGCTTGAAATGCTAACAGTGAGTTTCTCATAATCACCTTTGTTAATGGGAGTGTAACAAATTCACCTTTTGACATTGGAATGAAGTTACTTTTGATAGAATAACTACAATTTTCTTTCTGGGGCTTATATCAGGAAAAACTTGGGATGTGAATTAATATATAAATATGTAAAGGAATAGAAGGGAATGGGAGGGTCAGAATTTTAGAAGTTAACTTTTGAAAATGAGATTTGCAGGATCTTCTCTTTGGAGTGCAAAGGAGGCTCTGTTCTTCTGCGGAGAGGGACAAACATGTATCTAGGTGCTTTCTCTCTGTCATTCTTCCTCATTTCCATGCCTATCACTGCCTTTGTTTTCCAGGTTCAGCAGCGGAGACAAGAACTGGAACAAGTCCTTGGTGTTCGTCTTACTTAGTGTTGCTGCCTCCACCATCTCTTTCGCATTTTGTGGTACTTTTGGAGTGGACGGACAAGCAGACTATGCTTGTCGAAAATCCTTTGTCCTTCATAGGATGGAGGAGATCTGCTGCCTGCCTCTGCTGCTTACTGTTGATGGGGAGAAGGGGAGGGGCACTATTTCAGGTATTCACCTGAGACTATACAAGAGGTAAAAGTCTTCTTTTACAGTGGTCAATGAGCTCCTCCACTAATCAGATCCCCACTCTTCCTGTGCGCTTTGCCTCTGGGACACTGGGATATATATTTTTTGTTTGAGTTGCCTTCTACCTCTTAGCTGAGCCTCGGCAGTTTCTCTTGCAATGCAAGAAAGTTGCTGCCGCTGCTGCTATTGCTGCTCAATGTTTAACCAAAGCTTTGTCCATTCCAAATTGCCAGTCCTGCTGGCATATATTCTTTTGCACTATCTCTTTTTTGTAGGGAGCAGTTTGTAAACATTTTTCTACCAAAAACTTTGTTTAATATGTACTGGGTTGGCCCTTATGCAACTGGTGTGATGTGGTCTCAAAGGAATGGGGGTTTGCTCAGGCCATAGCTCTTGATGACAATCAGTTTTTTATTACTTCCTGGACTTTCTCGTGTTTGTGAAATTGTGAAGCTGGACACTGTGGACCAGTTGTGCTGTAGAGAGTCCATTTAGCGCTTCAGGAATCATTACTGGGCTACTAAAGGGAGATTGGTAACATTTTCTTCAGCCTTCTTGGGGCCTCCCTCAAGTGCCTTCACTCCTCAAGGCCCTGACCTCTCAGCACTTAATCTAGATGATTCCCTTCCCAATTTTTGGCCCTTCTGAGATGTATGTGGCCGCCAAGTAGGAACTCATGGAATGTTCAGTGATTTCTGAGCAAAGATGCTGTGTTACCTGTTTCTATGTTAAATGTTTTCTAATAAAAATATTCTTAAGTATCAGCTTGTGTTGTCATCTAATCTGTCACCAGCATCTAGAAAAGAGTACGCTTGATGTTTTACTCAGAGAGAGATGAGAAACCTTTCAAGCTCTTACGAGTGTTTTAGAGTTCATATTTTTGAATACCTGTATTTGTATACCTATTTATAATGTTATCTTGATGAGGGACCCAAGTCTCAACACAAAATTCATTTGTTTCATAGATACCTTATAATGCATAGCCTGAAGGTAATTTTATACACAATATTTTAATAGGCTTGTGCATGAAACAGATTGTGTATATAGAACCATCATAAAGTAAAGGGTAAAGGGTACGAGTTCTCTGCAATACGTGGATCTTGTACCTCCTTCTGCCATGCCCCTATGTTGAGCTGATACAAGTAACTATTTTGTGTGTGTGTGTGTGTGTGTATAGGTAAAGGTATCCCTTGACGTTAAGTTCAGTCATGTCTGACTCTGGGGGTTGGTGCATTTCACACTTAAACCCATCAGCACAATGTGTTACATACAAGACATCATGTCTGTTGTTTCTTTGGGAATTCCAAAGGGAAAAATTGCAGCTGCCAAATCCCCTGCCAGTCTCAACCCCTCCCCCATTTTTTTTAACATTAGGGCCACAATTTTCAGATGATTTTTGCCTCAAAACCTGGCCAAAAGATTCTCCGTTGCCCTCATCCCCACCACCACCATCCTAAACAGCTCCTTTTCTAGGTGGCAGCCAAAAAAGGAGGTATTTTCACATAGGATGGCAGCTAACTAAAGGCAACTCCATAAATTTCAGTTTGCTTAGGCAACTTAACTTGAAAGGCTTTACCTCAGAAACTTAACCTACAACACCTGCTATGTCTTAGCTGTCTCCCATTCAAGGATAAACCAGGGCTGACCCTGATTAATTTCCAAAATCAGGTGCGATCTACTCTCTTCAGGTTATTTAGAATTCTAGAAAAAGACATGTCTCCCCCTTCACAATCATGAGTCACGACTAGTAACACTCAGTTTTAATAAGAGGAAAAAGGGAACAGGGGTGTAAATATTACAGCAGAAACGTATGACCTGCAGAGACACGAAACACCTGGATTGGGCAGCAGCTGCTTTTTATTTCCAGAGCTTCTTGATAGACATATTCTTCTCACTGTCCTTTTGCATCACCTGCCAAGGAGAAGGGATATTAATAATAAGGCAGCAGAGAAAAATAAAACTGCCCACCTTCAAGACTAATATTGTTCTAAGTTTCCTATAATAATATAATAACTTTATTCTTATAACCCACCTTCATCTCCCCGAAGGGACTTGGAGTGACTTACTTGGAGACCAAGCCCCAGCAGATAGGTATACAAGACATAAACAACAAAGCTTTTAAGACAAAGCTTGGATAATTATTTTTGCGGGTGGCGCAAAATCTGCTAGGGATGCCGTTGAGGCGCCGGGGTCTGGAGCGCCCAGGGAGGGTTGCAAGAACACTTCCCTGCATCCCAGTTCAGCGCATTCAGCCTCAGCCTGGAAGGGAAGGGGGAGGAGCTGCCTGAATGACAGGCAGCCCCTGGCTGTCTGTCATTCAGGCAGCTCCGCCCCCTTCCCTGAGGAGTGGGGGAAGGGGCCGGAGACGTGAGGTCGGCTGCACTCTTGCTGGGCTTCCCTTTGGCCCACCGAAGCATCAGTTACTCCGGAAGTGTGCCTTCTACGGCCGAGAGGGCTCTTCCAATCATGTTGCTGCTGCTAGACACTGCTTTGGCCATTCTACATCTATCCTTTGCTGGAGGTGCATTCATAGTTTGAGTGGAGAGGGAGGGACAAGGCAGTTTCAAATAAAAACATTAACTGGGGGAACATTTTGGACCTCTAAAACAGGCTACACAACCATTATGCTTACTGATTGAATTATTTGATTTGATTTCCCCAAAGAGTAGGCCTCAAAGTGGGTTAAATAAAGCAAATGCAGCTAAAATGTAAAACAACTGCAACAAACATAAAAGACTGAAAGCATATTTTTTAAAACCTTTTAAACGTTTGGAGGGGGGGGGGGGGAGAGATACTGTTTGCTTACACTTGAAAATTTCCTAGGGCCGGCCCTGGATATCAGAAAGTTCTGGGGTGTGAGTAAAACATTTATGAGGGGCTATTTTACTGAATGGTAATACTGATCTTTTAAAAAGGAGAATATTCAACATATTTTGAATGAGATTAAAAATGAGAAAATGTCTTTAAAGATCAAGACTGATGGGGGTAGATCAAAGCCTTACAAAGGCAACCATTGATGATATCAGTCGATGGGACAGACAAAAAGTGAGATGTGCAAAACAAAATTAAAGGTGGCATGATGACATTAACTAGAAATTTTGGACACAATATACAAAATAGAGAAGTGGAAAAATGTGGACATTTGAAATTTACTTTGTGTTATAATCTTAATGATTATATCATTAATCACAATATATCATGTATATGACTCCAAAAATGGTTAAAAATGTATAAGAGATCATTACATTTATGTTGGAAATGGAACAGGCAGGATATTTTATCATATGTAATGGAAATGTGAAAAAATAAAAACATAGTATGAAGCAAAAAAAAAACCTTAAAAGATTTATAGCCAATTAAAACCTGAATATTTTATTTTAGAATTGATGGATGATCAATTAAAAATGAGCTGTGGAAGAGAATTTCCATATATGACAACAGGTACAAGAACAGCTTAGGCTCAGAAATGGAAAAGCTATTTTAACACCTACTAAAGACTAGCTATTAGAACATAACAATTTAATGGAAATGGACTTAAGTGGAAACTATTTTAGAAAAGTCACTAACAATATTTTTGAAGAACTGGAAATTCCTAATTGACCATTTGGGGGGGGGGGGGGGGGAGGGGTGATTTGATAATAGTTTGTAATACAATGTTCCCTCACTACTTCGCGGTTCACTTTTCACGGATTTGCTGTTTTGCAGTTTTTAATAAACTCTAAAAGACTATTATAAATCATAAAAAATTAAAATTTACAGCCTAAGGAAGGGAGGAAGGAGAAGCCGAAGGGAGAGAAAAGGAGCCCAAGTGGCATTGGGAGGAGAGGGAGGCGATTTATCAACACACGATTGGTTGATAAAGACTTAAAATAGTGTGTAACTACTAAAATAATTTATAAATATTAAAATAAATATAGTTTCCCTACTTCGTGGATTTTCACTTATTGCGGGTGGTCCTGGAATCTAACCCTTGCGATAAGTGAAGGAACACTGTATTAACATGGATTAAATATATATAGATAAGATAGAAGTAATTTTAAGGGTTAAAATATAACTGCAGAGTTGGAAACCATCCTTTTACTATGTGATTAGCTGTAGTTTTTGTAGCTGTAGTTTGGTCATTCTTGTTATTTGTAGTAATGTGGTGTGGTTTTTTTGTTTGGTTTTGGTAGTTTTTGTTATTCGGTGCAACTCCCTTACTCAGATTCATTATGACTGTGTTTCACTTGCCTACACAACAAGAAATATTCCCCCTACAACCGTTTATGGCAGGCATGGGCAAACTTTGGCCCTCCAGGTATTTTGGACTTCAATTCCTAACAGGCAGTGGGCTGTTAGGAATTGTGGGAGTTGAAGTCCAAAATACCTGGAGGGCCAAATTTGCTCACACCAGATTTATGGACTTCTTTAGGTCCTCCAGTGCAAGTCTATGGTATGCTTCCAGCCCAAGCATAGTCAAAATATAGAGTTCGCTATTATCTACTGTTTCAAGTATCCACAGGAGGTCTTGAAATGCATCCCCCATGGATACGAGGATCATGTTGTATGTAATATTTAGTTTTGATGATATGTAGATTTTATAGAATACTACAGATGAATTACTCACTTTTCTTAATTCTACACATACCTCTACACCAGTTTTCTATTATTGTACCCATAACAGATACTGATGAAGGGAGGAAAGTATTTACTTTGACACAGAATGAGGCCTACAGAATTTCCCAGTAGTTCCCCACTAGCAGCCTTTGAAGCAGTAATAAGAGTAATGATAGTGTTTCTACTTATCAGGGTACCCTCTCCTCCCCCTCCGAGAATAATATCTCGCTCATATCCACAACCAACAGTACCTTTGCTACAGCCATTTCAAAGTCTTCTTGAGTTACATGGACCCTCCTCTCCCTCAGCGCATACATGCCAGCTTCTGTGCACACCCCCTGAAAGAAATCCAAAAAGAATTTTAAAATCCAGGTAGGCTGACTTCTGTCCAATCCAAAGATAACAAACTTCGCCTAACAGAGTTTTTGGTAACCTCTACAGATAGTTAAATACAACATGCCGCTATTAATAAAAGCAATAAATCTTGGAAGTTATATCTCTCAAATCATCTGGCAATGCTCTGCTTTCTTTACAACTTCCCATTAATCTTTTTATGACAAAAGATAATTGAAAAATAGCAGGTTCAAAGCAAGGCTGAGAGTCACACAGCCCTCCTAGGCCATTTTTGAAGATACCGGAGGAAGAAAAATGTTTCCCTGTAAAAGATAAAGAAAAAGCATACCTGTGGGAGCATGGCTCATGTCTTGAGTCATGGCCAAGGCCCCACTGACACCTTATTTTGGCAGAAAGTCCACCCAACAAAAGTCACATCCACTGTTATGTAAAGGGGCTGGTGCAACTCTGGAGCTGGAAAAATAGCCCTTATATCTTGCTTAACCCATTTAGTAAAAAAAGAATGCAAAAATAATGTTTATGTGTATAAATACAACTGTAGGAACTACATAAAATTTAAGAACCATTTCATCACTTCTCTGTTTGAGATCACCATTATTAAACTAAAGTTAAATAAAAACTTTGGAAAATAACCCCGGTCAATGTGAACCCAAGATTCCTCAGTAGTTGGACATTTTTACTCTCCATTTGGCACCTCTTTTCCAATCCCAGTTTATTGCTTTACCTTCACTTCAGCACCTGAGGCCCCTGGCATCAGCTCTGCAATCTTCCGCAGATTGATTCCTCTTGTCAGGTTCATCTTTCGAGAGTGAATCTTCAAGATGTCCAACCGGGCCTATGGGTTAATAAATTACAAAAATTGAAGGAGCTCCATAGATTATTGAGTCCCACCCCTCAGCACAAGAAGACCAACTAGAGCAGAGCTTTCCAAACACTGCATGTTGGTGACACACTTTTTAGACATGCACCATTTTGCGATACTATAATTCAGTCTGACTAGCAAACTGAAGGTTAAACCAACCATACAAATGTATACATAAATTGTAATAGTGATATGTGTAAGGACACACGATACCTTATAAAACATTTCATTTATATATTTTAAAAATACATAATTTATTGCTCATTTCACATAGACTTGAAGGCTTTTTTTTGTTACATTTGTGCAACACTGCAGCTGATACACTAATGCCTTGACATGCAGTTTGGAAAGCTTTGAACTAGAGCATTTTCCTCAAGTTGCTTCTAGCCTCCTTTTGAAGATATCTAGGAAACTACAATGAAGCAAGCATGTAATACACCAACAATTGCGGAAAGCCTAAAACAGCAAGTAAAGTATCTAGTCTATCACAACAATTCTCCCTTACCTCTTCATTTGGGGGAGGAAATTCAATTTTTCTGTCAATGCGGCCAGGACGAAGGAGAGCTGAATCCAAGATGTCTATGCGGTTGGTTGCCATGATTACCTAACAAGACACACAGATGTACCAGAAGTCAACAGTCATTGTCCTGACCAATCAGCCCACTCTATATTCATCTAATATCAGCAGACAATAGAAAAGTATTTTTCCCAAGCTGTCTCTTGCTCATTTTTGTACCTATATTTTTATTTATTTATTTATTTACAACATTTATACCCCGCCCTTCTCACCCGAGGGGACTCAGGGCGGCTTACAAAAATTGGCAAAATTTAACGCCCAAGAAATACAATCATAAAAGCAAAAGTATACCTAGGATTTTGGAGTTGATTTTTTTGACTAGGATTTCTAGACTTATACATGACTATATAGGTCAGGGGTCCCCAAAGTAAGGCCCAGGGGCTGGATGAGGCCCTTGGAGGTCAGTTCCTAACCTCATCCACAACTTGGTATCCCTCATTCCCAAACCCTACAATTGTCTCCTACTTTTCTTGGGAGACACATGATTGGCTGGTTAAAATAAAAAGATCAAAACAAGAAAAGCAAAATGACATAGCCTTTATAAGTTACATACGTTACTTTGGATAATATGCAAATTGTGCTGGAAAAGAATACCTTTATGTTCTTTGTGGCCTCAAATCCATCCAGCTGGTTAAGGAGTTCCAACATTGTACGCTGCACCTCGCTGTCCCCACCAGAGCCCCCCTCCAGGCGGGAGGAGCCAATGGAATCAATCTCATCCATGAAGATGATGGAAGGAGCATGCTCCCGGGCCATGACAAAGAGCTCGCGCACCATCCTTGCTCCTGCCACCACAAAACAAACAAGAGAACACTGAGTTCAGGGGAGCTGGGGCACCTTAGTCCCAGTTTAGCCCTCTGAGTTTCCCATGACACTGTTTGAGGTGGCTTCTCATTTCTGGTAAATGTTTGTAAAAGGATAAAATATCCCTATTAAGGTTAAACTTACTATTAGTAAGAGATTTAAAGCACGGCAGTACATCTAGTGCTACCTTTTGCTTTTGGCCTTGCTCACTATTGGAAAGTGAGCCTTTTGAGAAGTTCTCCAAGAGTGGATTTGGTCCTTTGACTGCAAGAAATTTTCATACACTAACAAGATAAGAACACTAGCCAACACACATTTCGATGCCTTAAATGTTAGCCCTGTTTCTGGATATATCTGACCTACTGATACCAAAAATGGCACCAGCTTTTGAGATACAGAACATATGCCATATATCAGCTGACAGCTGCCTGGCCATAGCAAAAACATGATAACCATATCTAAGAAAGGAGAGTGGATGGGGTCTATCCACTGCAATTTTCTGAATCAGTGCCCCAAATAACCCCAGGAACAGGCCTAAATCTAAAACAGTTCTATCAACAGCTTGAGGAAATAACTCTGAGCCCAGCCCTTACCCCAAAGACATGGCCCTTTCTTAAAAGGACTGTCTGATTGTTCTGTTTTGATTTCCTTGATCCTAACTTTACATCAAGCTATATTTCTGAAAGACTACAACACTCCTGCTGGATCGCAACAAAGGATTATCTAGCTCCACATTCTCTCAAGTGCAACAACACTAATGAAAATGACATCCCCTTGCGGAAATAGGGCATTGGGCCACAGAAGCCAGAAACTTCTGAACAAAACACACTGTACTACTCCAGTTTAATATTTTATAAAATGTGACCAGTCTTTTTAAGACATCCCATAAAAATGTTCTTGACAGTTAGCCCCCCAACCACCTTAGCTGCCCTCACTTACCCTCCCCAATGAACTTCTGCACAAGCTCAGAGCCAGAAACACGGATGAAGGTACAGTCAGTGTGATGAGCCACTGCGCGGGCTAGCAACGTTTTTCCTGTACCAGGAGGTCCATACAGCAGCACACCCTACAACAAGAGTTGGAGGATGTTAATGTGGAGGATCAAGCACAGTTAACAGAAGAACCATCTATCAGGATTTTCTTTTGTGTCAAGAGCGAGTTGAGAAATTGCAAGTTGCTTCTGGTGTGAGAGAACTGGCCGTCTGCAAGGACATTGCCCAGGGGATGCACGGATGTTTTGATGTTTACCATCCTTGTGGGAGGCTTCTGATGTTCCCGCATGGGGAGCTGGAGCTGACAAAGGGAGCTCATCCACGCTCTTCCTGGATTCAAACCAGCAACCTTCAGGTCAGCAACTCAACCTTCAAGTTAGAAGTCCTGCCAGCACAAGGGTTTAACCCATTGCACCACCTGGGGTTTCATCTAGCAGCATGCTACCTTGTCAATTCATCTCCCAGAAAGCTGTCAACCTTTCTTCAAAAGGTTGTCACTAAAAGAGGCATCACAGCTCTCTGAGAGTGTGCGATCAACTGCGAAGATGTGCATTTCTGTGCAAAGACACATCCATGACTTATCATGAATTAGCCCGAGTTCCAATTTATATGAATATGAGCCATCAAAATGGTAGTGTTTTGGAGACTGGAAATGTGGGCTTCAATTCCCTCTCAGCCATGAAAACCCACAATGTGACCTTGAACAAGTCACACTCTCTTAGCCTCAGTAGACAGCAATGACAAATCTCCTTTGAACAAATCTTGCCAAGAAAATCCCATGGTAAGTTTGCCTTAAATCAGGCCTGCACCACCTGTGGCTTTCCAGGTTATGGGATTCCTACTTCCAGAAATCCCAGGTATCTTGTCCAATGGTCAGGAATTCTGGGAGCTGAAATCCAAAACATCTGGAGGGCCACAAGCTGTGCAGGCCTACCTAAGGGATAGAAACTATGTGAAGACACATAATAAACAAAAAAATGATTGTGTTTCCCAGGAATAAAATATCACTGCTCATACACATAATTTTTAAGATCAGCAGAAGTAAGCACCTAATCTAAATTATTAGTCTTGCCAAATGTGATGGCATACCAGAGATATTTATCTTAGACAGACAAATATTCTGAAGTACTTACCTTAGGTTGGGCAATGCCCAAGGCTTCAAAAAGCTCTGGATGTTTGACAGGAAGCTCAATCACTTCCTTGATTTCTTTAATCTGCTTGTCAAGGCCACCAATCATCTCATAAGTGGAATCTGGCACTTTCTCCACCATCATCAATGAAACCAAGGGGTCCACCTTATTTGGAAGGATCTTGTGGAGCGTGTAGCTGTCATTCCGCAAGGCGACACGGCAGTTTGGAGTCACCTAAATGGTAAAGAAGGGAACAAGCTGTAAACTGCAGCATCCCTGGATTTCCCCTTAAAAAAAAAGACCCATAGGGAGAGGGGAATTAATACATGCTACCTCTGAAAGGCCAGATATAGCTCAACAGGTACTCACATCATTGATGTCTATGTTTTTATCCACATCAACCACAAACTTTCCTTCTGGGTGAACCTAGGATGGAGGAGGACCAGTTACCACCATGAAAACAGAGGGCAAGAGGCATAAACAGAGCATGAGCCAACATAAACAATGTAGTGGCACACATTCCCTAAAAATATATATCCTCAATTTCTTCCGCTAAACCTGAGCAGATTACAAAACAACATGCAGGGATCAAAATAATTTCTGTCATAAAAACGTTATCTTGTTGACTTTATGGCAATGCAAGTCAAAGTCAGGATTCACTCACTGTTGGGTTAAGCAGTTGCTTTCCAATGTTTCTATTTAGAAACAATTTAGGTAAGAGAATGGCCTATGAACTAGAAAGACCCTGGATCCATATCTCACTTCACTTATCACCTCAGTAGGTGGCTTGGATACTCTGTTACTGCAACTCCCAGAAATCTCAGCCAGATGTAAGGAATTGTGGGAGCTAAAGTCCAAAACACCTGGAGAACCAAAGGTTGGGAACCACTGCTTTAGTGGTTGAGGGACTATAATTCCCAGTATTCCTTCTTAGTTATTCTGGCAACGCTTTGTGAAAGCTGTAAACTAAGCATCTAGAAGTAACATGATCCTCATCCTGGCATTATCTTTACCCAGTCTGCAATAAAGAAATGTTTATTGATTTGTCTATCATCTCTCAACCACCAGAACCCCCAAAGCAATGTACAATGTGGCAAATAATATCATACTAACTTACCACAAAAATGCAAAAATGTACGATATTGTTACCCTAATCTCCCTCTTGCCATATTATCGACAGGATAATATGCCAAAAAATCTGATTTATCTCTATGAGCAATCTCTGTGAAGTAAAATTCACAGATAAATGTGAATTCGAACCTAGATGTGGGTGCGAGAAACAATATCATATGAAAGCTGACTGGTACAACCTGGTGATGACAACCAGATACAGTGAATACACCTTGCGCTTTGCTACTCTGCTGCTGAATATGCATGCCCAGTGTGGAATACATCTCACCATGTCAAAACAGTGGATGTGGCTCTTAGTGAGACATGCCACATTATCGCACAATGTTTACATCCTACACCACTGGAGAAATTATATTGTTTTAGCCGGTATTACACCACCTGATATCTGCCAGTAAAGAAAGGACCAAGGCATGGATGTCTCTGACCCATCCTCTGTTCAGAGATCAGCCAGCATGCCAATGTCTTAAATCAAGAAATAGTTTTCTAACCTCTAAAGAAATATTCACAGGAACATCTCAGCAACAGAGAGTCCAAAAGTGGCAGGTTAAAACCCAGATCCTCAACTGGTGTCCGATACTGGATAAGAAGCTCCCTCAAGGGCACACAGAAGACTGGGTGACTTAGAAGGCACTGAACAGACTGTGCTCGGGTACTACGAGATGCAGAGCTAATCTTAAGAAATGGGGCTATAAAGTGGAGTCTACAACATGTGAGTGTGCAGAAGAGCAAACCACAGACCACTTACTATAACACAGTCTGAGCCCCGTCACATGCACAATGGAGAACCCTCTTACAGTGACATCAGAGGCACTCAAAGTGGCCAGTTTCTGATCATAGGAAAATGCCAAGTTTTTAACTTTGTTTGTGGTTTTTTAAACTTTGTGGCTTTTTAATACATTATAACTGTATTCTCAATTCACTTCTGACATGATAAATAAATAACCTGACACTGTAAACAATATTAATACTGTAACCATTCAAAGGTACTACTTAAATGATATTACTATTTACATTCAAGAGAGCCAGGAGGTGCAGAAGTTTGAGTGCTTGACTATGACTGTGAAAGGCAAAGGTTTGGACCCTGTTAAGCCATGGAAACTCACAGGGAAGTCTTAGGGAAGTTCACCTTGAGTCCCCTCAGGTGAGAAAGGTGGGGTAAAAATGTTGTAAATAAAGTCAGTATTTGAACCTAAGGAAAACTTCCTCTGAATAAAACTTGCCAAGCCTAACAAAGTCGCCCTAAATCGAAATCACCTTGATGGCATGTAAGAATAATAAATATTTCTCAGTCTAGAACTTCCAAGGTGTGTTCAAGTAGTACCCTTCCCACTCAACTGACAGAGACAAGGATCCAATACAGGTCTGCAAGGGATAACCAACCATACCTTGACAAGCACTTTCTTTTTGTCCATTGCCCTCACTACTTCTCCCACATATGAACCCTGCTCCTGCAGAAGCTGCAGCTCCTCACGTAGCAGGCGAACTGAGTAAGAAGGAAACAAAATGTCATTAGCATTAGGGCCTATTAATGAGAATGCAAATCTACTTTTCTCCCTCTAAGAAAAGTACAGAAGCTATGAGGAAAATAATATATTTTCCATTAACATAAATGCTTATATTAACTGAAATATAACCCATTTTCTAAATGGTATTAAACATTCACTTTGCATACAAATACATTGATCTAACATTTTGAATTCTATTATCTCTTAAAAGTCAGAGGAAGATGCTACTAACATAATTCTTTTTAAACTGCTTTGTAAAGCAGGTCATACATATTTCTACACATCTTTCCAATGAGAGAAAACAGTATTTATTAAACTTTATTCCTGTATTATTTATTTAAATATAACATGGTGGATGCCAAGAGAGAAAAGGCAAACATCTTCCCTCAGCATTTTTCATCCTTTCCATCAGGATTTCATGTTGCTAAATCTATGTCCTAATTATTGTCCAACTCTCAAGGTATTTGTGTGCACATTCAATTACCCACAAGCTTTCTTTTTGTTTCCTGGTCATAAAATCAATTTTGCAAAGAAAAGAGTTGTTGCCAATTTACCCTTAGCATTGAGTTCATTCCGCTGAGCTTGTAGCCGTCTGAGGTTCTGGCTCTTATCGTTGACTATCAACTTGAGAGGAGAAAAGGAAAATAGATAAGAAACCATCCCAGATAGCATAACAAGAATGGGAATTCACAAAGATTACAACAGAAAGACCAGCCAAATTGCTAATATCAAGTAGAGAATAAGCAACTACATGTTTGGATTTTTACACCAGCTGTCAGCTGGATCCTGGCACCAGTTGGGGACTAAGATAGGATGGGTACCTGTGCTACCTCTGTCCCATGAGGGAAGCAGCACCATGACCCAAAGCTATGCAAATGCCTATTAGCACCTCACTATTTTGTACTGGCCCAGTTCAAAACTATCTATTTCCCGCATTCCTCTCTCCTTTCCTGAGGGTTTTGGATTTCTTTGGGTTGGGCAGATACACCTTTTAGGTACAGCGGAAGAGATTTAAGCATACAGTCAGTCCTCCATATTCATTGAAGGGACTACATGTCACTAGAGGAGCCTGTATTAATCTGTGAATAATCAAATTTGTAAAAGTTAAGTCTGCAAATGTGGAGGGGCAACTGTATATCCTTTCCTATGAAAATGGGCAGATCATTAGTTTACATCAAAACCACTTTCATTAACTTTTGGAATACACGTCTGCCTTCATCTGTAGAGTGTAAACCCAAGCTCAGCATGAAAACAACTGCTACACAATGGGGTTGCTATAGAAAAAATAAATAACATCTAAAGGGGTTATAAGGTTAGATGATCTAAAACTCCTCCAGACTAATGGCCCTGCTAGCTGTGGAGAACAGGGAGACATGATAGCCATGTATAAATATGTAAAAGGCTGTCATAAGGAAGAGGGGGCAGGCTTGTTTTCTGATGCCCTGGAGACTAGGGGCCCTTCCAAAAAACCATATAACCCAGAATATCAAGGCAGATAATCCACAATATCTGCTTTGAACTGGGCTATCTGAGTCCACACTGCCATATAACCCAGTTCAAAGCAAATAATGTAGGATTTTATAAGCTGTGTGGAAGGCACCTAGGACTCGGAGCAATGGGTTTAAATTTCAGGAAAGGAAATTACACCTGAACATTAGGAGGAACTTGAGTGTGAGAGCCGTTCAACAATGGAACTCTCAGCCTCACAATGCAATGGAATCTCTTTCCTTGGAGGCTTTTAAACAGAGGCTGAATGGCCATCTGTCAGAGGTACCTTAATTGTGCTTTCCCAGCTGGCAGGGGGTTGGACTAGATGGCCCCTGACATCTCTTTCAACTCCATAATTCTGTGATTCTAGGCTAACACGTCTGGAGGCCATTAAAATGGGTTAGGAAAGCAAACCCAACCTAATTAAGCCCTATATATCAGCCAACTTCAACTACACCATGTGTTCTCCAGAAATGTAAGAAAAACATGCCTGCCTGCGAGGAAGCGATTAAAATCCAGTAATTCTTAAGCACACATCTCCACTCCAGGGAGTATAAAAATCTCACCTGTAGCTCCTCAATCTTGGACAGGTAATACTGGCGCAGACCAGTTCCACCTTTCCCCTCATCTAGCTCCATCTGCCAAAGAAAGATGTGATGAGAAGAAAATATCAACTCAAGAAAGAAGATACAATTCCATTTTTATAATATCAGCCCTTCCTGGCTCTGTGCAATTAGTTTTATACCTCTTCCTAGTCCATAAAACAGTAATCTCTCTCTCTTGCACATGTGCCTCATAACAAATTTACATTCAACATTAAAGACCCACTTCGAACAATGAAGTGATTCATTTCAACAGCATGAAAATGAAAGGCAGCTCAAAATGTACAATCCTGTGTGTGTTCTTTTATGCTGTGGTATTCACAGATAAATATGTTATGAAAATATATTAAACCTGCTAAGAAGAAAAACTTTGTGCCTGTATGTGAGAGGTAGGATTTGAAAGAAGTAATTCTCACTTGTTTCAAATCCCATTTTAGGATGGATTTACACTGCCATATAATCCAGATTATAAAAGCAAATAATCCAAATTATCTGATTTGAACTGGATTTTATGAGTCTGCCCTGCCATGCAATCCAGTTCAAAGCAGATAATCTGGATTTCATATGGGAGTGCAGATGGAACCTCAAACAGCCTTCCCCAAGTCCACACTGCCATATAACCCAGTTCAAAGCAAATAATGTAGAATTATATAAGCTGTGTGGAAGGCGCCTAGGACTCGGAGCAATGGGTTCAAATTGGCAGTGTGCCAAAGTAGACTAAAAGTCCCACTATTTACAACCATGACCATACTATCAAAGCATCATAGTAGCTGTAGTCCAATATAAAGAAGGCAGTAAATTCAGGAGGGTTGTTTAAATAAAAGCATGAAAAGAAAGCTGAAAGGAAGAGAATCAACTCATTTGAAATGTGGTGTTGGAAGAATGTTTTGTGGCCAATTTGGGCTGCCAAAAAGTCCAATAAAAGAATGCTGGAGAACACAAAGCTTGGGCCCTCCCTAGATGCCAAAGTGACTTTTAACTAAGACTGCTGTACTTTGGCCACATAATGAGAAAACGTGGCTCACTAGAAAAGATAATACAGAAAGATCCCAAGTTACGAACAAGATAGGTTCTGTAGGTTTGTTCTAAGTTGAATGAGTATGTAAGTTGGAATAGGTACATTTTTAAGTGTAACTCCAGCTGAGTATGTATGTATGTATGTGTTTGTGTATATGTATATGTGTGTATCTTTGGATAGCGTAGGGCAAGGTTAACACCCCTATGGAGTTTGTTTTGCTGTCTATGCCCCTGTTCAAAAGATTTCACCTCATTTTCTGTCCCTGTGAGAATTCTATCCTATCCTAGTGTCGACCCACTCCTTTGGACTTCACACAACTCTACCATTTGCCAAAATATATGATCCTATGCTTTTCTTTTCCATTTCTGGCCAAATAGCGTCACCATTGGTTTGTCCCATTGATTTTGAAAAAATTGTCTTGTTGTGGAAACAAGGACTGGTGATAAAGCTTCGGTGGAAACACCTTTTCCCTATTATTACTCTTCCAGAAATGAATTTCCCTTTGGAGGGGTAAATTTTTCCCACTTCCTGTTATCTCATCCCTATTCTTAACTATGAGTCATTTGTAACTCGGGGACTGCATGTAATAAAGTAAAGGCAGAAGGCAGTAGGAAAAGAGGAAGACCACATTCCAGATGGAGGGACTCAATTATGAAAGTTGAGGCCCTGAGTCTGCAAGATCTGAAGTTGGGGCAACTTGAATGGTCTCTCTTTTACAGAGTTCCCATAAGGAGAGGTCGATCTGACAGCAGTAAAAAACAACCACAACGCAGTTCCTTGATTTGGCAGCTACATCTTTTCTGGGTTGTTGTGCATTTTCCAGGCTGTATGGCCATGTTCCAGAAGCACATCTATGGCAGGAAGCAGCCAGACTTTGAAACTGCAAGGCTATTCACTGCAACATTCACACATGCCTCCAACAGACAAGAATTCTTTCTCCCACTCTGGACTTTCCTCAGATATATATACCTCCCTTGCCTAGTTTCCAACAGACCTATACTTCTGAGAATGCCTGCCATTGATGTGGGTGAAACGTCATGCGATAATGCTTCTGGAACATGGCCATACAGCCCAGAAGATGCACAACAACCCAGTGATTCTGGCCATGAAAGCCTTCGACAACACATTACACCTTTTCTATTTGTCTTATTGTGTGCCGTCATTTCTGACTCATAGTGGCCCTATCAAGAAGCTTTCTTGAAGAGATTTAGCCAAGGCAGATTTGCCTTGGCCTTCCTCTGAGGCTGGGAGAGTGTGACTCGCCTAAGGATTTCCTTCCTGGGATTCGAACACAGGCTTCCCAGGCTCATCTATACTGCAAAATTACCAGTTTGACACCACTTTAACTGCCATGGCGCAATGCTATGGAACCGTGGGAGTTGTAGTTTTATAAGGTCTTTAGTCCTCCCTGTCCAAAGAGTGCTGGTTCTTCAATCAACTACACCGCCCAGGAATCAATGGCATTGAGCCATGTTGGCTCTACGATCACCCAACCCATTCCTGTTTTTAAATGAAAGCTTTATAGCAACCCATCCTTCCCTAGACAATAAAGTCCAGCCACCACAATACACTCAAATATATGATTTGCTGCGCTTCTCCCACCATTCAGATGAGGAATGACTAAGCAGCTCTAAGGATCTCCCTACCTGCTCAGGCCCTTCCACCGCCATTTTCCCCTTCGCCGGCATCCGCATCCGCACGACTGCGCATGTGCAACGCCAAAGCGACAACTTCCTGCTTTTTTGCCCGTAACCGATATGGCTGATACAAGATCTTGAAAAGGGCAAATCGTTTCAGTGTAGTTTCCTCTTTAGGGAACTGCCTCACCAACACTGTTCGCCGCAACACTTCCGGTTCCAAATTAGACTCTCCAAGGTATCTCAAACCCCATCTACACTGCCATGTAATGAAGTCAGTGTAGACTTATATAATGCAATTAAGCTGCATTATATGAAACTACACCAGGCATGTGCAAACATCAGCCCTCCAGATGTTTTGGATTTCAACTCCCAAAATTCCTAACAACCAGTAGGGCTTCCTCTAAGCAGGAAGCAGCCAGACTTTGAAGCTGCAAGACTATTCACTGCAACATTCACAATGCCTCCAACAGACAAGAATTCTTTCTCCCACTCTGGACCTTCCTCAGATATATATACCTCCCTTGCCTAGTTTCCAACAGACCTATACTTCTGAAGATACCTGCCATTTATGTGGGTGAAATGTCAGGAGAGAATGCTTCTGGAACATGGTCATATAGCCCAGAAAGTTTATAGCAACCTAGCCACTAGGCTGTTAAGAATTGTGGGAGTTGAAGTCCAAAACACCTAGAGGGCCGAAATTTGCCCATACCTGATCTACACTGACAGTATAATACAGTTTCAGGTTACATTATAGAGCAGTGTAGATGGAGCCGAACCTAAAAAAGAAAAAAGGGTGGGCACAGCAGAGAAGAAGAAAAACCCCTCCTGCTACTTTTAACCTACATATTTTAGTATGGGTTCTTGGGGTTTGTGAGTGATTCTACACAGCACAATTATAGAAGTCTGATATAATTTCAACAGCAATAGTCACTGCAAGTCTCTTCTGGTGTGAGAGAATCAGCCATCTACAAAGATGTAGCCCGGATGTGTTACTATCAATTTGATTCTGACACGACAAATAAATAAATACCAACAATAGTTGAAATTGTCCACATGCTTGTGGATTTCAGTGGATTCTCAAATAATATGCTGTGTCCAGGTTGGTTCATCAAATGCTCTGCTATAGCTGACTTCTCTGGTTGACTTAGCCTAAAGTGCCTTTCATGTTTCTTGATTCATGTTTGGACAATGCTGCGTTTGGTGGTCCCTATTTAGACTTGTCCACAGCTGCATGGTATATGGTAGATTCCTGCAGAAGTGAGAGGATCCCTCTTGTCCTTTGCTGAACGTAGCATTTGTTGAATTTTCTTAGTGGGTCTGCAGATAGTTTGGAGGTTCAGAGAAGTCAGCCATAGCAGAGCACCTGATGAACCAACCAACCAAGGGGCCGTGGTGGCGCAACGGATTAAACCACTGAACTGTTGATTTTGCTGACCTAAAGGGTGGCAGTTCAAAGCCGTCGGCTCCTGCTGTTATCCCTATCTCCTGCCAACCTAGCAGTTCGAAAACATGCACATGTGAGTAGATCAGTAGGTACCGCTTTAGCGGGAAGGTAATAAAGGCGCCCATGCAGCCATGCCGGCAACACAACCAGGAAATGTGGACAATAGGCTTCTCGGCTTGGAAATGGAACAAGAGCACCTCTCCATGGCCAGAGTTGAGCACCACCTCCCGAAAGCTAGAGATGAAAGGGGAAGCCTTTACCTTTGTTCAGTGTAATTGTATGTCATTGTTATTCCACTGTATTCAAGGCATTGAATATTTGCCTTTATATTTGCCAATATATGTATGTTGTAATCCGCTCTGAATCCCCTCGAGGAAATAGAGTTGAATATAAGTAAAGTACAGTAGAGTCTCACTTATCCAAGCCTCGCTTATCCAAGCCTCTGGATTATCCAAGCCATTTTTGTAGTCAATGTTTTCAATATATCATGATATTTTGGTGCTAAATTCGTAAATACAGCAATTACAACATAACATTACTGCGTATTGAACTACGTTTTCTGTCAAATGTGTTGTATAACATGACGTTTTGGTGCTTAATTTGTAAAATCATAACCTAATTTGATGTTTAATAGGCTTTTCCTTAATCCCTCCTTATTATCCAAGATATTCGCTTATCCAAGCTTCTGCTGGCCCGTTTAGCTTGGATAAGTGAGATTCTACTGTATTTGTTGTTGTTGTTGTTGTTGTTGTTGTTGTTGTTATTATTTAGCTAGTCTAGCCTTTTACGATTGGGAACCGGAAGAATTGCTATAAATTGTGTCTCTTGGTTTTGGTTGCAAAACTACTGCGCATGCCTTTTAAGGCCGGACGTTTACATGACAAGCAAAATTGACAGTCTACCGCCGCCATCTTGGTAGGGTATTTACATTTGAAACATCTCTTATCTGAGAAGATGCCCATGGAATAGTGAAATGACAGCATTATTTTCTGATTTCTCAGTTAAGTGATTGTGCAGGTCTTTGTGCCCCTGGGAGGTTTTAAATGAAAGTCTAAAAGGGAGGGGAGGGGACGGAGAAAAATCTCTGACACACTCAAGATGGCTACAGAGGCAGTGACGTTCGGAACCAGGAAGAGGATAGGCTACGGGTCGAGAGAAGGGTCATAGGAAGTTTTGCCCACGTGTTTGCCTGGTGGTAGGTCTTCAGCATTTGAGGCTGACTCTTCTGCCAAGATGGGGAAGAAAGGCAAAGTAGGAAAGAGCCGAAGGGACAAGTTCTATCACTTGGCCAAAGAAACAGGTGAGGAAATGGGATTGGGAGCATTTCTGGTATTATTTTAAGAAGCCACGTTTCCTTTCTTTGGGGGTTAGGGTCTCAAAACCTCATTGGGTATTATGTGCTAGTCAAACAGTTTTTGTCTTGCCTACCTATATAGGATCTACCACTGGATTGTGTTAAAGGTAAAAGTGAGGAGGAGGAATCTGTGGCTCCTGCGACAGATAATCTACTTTGAGATAGATTATATGGCAGTGTAGACTCATATAATCCAATTCAAAGCAGATAATGTGGATTATCTGATTTGATCATCTGGATCATGTGGATTATATGGATTATATGACAGTGTAGAATGGACCTGTGTTTCCTCAATTCCCTTGGATAAAAGGCAGGATGTAAACATAGCAAATAAATACATAAGCAAGATACACATGCTGGATGCAATAGGCAGCTAACTGACTGGCTGTAAGACCCCAGAGGAAGGAGATTACAATAATAGCATAATTTCTTGCTCTTGTTATGCATTTTCAAGTTGTTTCTAATCTGTGGCAACCTATCACAGGGTTTTCTGGACAAGATTTGTTCACAAGTTTGCCATTGCAACCCTCTGAGGATGAGAGTGTGTGACTTGCCCAAGGTCACCTTGTAGGTTTTATGGGTAAATGGGTTTTGAACCTGGTCTCTCACTACACCAATATGGCTCCTTTACAACATTGTATTATGAGATCCATTGTAGTGTAGTGGTTTGAATGTTGAACTAGGATTCCAGGGCATCAAGATTTGAATCTCTGCTCAACTGTGAAAACCCACTAGGTGACCTCTGGCAAGTCACATTATCTCATCCTCACAAGAAAGGCAAACCTCCTCTAAACAAATTTATATCTGAAAATCATAACCATTTTGCCATAAATCAGAAACAACTTGGAAGGCACACTCCATCAACAAAGATAGCCTTTCTCTGTAAAATTCACATATTGTCAACAATTCAAAGTGCTGACTATGGCCTATAAAGTCCTATGTAGCTTTAGTCCAGACTATTTGAAATACTATATCATCTTATATCAACCTGGTTAAGTGTGAAGATCTCTGGGATGTCCTCGCTTAGGGTACTATTTCCCACAATTTAGTAGGGAACAGGGTGATTGGTTCTGTATCACAAGCATACAGGACATCTGAAAATTAAGCAACTTTGTGGCTTAATTTTCTTTGAATTCTCTTCAGCTCTTCTTTAGAGCATCAGAGTCTTTCAGAACACAGCTATAACTACTTTTGAGGCACCCTGGATTAAGTAGCTGTTGGGCCTTTTGTAACTTGCAGTCCTACAGTTCTAATTGTACTTGGTGTTGGTGTCTCATTTCCCCTCTTCTAGGTTTCCGTTCCCGTTCATCTTTCAAGCTCATCCAGTTGAACCGAAAATTCCAGTTCCTTCCCAAATCCAGGGCACTTCTGGATCTGTGTGCTGCTCCTGGAGGATGGTTAGTGACCAGTAAAGGGAACAGAGAGCCCTATTATTGCAGATTACTGCACACTTGGTCTTGGTTCCAATACAACGTACATGACTCTATATTACCTTAGATAGTTGTGCTGAATAAAACTCATCAGTCAATGGATATTAGAAATTACCCTTGGCTTGTGTTTGTGCTGAAAGGCTATGTTGCTAAACTGAAGCTTGAGCTAATGCAACTTCTCCCTTGTTTCTGCCCTTCTTTGCTCCCACTGACTTCTTTGCTGGTAGATCTTAGCCGGTAAAACATCTGCTGGCAGATTTCTCTGTTGGCAGATCCCTAGGATCAGCCATTAGAAGAACATTTTGCCCACAGAGAAGTATTTCTGCTGTTAGTAGAGGCTTTAGGCTAATTTTAATCTATAACAGCATATGTATCTCTGAGTTATTAATGCATTGATATGGTACTAGCATTCACATTTCTGTGCAGTTTTAAGAGCATGCAAGATTTTGAGGAATGTAGAATGAAAAGATTGAGTTCTTAGGTATTCTATTATGCTTTTTGCATGTTGTTGTTTATTCATGGATTCTCAAACAAAACCTGTTTCGGTTTCCTCTTCCAACAGGTTGCAAGTGGCCTCAAAATTTATGCCCGTGTCCAGTCTTATTGTTGGTGAGTAACCTAGTTGTGAGAGAATGAGGAGTGGCTTATCTGGAGAAAAGAAAATAGGAAGGGCTTTGCTGGATTGGACCACATATTTTTCTAATTCCATGCATGCTGTTTAACCCAGTGGCAAATCAGATGGCTCAGGATAATACACTATCAGAACAAGCCCCAGTCCTCTGTGGCCCCTTCTGCACTGCCATCCAAAGTCCAGATTATCTGCTTTGAACTAGATTATATGGCAGTGTAGAAGGGCCTGTCACTGCAATCCCCAGCAACTGATCTTCATAGGCATTCTGCCTAGAACAGCTTTTTGCCGCTTGTAGTTGTTTAGATACTTTAAACAAGTCATCATGGCTTGGTCTAGAGTTAGAGCAGTGGGCTTTCAGCAGTGGTGGTGAAATCAGCAAAAGAGTAGCCATTAACAATTTGGAGTGTTCAGAACTCTGCATAGATTGATTTTTGGTAAGTCTCACAATAATTGTGTAATGTAGATGGCTTACCTGGGGCTATTAATACCAGAAAAAATAATATAAAGTAGGTATTTTTTTATAAATAGACTTGTAGTCACTATCCTGTACCATTTTTCTTCTGAACAGGATATGGGACAAATGGTAATATGTAATATGCAGCATCAGTTCCACAAGTGCAGTTGTGTGATACATCATAGATCTGTCTTGTTAAAATAATCTCTGGCTGAAAAGTTGAAAGGTTATCTATATATTGTTTTATGAAGTTGCAATCTGTGAGAGGGGAATCATTAAGCAAGAGCCGCTAAAGGTCTATATCTAAGGACACTTCATAATATATTCTACTGCATTCCAAAATGCAGGGAGCAGGAGGTTATGTTTTGATTTAACTTCCTTCCTATGCTCCACATGGTTCACTCCATGCTCTCTTTCCCAAATGTTTTTCTTCAGGAGTTGACCTGGTTCCCATAAAGCCCATTCCTAATGTAGTAACTATGCAGGAAGACATCACTACAGAGAAGTGTCGCCAGGTAACTGCTTCTTTTTTAGTACCTGCATGTTGATGCTGATGTGATTAATTTTGCTTCTATCTTGGTTTGTTTTTTCTTGCTTTCCCTCCCCTTTCCCCTCTTGTTCATGATAACAGGTACATCATTTTAAAAAATGATGTACAATAACAGTCTTGTCACCACAGAAACTATATACATAATTTCACTTACACACAACTGGAGGAAAATGAACTCTCTAGGCATTTGTTAGTACGATTATGTTATGCATTCCCCAGAAGTTATGTTTAAGATAGTAGTAAAAACAGATAACACAAGCAGCCTAAGAACTCCAGATCAGGGTACTCTATATACTCATGCATAATTCTTGAAATCGTAATAAAAAATAACTCCAAAAACTGCATCAGCTTATCCATGGGTCAATATAAGTACTGTAATATAGTTTAAAAAAGACAAGTACCATAGCAAAAAACAAAAGCTTTGACCCTCCTAGGAGAACCTAAAAGAAGCACCGACCCCTTTATTGTCCCCACTTCTGGCCTTTTTGGATTCCCATTGAAAATGGTCATGAGGATGATGGCAGTTCTTTGACTCTCTCAGAAATACCAAGAAAGTAGATGGGGTTGCTACTTCTTTTAGATCATGGGATATTCTAAGTTCTTGTCTTTCACCGCTTTACTCCAAGAAGGGGATGGTTCTATACATTAACAATTATCAAAAAAATAAATTGTTCCCTTCTCTGAATAGCATGGTGGAATGCCTATTTGAATGCCCGGGCAGGTAAATGGCAGTGACCTGGGGTGGCTGGCCCAGTGAGGCATGATTGGTGCTTTACCTTCTTTATGGAATGATCCCCAACTTATCAAAATGCCATATCAAAATCCATCATTTTGGCCCCAAAGTCTATGTTAAAACTAACTTGAGGTCGAATTACACATGGTCATATATGTACTACTCAATCACCATCAGTCTCATTTTGTACCATGGGGTCACTGATGAATTTTTCTTTGGATTTTTTTTCTTTAGGAATGTCACATAGTGGTGTGACCTGCTTTCACAGTCTGGTGGTCTCTTCTGCACTGCCATATTAAATCCAGATTATCTGATTTGAACTGTATTATATTGTAGTGTAGACTTATACAATACAGTTCAAAGCAGATAATATGGATTCTCTGCTTTGATAATATGGATTATATGACAGTGTAGAAGGGCCCTGAGTTTCTTTTTGTTTTTCCTCAGGCCCTACGCAAGGAACTGAAGACATGGAAAGTGGATGTTGTGCTGAATGACGGTGCTCCTAATGTTGGAGCCAGCTGGGTTCATGATGCTTTTTCACAAGGTAGAGGACCATCCTTTCAGGGCGATGTACTGTGGGCAGGAGAAGTAACATTGACTTAAAACTTAGTTATTTCTTGCAAAATAGTAAGAATGTTTAGAAATAATATGATGCTTTTGGGTGCCAAAGAAGTTTTAAATATATTGGTCCTGTGACCTTTTCAATCAACCTTTGAGGTAGGTGAACATTTTATTCCTAAATCAAAAGTACGGGGTGGGTGGGTGGGTCGGTGGGGCATGTGCATAGAAGTAGCTTAGAACAATTCATAATTCAGCAACCGCAGCTGACTTCCTGATGATGTTCATTCATTCATTCTTCTCCTTTACTTCACCAGCCAACCTTACACTGTCTGCACTCAAGTTAGCCTGTGACTTTTTGTCCAAGGGAGGCTGGTTCATCACCAAAGTCTTCCGTTCCCGAGACTACCAGCCCCTCCTCTGGATCTTCCAGCAGCTCTTTCGCAAAGTGCAAGCAACCAAGCCTCAAGCCTCCCGTAATGAGTCAGCAGAGATTTTTGTGGTCTGTCAGGGTGAGTAGGATATTTACCAAAATACAGAAATTCATAAAATATGTTTTTTTCAAATGTTAGGAAACCCTGATAGAAGGAATTCTAGGCTGAAAATAATCTTCATAGTTCAGGACATACCATGCAAAATTTGAATGTGGTTGCTTTGTGCAGACAATAGCTTTTTCTGCCTCAAGTAATATTTCTATAGAGAAATATTATTTTCTGCTCCCATTTTTTCTGCAAACAAACTACATGCAAACTTCGTGCAGAATAAATTCTGAACTGGTTTCAGAATTTCCATGGTTCTCAAATACTTACTTGCAGTTGAAAGAAAATGGCTAAAACTAGTCTTTGCTTCTTTTCAAGAAGAAGGTTCATTACATCTCTAATTTGGCTCAGCTGCAGAACATGTAAAGGATGCTGGCATGCGGAAAATGTCTGTGTTGCTACTGAGCAGCTTCAGGATTTGCAACCTGAGTATAAAAATCACAGCTCATGATAGGAATGAATGAACATTTGCATTTCACAAATTAAAGCATGCAAGAGAGAGAAAGAGACAGAATTTAAGACCTAGCAAATTGTTCCTTTTGTCCTTGGAAGGCACAAGAGAGATGCCTTCACTTTAATCAGAAGACCTGACAACAAAATGCAAGTTGTCTGTTGTATTCATTCAGGGATTGTTGCTCGTAATACTTGTGTCTTCTTTCTTAGACAAGAAATAATGAACTGCTTGAAACTTTATGTGTATTGAATTCCATGAATGATATTCTTCTCCACTACTGCTCTTCTTTAGGCTACTTGGCTCCAGATAAAATTGACAGCAAGTTCTTTGACCCAAAGTTTGCCTTCAAGGAAGTGGAAGTGCAAGCCAAATCTGTAACTGAACTGGTTTCCCAGAAGAAACCAAAGGTCAGTGGGAAGAACATATTTAAGAAAATGGCTTTTTATTTTGAAAAGAGTGTATGAACTTTTGATAAATTTAGTACTTCTGAGAGAGCTTATAGCAACATAAGATTTCTGTTTTCTAACCCCACTGTACTAAAACCAAGAGTAATAATAGTGGAAGGCATAAGATGCCGTTTAGCAATGGTTCTCAACCTGTGGGTACCCAGGTGTTTTGGCCTACAACTCCCAGAAATCCCAGTCAGTTTACCTGCTGTTAGGTTGAGACCCACAGGTTGAGAACCACTGCTGTATAGTCAATAGAAGAATGTGTTTGTTTCTGTTCGGGTATTTCTACTGAGCATTGGTTGTAAATGGCCATGCTTTTGTCCGTAACCACGAGGGCTTGACTTGGGCATCATAAAGGAAGCCTAAGGGTGTCCCAAGATTTTGGGGAAGTAGAGGAGTCAAGGGGATCAAATATCCTTGATTTCAAGAATGTTTGAAAGAAGGGAGAGCATGAAGTTTAGATTTGCAGTAAGTAATGTGATGAAGTTCAAGCCTACGCTTTCCAGGCATGTTTTCCTATTTTCATTTCGCCCATCCTTTCTTGAACAGGCAGAAGGATATGAAGATGGTGCCACGGTCCTTTATAAGCGCTGCACACTGACAGATTTCTTGAAAGCTGCCAACCCTGTGGACTTCTTGGCTAAAGCCAGTGAGGTGAGGACTGGACTGTGGGGGGTTTGGATGGGGGAGGAGAGGTGTACTGAATTATTTACTGGTTGAAATGGCAGCTGAATTACTTGACAGTTTTGGGTAGCTGCCTGAAGCAACGAGAAAACCATTTTTCTTCCCATGCCACCTAGATTGTCTTGGACAGTGAAGAGCTGGAGCATCATAGTGCTACCACTGAGGAAGTTCGCCATTGTTGTAAAGACATCCGTGTTCTGGGTCGCAAAGAACTCAGGTAAGGTTGGTGGCTTTAAATTGGTGTGAGCAAGGTATAGGTCCAGTCCCAAGTGTGTGCTTAGCAACTCTAGAACTCTCAAATAGGGATTTGTTCCAAAATAGACATATAGCCACAGAGTCTGATGATCTCCTTTATTTTGCCCAGGGCCCTGCTGAACTGGAGAACAAAGCTGAGGCGATTCCTGGTGAAGAAACTGAAAGATCAAGCGAAGGAAATTGACATCAAGTAAGACTCTAAACTTGTGGGGCAACTAGATGACAAGGTGTTCAGCATGCAAATGAGATTGCCATTTATTTAATTATTGTCATTCCTTGAGTTCATTTTTCCCCAAGTTGTGATGTAATTACATGAAATGCTCTGTAACTTTAAAAATGGGTGCCTATGTTTGCTTGTTTTCCTCTTCCCATTGTTTCCTGCTTTCCTTTTCCATAGCCAGCTTGTGTACTATGAATGGCTTGGTTTTATTGTTCCTACCTAATGTCCTCTGGGAGTCTTTCGGGCTGATGAGAAGAGTATGAATGCTTTCAAATAATAAATCTAAGTTATCTGTTTCTATTCTCAGTTTGAGTTCTGGAGAGGAAGGCGAAGGAGATGAAGAACCAAAGCCCAAGAAGAAAGAATCAAAATCTCTGGAAGAAGATGAGGATGAAGCAAAAGAGGAGGAAGAGCTGGAGTTAAAAATTGCTGAGCTCAAAGCAGAAGAGATGGCAGAACTTAAGAGGTGTGTCTGGGATCACAATAAAAAAGTATTTCTAAACCATTGCCACCATGCAGTTGGACTACAGTCCCATCATGTATTTTTAGTGTGGTCTGAAATCACCAAAAATCCCACCAGTGCAGTGGTTTGAGTATTGGGCTATGATTCTGGATACTAGAGTTTGAATCCTTGCTTGGCCATGAAACCAACTGGGTGACCTTGATCAAGTCACACTCTCTCAGTCTCAGAGGAGAAAGCAATGGCAAACCTCTTCTAAACAAATCCTGCAAAGAAAACCCTGAAATAGATTCACTTTAGGATTGCTTTCAAACAGAAATTATTTGAAGACACATAAGAACCCCTACAGATGCCCTCCAGGTTAGATTAGGATTCCCAATTCCTATTAGACCTTGCACATCTGGGGAAGGCTGGAGTAGAGTGTCCAACTTGAACACGAGAGCCTGGGTACAAATCTTTACTGAATCGTGAAGCTCACCTTGAGCCAGTAATTGCATCTCAGCATCTCATAAGTTGGTTGTTGCGTGGAAATATGTACCATGAGGCCTTGAGGCTTGGTTCCAGTGCTCTCAATTCATACCAAAATCAAAGGATGTTAAATTCCCATTATGGTATATGCAATGACATGGTGAAATTGTGTTCCCTTCATAAAATGGCTAAATCAAGGTTTGCCTTTTGGATTTTTTTTTTTAAATTAGAATATTTTTAGTGTGTGGATGGTTGAATTCGTGGATACAGAAAGCCAGCTGTATGTCCCCTCTTCCCTACAAGGGGAAGGCATAGTAAAACAAATTTAATAGCGAAGCCCCGAGTATGAAGAAGAGCAATTGCCCGTCAGCGCTAAGAATTTAACAAGGTTGGGCAATGGAGGGCTGTTTCATTGGCCTACTTAATGTTTGCTTTTATTGCTATTTATTTATAATGACATGCTTTTTAATTTTACCTGCTGCTTCAAGTTTTATTACATTGGCTTGTTTATGAGATCAGTGTTAAATCTTGAGTACCAGGTATAGCAGAACGGCACCAGACTGTTTTTTAAATTATATTCTTGTGTTTGGCCTGGTCTTAATCCTTTTTCTGCTCTATCTCTTCCTATCCCCTGCCATGTCCCAGTGTTATAAACCCATGTGGGAAAGAGATGGACAGGTTTTTGGGTGTGTTCCTTGAATTTTCAATTTCAGGATTTCTCTATTTATTATTAAACTTGGCATGCTGAAAAAGAGGGTTGACAGTGGGTGTTATGAAGTGGAAAGCAGGCCGCTCCCATTACAGTGTGCACACCCCATCCTGTTCCACTTTATATCCCACCCTTTGATCCATAAAGTAAATGCCATATCCAGAGTTGGCCAGGGCTGGACCAGTATATTACCTTCAACTGTTTGTTGTTGACATTTTGATTTATTTTCACCATCATCAGGAAGAAACGCAAAATTCTGCGTGAGCGACGCCGGCAACGAGAGCGTGTTGAGCTTAAGATGGATCTTCCTGGAGTCTCCGTTGCCGATGACGGAGACACGGGGATGTTCTCTCTCCGGGCCATTGGCAAAAGTCAGGTAAGGGGGTAGAGGCCTTCTGAGCCTGGGACCCCCTAGGTGCCCTGGACTACGATGCCCATCATCCATTACCAACATGATAAATGCAGACTGTGGTGGTATCAGATATAGTATGATATTTCTGGAAGTCTACATACTAAGGATGCGTCCACACTATTCTGTGAGATCATGAGTTATGGTCTGGGGAGGCACCAGCAATATTTGGCAGAGAAGGCTAAAGACCTTCTAAAACGACAACCCCCATGCTTCCATAATTGATCCATAACTGAGTGGTATCAAACTGCCTTAATTATATAGTGTAGATGCACTCTGAAAAAGGCCCACTTAGGTGATAATGGCAAGGAAGGAAGTACTTAGCTGTTGCATGTGTGTCTGCATTCCAGTAAATTACATAATGAAACACAACAGTTATCCTTTCTTCTCCAGCTATTACATGATGTGACCAAGGGTGATATGGCAGCAGCAGACACCTTTGTGGCCACAGAAGGCAATGCAGAAAATGACTTCTCGCTTTCAGAAGGTGAAGACTCCGATGATGATGTGTCTTTGGCCAGTGAGCTGGATGACGAGGAAATAGCAGAAGTTGAAGAGCGGTCCAGCCAGATGCAGCGAGCTAATGTCCAAGACAAGTATGTGCAGAGGTTGGAAGGCATAGTACAGTTGGTGCCAATAATTTGGGTTTTGGCAGGAGGAGGAGACTGCTTCTGAAAATATAATTCTGCTATAAGCAGTTTTAATGTGAAGTGAAAGTCAGGGCTGTCCCTCTCCAAAAAGAACTTTGTCAACTGTGATTGAGAAAGAGAGGCGGGATTGCAGGGTTGGTAAGTTAGGTGCAAGAACATCTTGATAGGCAAGTGTTACTTTAAGAGTCCAATGTATATACAATAGAATCTCACTTATCCAACAAAAACGGGCCGGCAGAAGGTTTGATAAGCGAATATGTTGGATAATAAAGAGGGATTAAGGAAAAACCTATTAAACATCAAATTAGGTTATGATTTTACAAATTAAGCACCAAACCATCATGTTATACAACAAATTTGACAGAAAAGGTAGTTCAATACGCAGTAATGCTATGTAGTAATTACTGTATTTACAAATTTAGCACCAAAATACCACGATATATTGAGAATATTGACTACAAAAATGCGTTGGTTAATCCAGAACGTTGGATAAGTGAGTGTTGGATAAAAGACTCTACTGTATATATGTATTCCTTCCATGTTGCATAATTCTTTGAAACATTTTTAACAAGAAAGCCTAGTGTTTTCTCTAGAAAGCCTAGGATTGTCTTTATCTTGCCTTCATCACTACAGGTAATACGAGAACTTTCTGTTGAAATTGTCCACATGCTTATGGATTTCAGTGGCTTCTCTGTGTTGTCTGACATGGTGGTTGTTAGAGTGGTTCAGCATTTCTGTGTTCTCAAATAATATGCTGTCTCTGGGTTGGTTCATCAAGTGCTCTGCTATGGCTGACTTCTCTGGTTGAGTTAGTCTGCAGTGCCTTTTTAGTGGGTCTGTAGATAGTTTGTACATTGTGTACAAATGCAGCATCCAAACACGACTCAACCTGAACACAGAGAATTCTTCTGGAACATGGCCATACAGCCCAGAAAACTCACAGCAACCCAGTGATTCCGACCATGAAAGCCTTCAACAGTTGCGTATATCATTTTTTAAGGTTTCAAAAGTTCTGGCAGTTTAGATAATTGTAGAAAAGATACTCCACTCATTCATGTACACATACTTGCCTGTTGAAATAAAATGTTTCCACTGGAATTGAGCAGAGTACCATATGGCTTGGGATAATTTGTAAAACCCAATTAACTTTTTTGTGTTTGTTCTTTAGAACTAGAAGAGAAATTGCATATCTAATATGCATGGAAGGCAATTCCTTCGATGCTCCCTATTTCCTCAGAGTCAATCCATTCTCTTTAGCTCCTCCATCTGAAATAATAATAATAATAATAATAATAAAACTTTATTTATACCCCGCCACCATCTCCCCAATGGGGACTCGGGGCGGCTAACATGGGGCCATGCCCAGAGCAATACAACATAATAAAATATAAGAACAACATATCATAACACCATTTAAAATACAATAAATAATAATAAACAGAACATCAAGAAATCAAGAAAAAAACAAAAACAAAAAAACTATAAATCAAGGGCAGGCCACTTGAACACAAAGATAAAACCCGGAGTGAGAGGGACAGAGAAGTACTCCACTATGGGCAGGGACATTTGGAAGGGGTAATCTGGAGGATAGAAGTTCGGAGGGGAGTAATACGGAGATATATGACAGACATTACTCACCGAAAGCACAATGGAAGAGCCATGTTTTTAATTCTCTCCTAAAAGCTAACAGAGTGGGAGCTTGCCTTATTTCAGTGGGAAGTGAGTTCCACAATCGGGGGGCCACAGCAGAGAAGGCCCTCTCCCTTGTACTTACAAGGCGAGCCTGGGATATAGGCAATGGTGATAACAGGGCCTCTCCGGATGATCGCAAGGAACGGGCAGGTTTATGGAAGGAGATACGATCACGGAGGTAGGTGGGTCCCAAACCGTTCAGGGCTTTATAGATGATGGTCTGCACCTTGAATTGGGACCGGAAGATGAACGGCAGCCAGTGGAGCTCCTTAAACAAGGGAGTGGATCTCTCCCTGTAATTTGCCCCCGTTATTAATCTGGCTGCCGAGCGTTGGACCAGTTGTAATTTCCGGGCCGTCTTCAAGGGAAGCCCCACGTAGAGTGCATTACAGTAGTCCAGTCTGGAGGTAACTAGGGCATGGACCACCGTGGTCAAATCAGACTTCACGAGGTATGGTCGCAGTTGGCGCACAAGTTTGAGTTGTGCGAAGGCCCTCCCGGCCACCGCCGACACCTGAGCCTCAAGCGTCAACGCTGAATCCAGGAGGACCCCCAAACTGCGGACCTGTGATTTCAGGGGGAGTGCAACCCCGTCCAGCACAGGTTGCCACCCAATACCCCGATCCGACGCACGATTGACCAGGAGGGCCTCTGTCTTGTCAGGATTGATCCTCAGCTTGTTCCTCCTCATCCAGTCCGCCACAGCGGCCAGGCACTGGTTCAGCATCCGAGGGGCTTCCTTGGAGTCAGGTGGAAAGGAATAGTGGATTTGCGTGTCATCTGCGTAGAGATGGCAACGCCCTCCAAAACTCCGGATGACCTCTCCCAGCGGTTTCATGTAGATGTTAAATAGCATGGGGGAAATGTTTATTCCTTCAAAACATATTGCCTTGTCCCGGATTACTTTTCCCTTTTCTACTTGTATCAAACTTTGTTCATTGCCACATCCATTATTCCTCTTCTCGCAGAACACCTTCTTCCTTCTTTTTTACTTATCACATATATTCATGTATAAGTCAATTTCATGTTTCAAGTTGAGGGCAGCTTTGTGGCTGAAAGTGTGGATTTTGATATGACTCCTGCATAAGTTGAAAGTCATTCCTCAGAGACCACTGCCATCATTTTTTGACCCAGATACTTTAAAAGACCAGAAGTGGTCCTACAGTGGAGAGTGTAAAAGGGATCAGTATGTCTTTTAGGTTACTAGAGTAAGTTCTTGCCTTTCATCACACTACTAGAGAAGGGGATGGGTTCCTCTCTTTTATATGTATCTAGGTAGGTAGGTAGGAAGGTAGGTATGTATATTGTAAGAGTTAAGATATAGTACTTACATTGGGTTGTTGTGAGTTTTCCGGGTTGTATGGCCATGTTCCAGAAGCATTCTCTTCTGAACAGCAACCCAGTGATTCCAACCATGAAAGCCTTGAACAGTGCTTACATTGACAATAGTTAAGTCAACTCACGTTTTTTCTGTCATTTTTTTAACTAAATGAATACATACAGATTCATTTTTCTTTTCCATACTTTATCATGTACTGTTATTTTTCTTATTTTTCATTTCCTTTCTTCACTGTTGAATGCTAGCTCTCTTTCTATATTCTTTCCTTTTTGCTTCATGCTTGTATTTTGTATTTTGGCTCTGTTTTATTATCTATGTTATTATCCTTTGGAGCTGCTGTGTGCAATGCATCCTCATTTATCAAGGAGCAAAATATTAGCCATGATAATACCCATAACAGACTGCAGGTCCTTTAACATGATAACATCACATATATATTCAATTTATTTCAGGTTATTATGGGGTTTCTGAATGTCAACCTCCACAGCTGCTGTTGTGTGATAGCCAAGCTTGTTAATAATACAGTAGGCTTTAACTTTTGCTGGGATTAGGGTGCAAAAATGAGGGAAACCATGATTAATAAAACTCTTTTTACCTGGGAGACCACTTCTCTAGGAATGTCTAGGTCCTGCAGCAGAACTCTGCAATCAGTTTCCTTTGGATGTTGAACATTGAGTTGCATTAAACAGACTGTATTAATCTAATCCATGAATAATCAAATCTGCAAAACCCACAAATATGGTAGTTGCATAATATTACCAATTAATTTCACCATCGTTTCGATGCTTGAACTTGCTTGAATTTTTCAATTAATATTTTCCATTAATAAAATGTTATACACAGAACCTGGTAAAATCAAGCTATTCAAACTTTAAATAATCATAAGACATTTGCTTCATATAAAATTTAGATCACTTAAAATATTTAGCATCACTGAGTTTAAAATACAGTTAGTCTTCAGTGGTTTCTGAGTTCTAGAATACCTCACTATTTTTAATTTTTTAAATGACATTTGAAAACATTTGAAAAACCAACTTATGGTGCAAATATATCATTGTATTGGCTTCCTTTCTAAAAACCTGTCTACTCGGAAGATATGGGGCATAATTTATAGAATTCCTTTGCATCTTCGAGGCACATACAGAGGTGTTGCTTTTGGTTTGCACGTCCTAAACATTTCTTACTGTATAGTTCAAGGTGGAGTCAGTTTGACTAGCAGGACAAACTCTAGGCGCATGGTGTCCACAGAGCTTTCTCTCTTCACTCAAGTGTCTGGACAGGTGGTTGTACCTATTTCATTGTTTGTGGCTCACTCGAGCTTATCTGCTTGTGTTGTAGTGTTGCCTCAGAAGAGGAGGAAGAAGAGGAGAACGCAGAGGCAGGGAATCCTTTGTTGATCTCACTGGAAGGCAAGGAGGAGCATGATAAACATCAGACAAATCTGTGGTTTGGAAAAGTAAGCATCTGTAATTCTTTTCCTCTTCCATGCAGTGATGTGACTTCTCTGGAAACCAAAATTGTAGATCGTTTTTCAGTGCTGTAATTAAGGTTGTCCAATTTGGCTCCAGTGTTATATTCAAACACATTCAAAGCTTTGTGTGCAAATTATTTTTATTTTATTTTATTAGGATTTAATAACAATATAATATACTTTCTTTACATTCTGCTCTATCTCCCTGAGGGGACTCAGGGTGGATTGAGTTGTTGTTGTATGCCTTCATGATTTATGTCATCCTAAAGGGTTTTCTTGATGAGATGTGTTCTTGGTGAGATTGTTTTCCTCTGAGACTTGAGAGAGTATGACTTGCCGAAGGTCATCAAGTGGGTTTCAAAGGCTGAGGATTCAAACTTTTCTCCAGTCATAATCTAATGCTGCAACCACTGCACCATGCTGGGTCTCAGAATAGCATATAATCCATTTATATTTAACCAAATAATTATTTCCTGAAACAAAATAAGTTTGCTGCATTTTTAAGGATATAAATCTTAAAAGAAGTATACCTGAGATACCTTTTAACAACAGTTTCTTTTGATGCGATATAACTACTGTGGCTCCTTTCACTATATTCACTCACAACAATAGTCATCAGTCCAACTTCAGTCTGGAAAAACCTGATACAATACAGCTAGTGGAAACATTATGTAGCACAACAGACCAGTCAGAGAAAGAGAAAAACTAAGAGGCAGTATGGAAAAATTTCCACAGAAAATATAGCTAGATATATAGGGAGTTAAACATTTCCCAAGAAAAAATAAGTGTTAAATGTGTAGGTGTGCACGTACACCCTCAACTCACTTGTTGACTTATGACAACCCCATGAATTTTTTAGGGTTTTCTTAAGCAAGGAATCTAGTTGACGGTCTTCCTTCCAAGTCCTAATCAGTACTGACTGTCGAGCTCTCAAGATTAGAAAGGCTCTTTAGAACAGTGGTTCTCAACCTGTGGGTCCCCAGGTCTTTTGGCCTACAACTCCCAGAAATCCCAGTCAGTTTACCAGCTGTTAGGATTTCTAGGAGTTGAAGGCCAAAACAGCTGGGGATCCACAGGTTGAGAACCACTGCTTTTAGAGTATGCAGGCTTCTATGGAAAATTTTAGCATTGGAAACTTCTCCTTTTGAGAACATCCTCTGAACCCCCAAATTTTCGACCCACACTCTGCCTATGTGCATGATACTGCCCTCCTTGGAGGGGGACCTTGGCTAGATTTGTCATTTGTATGCCATCACATGGGACTGCTTTATGGGATGGGTGCCCTGTAGTTTGGAATGGATGGGTGTCCAGCAAGAGATATTGTAAGTTGACAAGGATGCTTCCAGCTGTGCCTTGACTTTGTTCTCTGTTTATTGGCGTCCAGGAGATTTTTGCTGGAATTGATGATGATGCTGACGAGGCCCTGGAGATTGGGCAGGCACAGGTCCTGTCCCAGAATCAAGCAGACAATTCACCAGGTAATTCATTTTTGAGTTTGTAGGACTAGGTCTGATGATGGGGTGAGAAGAAACCCAGCCAGTACCTACTTTGCGGGGAGATTTATGGGACAAAAGTAGATGCCTCATAAGTAGACGTCCACAGATAATAGTCACATACCTATGCAGACAAGATGTGATATCATGGCAGATGTGATATCATGAAATGTAATAGCAGTAGTAAATTTGTTGAGTGATGAATTTCAAGGGCCTTAATTTATCTCAGGAAGGGAGAAACTGTCCAACCTGAGAGTGATGATGGAGCACAGAAGAAGCTTGAGAAGTTTATAGAAAGAGTGATCCACCCTCCATGCCAGCAGATTTGACCATAAAGCTTAAAAACTATTGTTAGAAAGAATTAGTAGAATGGCTATATCTTTAGTTAACATGCTTTTTAAAAGTTTCTAAGATATGGAGAGCATGGGAAAGGATTTTAAATTTTACAAGAGCAGCACAGACATCATAAATGAAACCTCTGCTGACTAGTTGGGCTTCCATGATCTTTGTTGACTAGTTGGGCTCCCATGACCCGTGTTCCAGAAGACAGTATTGTTTCTTCCCATTCATTTTGCAGTAACTGTAGCTAATATTGTATACACTGGATCTAGCTTTTATAAACCTAGGGAAGCTCAAGACAGAAACCTATTCTTTTCTTTCACTATTATGTAAGGCATCTATTAGTAAATCCAGTGGGAAAGCTGGAATGAGACAGTGTGGTAAGATTCTTCACTCTTTAAAAATGATCATTTGCTTTCCAGTCTCCAAAACAATGAAAAGGAAGAAGAAGCTGCCCCAGAATGAAGTTGCACCAGAGGTAGTAGCAGCAGAAAACCCAGACACCGAAACAACCAAAGTCCCATCTGCAGGGAAGGCCTCAGACACAGAAGAAAGCGAGAGCAGTGACAGCAGCGACACCGAGGAAGAAAGGTAAAGTAATAACACTGCGGTGGTATTTGCCCCCTTGGGAATGGTAGGGGATTAATTTTGTGTCCCATGAGCCTATTTTCCTCCCTGAGAGCTTCCATTTGGGATATAACCATCCCCACTTTTTGGCATATAGCCAATTGTGTGGCTTGTTGTTTCAGTCGCTTTCAACTCTTTGTGACGCCAGAGCTCGCTGTTGACCATCGCCACCCCCAACTTTTTCAAGGTCAACCCAGTCACTTCAAGGATAACATTCATCCATCTTGCTCTTGGTTTGCTCTTTTCCTTTTTCCTTCCATTTCCCCCAGTATCATTATCTTTTCCAAGCTTTCCTGTCTTCTCATTATGTGGCCAAAGAACTTCATCTTTGCCTCTAATATCCTTCCCTCCAGTGAGCAGCCGGACATTATTTCCTGGAGGATGGACTGGTTGGATCTTCTCGCGGTCCAAGGTGCTCTCAGAATCTTCCTCCAACACCACAGTTCAAAAGCGTCTATCTTCCTTCGCTCAGCCTTCCTTATGGTCCAGCTCTCACATCCATAGGTTACTACAGGAAATACCATTGCTTTAACTATGCAGACCTTCGTTGCCAGTGTGATGTCTCTACTCTTCACTATTTTATCAAGATTGGTCATTGCTCTCCTCCCAAGAAGTAGATGTCTTCTGATTTCCTGGCTGCAGTCTATGTCTGCAGTAATCTTTGCACCTAGAAATACAAAGTCTGTCACTGCCTCCACATTTTCTCCCTCTATTTACCAGTTATCAATCAATCTGGTTGCCATAATCTTGGTTTTCCTGATGTTTAACTGAAACCCATCTTTTGCACTTTCTTCTTTCACCTTGGTGATAAGGCTCCTCAGCTGCTCCTAACATTCAGCCATCAAAGTGGCATCATCTGAATATCTGAGGTTGTTAATGTTTCTTCCAGTAATTTTAACTCCAGACTTGGATTCATCAAGCCCCACACGTCTCATGTTGTGTTCTGCATACAAGTTGAATAGGTAGGGTGAAAGTATACAGCCCTGCCGTACTCCTTTCCCAATCTTGAACCAATCTGTTGTTCTGTGGTCTGTTCTTATTTTTGCTGCTTGGACGTTATACAGATTCCTCAGGAGACAGACAAAGTGATTTGGTGTCCCCATACCACCAAAAACAATTTATTATGATCCACACTGTCAAAGGCTTAATTCCCCAATCCTCAATTTTGCATCCCTTTAAGCTCTCCGTCCCCATTTTTTTAAAAGATTATGAACCAATTTTCAGTTATGGAATAATTTTCAGGCAAAGTTTTGCCTTTCAAACAGCCCAAAATATAGGAAAACTGCTTGCAAGTGTATTAGTCTTGCTTTGTCAAACACCTGCAAAAGGCCCTTTCAGCCCCTACTGCTTATGAAAAGTTTCACATTTTAAAGTCATGTAATTGCATTTTTGTTTTTTTGCATTAAAAATAGCAGCAAGGGGGGGGGGGGGAGAGGAGACTGACAAAGTCTGGATCATGTGTGGAACGGAATTGAGCTTCATTCTACTGGCAGAGGGATGCTTCCACAATTTGCCTCCATGGAAAGAAAGCAGCTGTGGGAAGGGAAAAGATATTTATGGGAAAACTGAAATCCTCTTCATTTTGTAGTTCTCAGCCTGCTCTCTCTCTCTCTCTCTGCCTTAAGACAAAATTCCCTCTTGACTGCATTTCATCAGTCAGGCCTTGACAACTGATCAAGAGATTAATTCTATTGCTAAACAGATTTGAATGTGTTGCTAAAGACATAAACATGGATAATGATGTACTGCCAAAACAACCATTTGCTTAGCCTGGATTGCAACATGCTTGTCCCATTTTCAAAGCTGGTTATGACGTTTGCCCGGGAAGAAGCTTATGTTTGGGTTTTGGTGGACATCCTAAGAAGTGAATCCCAGAGTTGGGAAGCTGCTGTATTAAATCCTTTGTCAAGTGCCAATATTTTGTGCCACAGATAAAGAAACGGTAAAAAGAATCGCCAATCCAATATAGAGGGCTTGTTTAAGATATGGTTTAACTATTAAAAATCCTAGTATAATTGTCACCTTTTAAATCTTTTTTATGCATCTTCTATTCAAACATAAAAGATAATTTCTGTTTATGGAGTGATAAAGGAATATATAAAATACAATATTTCTTCATAAATATAAGCTTATAGGACTTATTTAAATCAATAGGTACTGCTTAGCTCCATTGTGTACAGATAATTGATTTTTTTCACCACTTAAAGTAGGACAAAATCCTAAGATTTCTAGCTCTTTTTGAAATATAATAATAATAATAATAATAATAATAATAATAATAATAATAATAATAATGTAATTTTATTTCTTACCCGCATCGCCTCAGGGTAATGGGGAAAAATCCACTAACTGAGCAAGTTAGTAAGTTTCAAGACTACATCAAATATTATAGGAAGAAAAGTCTGGGAAATCTAAAGGATTGAGAATGGTATGAGAATCAGGTTTAGGAATAGGACTATCAGGAAAACTGTGAAATACAAGTTGGACACCCTATAAATCAATATCTGCCCAGGCTAAAGAAAATGCATTACAGTTATTATTTGATGCATGTATGTCCCATGTTTCTTCCCAATAATTGGACTTAAGGTGACTAAGAACATTTTAAAAACAATACAGATTTTTAAAAAACAATAACTTCTAAATAAATGGTATTTCTTCTCACTCGAACAGCATAAAATTAATAATGATTTGTCAAAGTTATTGTAGAGAGATTGTAGTGAAATGGGTAGCATATGTGATTATTCTGTTCAAAGATAGTTAATTTCCGGGGTAAGATATTCAATTGAATAAGTAAAATAGTTCAGTCAAACAGTACATTATGAAGGAGCATTACTTTTAATCTCCATATTTGAAAATGAGAATGAAAGATTGTCAAATAAAAATTGTATAGCACTCTTGTTAGACATAGTGAATTAATTGAAAACTTTGGAAGATCTTTCAATATAGATGTGGATAGAGTGTACTCTATAACATCTGAAAAGCTAAACAGGAGAAGAAATCATAGAGGATACATTTGAAGAAACTTGGAAGACTGCTGTTACTATTTATGTAACCCAGTGGTTCCCAACCTTTTTTTTTGACCAGGGCCCATTTTGACCATGGACCACTCTCCCAACATTAGTACCAAAAGGGTTACGAATCAGTTTTTGGTCAACTTTAGATTCGGTTTGGTTATTTGGGGTGCTGATTCAGAAAATGGCATTTGATAGACCACTTCAGCTCTAGTTTCTGATACAGAACATGCCATCTAGTAGTCGCCATCTGCTCGCTCACAGAAAACCATATTTAATAACCCAGAGCGGATGTGGTCTGTCTAATGCAATTTTCTGAATCAGCACCCCAAATGACCCCAGGAACAAGCCTAAAAACAAAGACACCAAGAAATTTTTTTTTTGGTTGGGCTGTGATATTGTCCATAGTAGTAACAGTGAGGCCGCAGATCAGATTTTAGTTCTTGCAGACCACTGGTGAATCCACAATCTGATTAAATTTATTTTAGAAAAAATGTATTTTGAATATAAAGAACAATAAATACATCATTTGTTCATGCTTTGAAGATGCATTACAGTGGGTGTGCCATATCTGTGGGTTCACAACCTGTGAATTCAACCCAGTGAGGATTCAGTTGCACACAATAGCCTGCATTTGAATATTTAGTGGGGAGATGCCAACTGCCTGCTTCTACCATTAAGGCATCAGGGTTTCATCGTAAGGCAGAAGAAGGCAATTGACAGGGCTTGCCATCACTTTCGCTGCAGCCCTATGCCATTTTTAGTAGGGAATTAAAAGCCTCGCTTCACATTCTCAGTCTCTCCACAAACCTTGTGAAGCTTGCAGAAAGATTGTGAGCATTTTAAGTTTGCATTAATAATGGCCTAGTGGAGGAGGTGCCAAGTGCCAGCTGCCAGCAGACCACAATGCACGCTTCTTTGGGTGGCTCACAGCATTTATAAGCCTTTCTGCCACCTCTTCTGTTACCCTACACTAATTTTAATAAGAATTTGAGCATGTACATCTTTTTGTATCAGTGGGGGAGGGGTTCCTGTAACCAATCCCTTGCAGATACCAAGGACCCACTGTATATTAATATTGGCAGAGTGAGACAAATGGAATTGTTGACAGATTGGTGGCTGGGAAGGTGGAAATGGAAGAGAGGATTGAGTGTTATAAATTACGAAATGCTAGTAATAGGGGAAATGTTACCAGGTTCATAGGAGTGTTGTTCGTAACTTGGCATTCCTAATTCTGCCTAATAGAGAACTTGATGGAACAAGAGGATCAAAGTAATCTTTTAATTCTCCCTTCTTCCCTTAATTTAGGGAGGAGCCACGCTCACGTGCAGGAAAGAAGCGGCTCCGGGCACAAGGAAAAGATATCGAGGTGATACCCATTGAAAACCGAAGTAAGTAGGGGTGGGGGAATCGGCCATTTCTTGCATCTTAACTGGCTTTGATTTTCTCTCAGCATAGGTCTGGAGCATGTAGCCAAGAAATCTAACGTAACAGTTGTGTGTCTCTACAGTGAAGCGAGCTCGGGTTCTGGACCCTGAGGGATTGGCGCTGGGAGAAGTCATTGCCACCTCTCGCAAGGCCAAGAGAGACTTGATTGACGACTCTTTCAACAGGTAATGGGAAGGGATGGAAGATGAACAGTAGGGGCTGCTCCATTACTACCTGAGGTTTGGGAAATGCTCTGACCTATCTGCTTTCCACTCATCACCCTGTCTTCAGATATACCTTTAATGAGGACGAAGGGGAATTACCGGACTGGTTTGCGCAAGAGGAGCAGCAGCATCGCCGCAAGCCATTGCCTCTGGATCGGCAGACAGTAGAGGAATACCGCCAGCGCTGGAAGGAAATTAATGCTCGGCCCATCAAGAAAGTGGCAGAAGCCAAGGCGCGCAAGAAGCGCCGGGTAAGCAAGAGCGCATACACACACAGGCACCAAGGTGTCTTTATGTTAAGACAAACTACTTGTTCTTCTGGCCCAGTATTAATCACTCAGTTTTCATCTGGGAATGGCCATTCAGAGGGCTTTCCCATTAGCTGGTATCTTGGCTTTGAACTGAAGGTGAAGAGATTGGGGCAGGAAAACACATACCCACTCCCACACACATGTTCCCTGAGGTTATTTTCCTCTTAAATGAGTACTTTATGTGTCCCCACAGATGCTGAAGAAAGCAGAACAGATGAGAAAGAAAGCCGAGTCTGTGGTGAATACAGTGGACATCTCAGAGCGCGAAAAGGCTGCTCAGCTACGCAGGTAAGTCTTCAGCTTCCAAAAGGATTCCAATGTAAGTTTAGCAGAGCCTGTCCATCAGTGGAGGAATTACTGTATATACTCTAGTATAAGCCAACCCAAATATAAGCTGGGGCATCTAATTTTACCACAAAAAACGTATTGACTCGAGTATAAGATGAGGGTGGGAAATGCAGCAGCTACTGGTAAATTTCAAAAATAAAAATAGATACCAATAAAATTACATTAATTGAGGTATCAGTAGGTTAAATGTTTTTGAACATTTACATAAAGCTGTAATTTAAGACAATAATAAGACTTTAATAAGATAAGACTGTCCAACCTATATATTCAAGTATAAGCCAATCTAAATATAAGCCGGCCAGGACGCTCACTCGAGTATAAGCCAAGGGGGGCATTTTCAGCCCTAATAAAAAAGACTGAGCTTATACTCAAGTATATACAGTAGGTACTTACTGGTACAAGTACAAGGGGGGGGGTGTCCCTTGTGTACCCCCACTCCCAGCACCAACTGAAAAATGGGCTCCTTTGGATCATCAGTGCAGTATGCAGTGTTGGAAAGGATAGGCCTCAGCCTCAATGGTCTTAAGGCTGAATCACATAGTGATTTTACAAGGATCTTTTACAAGGATCAGATACACAGATATGCATGGTTTCCACAAAACTCAGATGGGCAATGTACAATAAATCACATAGACCAGTAACAACATCCAGGCATAGCAATCCACATTAAACCATATTAAAACATCAAAAGTACTAAAAGCAATTTAAAAGGCCAAATTGAAAAGATGCCCCCTAGTTGCTTTTCAGGTGGGGACTAATCTTAACTTTGAAAGGAGGACATTCCACAATTTGAGATCAATACAAAAGAAACCCATCTGCGTGTGCCAAGCATACTGAATAGCATCGTTCTGTTTTCAGAAGCTATCTTCAAAGGGGCTCCTCTTGTAGATGTTAATGGCCAAATGCCCTTTTATCAACCTCATACCACATAGGATTTTCAGAGCGAAAATCTACACTTTCAATTGAGACCAGAAAGAAAATAAAAACTATTGAAATGTACTAGCCTATGGGTGGTACAGATAGAGCAAAAGTGGAAAGTTGCCCTGAACCCAGGGGGCTACTTGCTGTTCACTGGACTTCCAGTTTTATTCAGTATGTTCCTGCATATCCTTTTGGGAGTTGGAAGAGGGCACTATTGCCATGATCCTTTCCTTCTGGCATTTAGGAAAAGGGAAGCAAACTGGCCTGAAGATATGTCTTACTTTAAAGTGGTGGGATTTTAAAAGCATGGTCAAGTTATCCCTCTTGCTTCGTGAAGGGAGCAAGAATCACTTTGAATAAAAAGTTGGAGTTTATAAAATGTCCTGGAACCCATACAAAGCCTACAAGCTGGACTTTACCCTCTAGTTGAGATAAAGCTCAGGCATATTTATTCAAAAATATGAAGTGGAGGAAAAGGCAATGGAGATTCCCCCATGGTTCTGAAACCCGATCTAATTAGTACACTATGTAACGAAATTTGAAAGATTTTCTGTCCCTGGCTTAAATCGTTATTTCCTGTTTAATTGTGTGGTACTTACTTTGAAAGTAATTGTCATACTCCAGAAACTTTGGTTTTGTGGCTGCCATTTTTTAATCTTCAAATGTCCTATTTTTAATCTTTCATATGCCATTTCAACCTTTTGTTTAATAAATTTTCCCATGTTTTTATGATAGAACTAATTAGGAAGTCACATTTATAACCCAGGAACAAAAATAGTGTTACACAGTGTTATACGAGGGTGGGTCATAAAAATGTTATGAATGAACATATAACAGCAGAAGATGATAATAATAATAATAATAATAATAATAATAATAATAATAATAATAATTTATTTATTTCTTATAACCTGCCTCCATCTCCCCAAAGGGACCCCGCCCAGAGAACAAGATTTATACATACAGTTAAAACACAATATAAAATACAAAATTAAAATGCATAACAGAACAAGTAATTAAAAACATCTTAAAATACAGATCATAGCCTGAACTGTCCTCTAGGCAAAACTACCATTCAACATAGTCACCATCAATTTGTACACATGTGCACCATCATTTAACCCAGGCATCAAAACCATTCTGGAAAAATGCAGAATTTTGCTTCATGACCTATGAATTTAAAGCTGTTTTAACATCATTCAAGTCATTGATTCTGACCTCACAGATGTTTTTCAGAGGTCCAAACAGGTCAAAGTCAAAAAGGGCCAAATCATAAACATTCTTCAAACGCTTACTGATTTCCTTGGGTTCACGACCTTCTTTTGCCAGAAATTCAATGACTACTCTTTCTTTTAGCTTCAGATTCATGATTCTAATCAGTCAATCGGAAAAATAAAAGACTATATCAGCAGAGTAAGGTCACCTCTATCATATCATGCATAGATAGTCCAGTAGTTGTGAAAGAAATAAAAGTTAGAGCGATAGAGGCATTACTTTTTGACCCACCCTCGTATATTATGTATTACAATTGTTTGCATGGAGGAAAGCTGAAGCAACCAGCTAAGTGTCATCTGGCAAAAAGACAGTAAAGGGATGGTGTGATAGCCATCCTTAATATCTTGGAGATGGTTGTTGAATAATAATGATGATGATGATGCTTTATTTATATCCCACCCCCTCTTCCCAAGGGGATTTAGCGCAACTTACAACAGGAAAGATAATATCAATAATAATAAACACACAGCAATTCAGGGAAAATTAAATCAACAGAAGTAAAAACAAATCATAATACATAGGAAAGAATAAATAACAGTAGACATGTTAAGTATAAGTAAAAAATATTGCTCATAAATAATTAGGCCATGTAAAACATTAAAAAACATAATCAAACCTGCTCTTGTTAATGCGGGCAATAAAAGGTAAAGGTAAAGGTTTCCCCTGACGTTAAGTCCAGTCATGTCTGACTCTGGGGGTTGGTGCTCATCTCCATTTCTAAGCCAAAGAGCCGGCGTTGTCCGTAGACATGTGGCCAGCATGACTGCATGGAGCGCCATTACGGAGCGGTACCTATTGATCTACTCACATTAGCATGTTTTCTAAATGCTGGGTTGGCAGAAACTGGAGCAACTGCGGGCGCTCACTCCACTTCCGGGATTTGAACCTTGGACCTTTCGGTCTGCAAGTTCAGCAGCTCAGTGCTTTAACACACTGTGCCACCAGGGCAATACGATCCAGTTAAATGTAGTCCCATTTAATGCTCGCAGTTAGATTTCAGTTAGATTACAGATAATAGCAAAACAGTTTTGTGTGTGTTGTTCCATAGAGGTTCCAGCCAATGAAAAAGTTTTTCAGTTTCATAACGAAGAATCTCCTGCGCACACAGTTCTATCTTTCACTTGTGACTTGTTGGATGGGAAAATATTGACTGTATAGCCATGTGATTGTTACACAACTGTGTAGGACCTGGTATTACGTATGGTGGCATACATTTGTGCTATGCTGAAAGTGTTTTGACTATTGAATCCATTCACTGCTACATTACACTGGTCACAAGACAAGCTCTGCTTTAATGAAATGAGCCAGTCATCCAAATACTGGCTAAGCCTAGACCCGCTTAGCTTCTTCTTCAGTTATATCAGTCCATTTTCTGGCTTTTTGATAAACATGATTTTATAGCTGAAGGCCAGGTTCCTGGGAGCCAAGTTTCATATAAGAGACAAAGCATAGTCCTGGAAGAGTTAATCAGATTAAAATGAGTATTAGAATGTCAGAAAAGTGAAGTGTTTAGAAGGGAAAGAAGGTGACTAGGAATCAGGACTATGGAGTAGATTCCTACATTAATAAATTGAGTTTGATGAATGGCTATAAATAGAAATGTTTCACTTAACTTTTCTCCCCAACAGCATCTACAAGAAGGCAGGGTTAGGAAAAGAGAAACGGAAAGTGACTTACGTTGTGTCCAAGAAAGGTGCTGGCCGGAAGGTAAGGCGCCCTGCGGGAGTCAAAGGTCATTTCAAAGTAGTGGACAGCCGTCTCAAGAAAGACATGAGAGCCCAGAAACGCAAGGAACAGAAGACAAAACATCGGAGGAAGAAATAAACTGTTGTCATAGGAGAGTAGACTTCTCCTGACTGCCATGATCACATGATATTCTGAAATATATAATCATACTGGACTCAGCAAACAATTGATGGACCAGATGTGAAAGTACAAGGATTTTTCTAAAACTCATATAGTCTTTGGTGGCTTTGGTGTGAGCTGTACAGATACTGGCAATTTTTTTGCCTTTCACGTCCACTTCTATCCTCAGGTATCCTTCACCAATGGCTTCCCTTCAGGGTTTCTGCCTTTCTCATTTGTGTTTAATAAACATTTTTTTCCTCAAAATCTTTTCATATTGTCTTTTTTTTCCTCACCAAAAGAACATTTACTGCCTATTCTTGATAGCAACCAAGACACATTTAGTTAAGTGGTAGCAGGACTGTGGATGATCACAACATAGGTATTGCAGAGTTTATAGCAGCTACAGTTTTGGGTTATAGCTTTCAAGATCCTTATACACTTGGAAATAATAACATTGAAGGTTTCACATGCTGTCTCTCTACATTATAGCTAGCTAGATCTGGATAATTTTTCATAAGGAGATGCCTAATGAGAAAATTATTTAAGTAAAGTTAAATTACATAGTCTCTCCTTCCAATGTGGGTATGTAGAGCTAAAGAACAATAAGAATATTAAATTGCATAACTAGTAGGTATAAAATGGATACAGAACAGCAAGATAAAAAAATTAGAATCTGAAAGATTTTAACAAATGGCAGGAGACATTTGGTTACTTCTTAAAGAAGTCATTCCAAAACTAGGCAAGAAGACTAACTGCCTCATCACGCTAGAGCAGGGGTCCCCAAACTAAGGCCCGGGGGCCAGATGCGGCCCTCTGAGGTCATTTACCTGGCCCCCGCCCTCAGTTTTATAATATAATATATTGTATATACATATAATAATGATAATATTATAATGCAATACAATATAGCACTAATAATAATACCATATAATAATATTAATTATATATTCTATATTGCATATAATATTACTAATATTACAGTATAGTTCAATATAGTAATATATAATGCTAATATTGTGCTATGCTAATAATATAATATATTGTATGTACATATAATTTGTAAGCCACTCTGAGTCCCCTTTGGGGTGAGAAGGGTGTGATACAAATGTAGTAAATAAATGCAGTAAATAAATAAATAATAAATAAATACATTTTAGACTCACCCAAATTCTGAAATGACTTGGAGGCACACAACAACAACAACAATCCTAATTAACTTGACTATCTCATTAGCCAGAAGCAGGAGCACACTTCCCATTGAAATCCTGATAAATGTATGTTGGTTAAAATTGTTTTTATTTTTAAATATTGTATTGTTCTTTCATTGTTCTTCTTGTTGTTGTTGTTTTTGCACTACAAATAAGACATGTGCAGTGTGCATCGGAATTTGTTTGTATTTTTTTTTCAAATGATAATCCGGCCCCTCAACAGTCTGAAGGATTGTGGACCGGCCCTCAGTTTAAAAAGTTTGAGGACCCCTGCGCTAGAGCATGAATCCACTTTAAATCCAGTTTCTGCCTCCTGCAGAATTCTGGGGTTTGTAGTTTGGTGAGGCCCAGGACCTGTCTGGCTGAGTCGCTTAAAGGCCCCTTCTCAAAGTGAATTTAAAGTTGGAACCAAGCTCTAGTGTAATGAAGTAGTTAGTGTCGCCCATCTTAATTCTGATGGTGGTGGTGATTATGTATTCACTTACAACACTTTTCCCAAAAGGTATCTTACAAAAATGAAAATGGGTTGAGATAAAAACACAAGTGTATACAAGTTTAAAAAGTTACTATTAATACCTTAAGTGATCAATCTTTTGCTGTTTACAAGCCCTGCGCTTTTTTGCAAATAAGAGGCATGGGGGGATTCTGACACATTTGTGACATTGTGAGCCACTTTAGGCAAAGGAGAAAGTGTTTTTCTAACCAGAAATCACCTTTAAAAAGAAACAAGGCATTAGCACAAAGAGAAAGTGTTTTTTTAAAGGTTGAGCAGGTGAGTAGTGCACCAAAAGTGGTCCTGGCTGTTGAATGTGACCCACAGGTCTCAGTTTCTCTACCTCTGGTTTGCAAGTGAAAAAAATGGTAAATCAGCCTTCCACGTTTGTATGCAATTGGAACAGGGACATTTTATTAGTGTCACTCCTACCAAAAATATAGATATTTTAGCTTTGGATAGCATAGGGAAGAGTCAAAACCCCTGTGATGTTTGCTTTGCTGTCTGTGCCTCTCTGTTCAGATGATTTCACCTCACTTTCTGTCCCTGTGAGAATTGGATTTTGAAAAATGTAGCTTGTTGTGGAAACAAGAACTGGTGACAAAGTTTCAGTGGAGACACCTTTCCCCCATGATAATAAATCTTTCAGGAGTGAATTTCCCCTCCAAGAGGTAGATTTCTCTCACTTCTTGTTGTCTCATCCCCATTATTGGCTATGAGTCATTTATAAATCAGATGTTTTTAACTTGGGGACTGCCTGTATTCAGCGCCGGCCCTAGGTAATTTTCAAGTGTAAGCACAAACAGTATCCCCCCCCCCCCCAAAAAAAATGCCTTGGGAGTGGAAGAAGAGAGCCATGGAGATATTAAATAGCAAAGATAATGGACTTCTTGTTGAAGAAGAATCATTCAATTTGTTGTATCCAGAACAGGATAATAGAGTTGGAAGATATAGATATGAGTATTAATGAAATAAAAATCTCTTGTTTGCACTTGTGTATCTTGTACCATTAATCTGTGTCGTGTAATGTTTCATGTCTTTTAAATTTGTTTTAATGATTCCTTTGTAGGTTTAATTCTATTTTAATGCTTATAGTCTACTTTGGAATATTTTAAGAGGGAAAAAGTGGTATACAGTATAAATTAATAGTAATATCAAAAATAAAAGATAGTATCCTAACAATAATGCTAATACTAAAATCAATATAGCACAACTTCTAGTTTTTAACAGCATTTTCTAAATTGTTGCTATTTTAATGCTTATGGTCTACTTTGGAGCATTTTTAGAAGGGAAAAGGTGTCATACAGAATAAATAAATATAAGTAAAAGGTAAAGGTTTCCCCCTGGTATTAAGTCTAGTCGTGTCCGACTCTGTGGGTTGGCGCTCATCTTCATTTCTAAGCTGAAGAGCCAGCATTGTCCATAGACACCTCCAAGGTCATGTGGCTGGCATGACTCCATGGATCACCATTACCTTCCTGCTGGAGCAGTACCTATTGATCTACTCACATTTGCATGTATTTGAACTGCTAGGAAACCCGAAAGGTTTCCTAAGGAGTCATAGGATCCTAGTATGGGAGAAAGCCCCACTCTAGGATTCACACAGTCAACAGGTGGCCATTCGGCTTTTGCTTTAAAGCAGGCATGGGCAAACTTCGGCCCTCCAGGTGTTTTGGACTTCAACTCCCACAATTCCTAACAGCCGGCCATGAAAGCCTTCGACAACACATTGAGCATCAGAAGAACTCTGCTCCAAAGCTTAAGTGGCTGAGGGGGAGAAAAGATGGGGCCTGAGGCTGTTAGGAATTGTGGGAGTTGAAGTCCAAAACACCTAGGGTGCTGAAGTTTGCCCATGCCTGATCTAGAAGCTTCTTGCTGAAACACGTGGCCAGGAGAAGCTGGGACAGTATCGCCCATTGACGAGACACCTGATAATGGACAGGATGAGCTTTAGATTATACTGGCCAATGCACATTTTGATGCTTCAAATGTAAGCCTTGTTTCGGAGTACTGTATATTTGACCAGCTGATTCCAAAAATGACACCAGTTTTCCCTATCAGCTCTAGTATTTGAGATACAGAACATATGCCATTTACTATAGAAAATCATGATAACCATATCTAAGAAACTAGAGCAGATGCGGTCTATCCAATGTCGTTTTCTGGATTGGTGCCCCAATTAACCACAGGAACAGGCCTAAACACCAGGACACCAAGAAACAAAATGAGAGCGACTCACTATCCAAGGTCTTTCTTGTCAGGAAGGTAGAAACCAGGGAAGGGGATCTGCCAACATCCAGTTTCACATCTTTGAGAGTTCTAGAATTGGCCTTTGAGCTGGTTGCTGGTTAGGTTCTAAACTACTCTGGAACCCTCCAGTGCCGTCGCCAGAGCAACCCATTCGAAACATCACCAGCTTCTTCATTTCTCAGATCAGGACTAAAGCAGAAGGATCTCTGAAGATCTTCCTGTCTTCTCTGGTCTGAGATCACTCTGCTGGAAAAGCCTTTCCTTCTTCCTGAAGGGATTATTGATGGTAGCTTTATTTTCTTGAACAGTTTGTCTTTACTTTCTGAATTAGGGCGCTGCAGGATCTTTGGACTGCCATTTTCCTCTTCTTCCTCACATCAGTGAGATACCTCTGATCCATTTTTGTCACTTTCCTTTGATTTGCCCATCTAAACATTGAGGATTCACATTCAGCATTCGGAGAGCTATAGAGTTGAACACAACCACTTCCACTTTAGTAGGCACTTAACCATATTGATGTTAACCAGTTTAAGCCACAACTGGTTTTTATTGAGTCAAAAGCTGCTGCTAAGTCAACAGAGGCAACAAATAGGTATTTAGTAGTTCCATCAATTGCTTGAAAGGGGTAAGATGTGACCTTCCAACCTGCTTTTATCGAAAAGTCATCTCTTTTTTGACTTTCTACCGATGAAACACTGAAAACACAGACACCCTCCGTTTCCTCTCCTGATTCCATCTTTGAGGGTCTGTCCCTAAAAGAAGTCTCCTCTTTCCATACAAGCTCAGGATCTAACTCCTTGCGAGGTTTACTTTAGCAGATGTTGCCACAGGACAGGACTCATGTGTACATAACTCCTTATTTTCTTGTCTTTCAGCCAACCTGCATCATGGACAAGCAGTCCATGGAGAGATCTGGGTGGAGAGAGAAGAAGGACCTCATCGCCAAGTGGTTTCGAGTCCCCTATTATCAGTCACTGGGGTTCCTCCTTGCCGTTGTCGGCTGGGTCTTTTGCATTTTGGGCTGAAAAAGCCAACAATGGCAAATCTGGCAGGTGGAAAACTTCCTAGGTATCCAAGTGGTTAAGATTGGATTATGGAAAGTCCGTTTTCAGCACCATGCTCTTGATGACCAATATGTCAACACACATTGCGTAGAATTCAGCAAACTAGAGAATTCCATCCCAACTGGAATGGTGGTGGCTCAGTTTTTGATGACCCTCTCAGTTGTCTTACAGACAGCAGCTCTGGCTTTCATCTCATATTGTTTCTGGTTTTCTCCACCAAAGAAGCCAGAGACAGGAATCTTCAATCCTCTCTCCTGTGTGGGCATCCTTCTTAATCTCCTCTCTGTCTTCATCACTACCATTCCCCTATCCTGGAATGGTTCATCCAGCTTGGCAAAAGAGGGGAATCAGTTCCTGAAGAGCTTGAATTTGCTGCCTAACCCTCAGGACTAGCACTTTCATGGGGGTCATGACACCTTAATCCCTGTAAATATATACTTCAAAAACCAGTGTTAACCATTTTAAAGGTGACCAGGTGTATTCTTTGCCTTACTTCTAGACATTCCCATGTCAACAATAATCATTTACGTATAAAGACTGACCAGGACTATTTGCCCTTCAAAACTGATGTCAGATCAAAATTGGTCCAAATAATAGCCATAGCAATTTATTCACATTCCACAGGTAAACACATCACACTCAAAATGGATCACACAGTATAGACAACGCAAGAGTTGAAATAAATAAGTAATCATAATTATAAGTGCAACATGATATCAGTAGTTCAACAAAATTAACAGTCTAACACATCAATGGTTTTAAGGGTTGAAAAAATGTTATTAGGTCTGCTAACAAATAGCATCCTCTATTTGAAGGATAAGGATGGATCTATGCTGTAGAATTATAACAGTTTGACATCAATGTGTATTTGGGTCAAGAAGCATTGAAATATTCACTTCCATCAGTACATAAATGGCAAGTGTAGAAGAAATCTCTTATATAAAAACTTTAGTTTGCATTTCCTTCTATCTCTGACAACTCCTTGGTGTCTGTAAAAGATATTCTCAGTTCCACCTGTCTAATCAAAATGCTATCTAATTTAGCGGTAGCGTTTTGGAGAAAATTGGACACTCCTCATTATGAGCAATTCCCTTCTAATGATAACTAGACTAATTTTTAAAAAGAACTACCGGAATATAGCAGCCAACTTTATCTTCCCTTTCAGCTGACAGATTATTAAGCTTGAGTCAAATGACCGTACTGAGCACCATCACCCATCTATAGGATAAAAACCTGCCTGCTTCATTATTATATCCAAGTAGTTCCTTGAGATGACAGATAAGAGATTTTGTGGCAAGAATGAATTAGGCATAATTGCTAGGTTGGTCTTTCAGGAAGTTTCTGTATGTTTTGTACTCAGTGTTCCAGTTAGCTGCAATTGGAGTTTTTTAAAGCTTTACATCATGGCTCAGTTTCAAGAAACAACTATCCTGGTGCTCAAAACATGTAGGTGGAGACTACTTGTAGATACGGCTAAAGGACAAAACAAATTGCAGATGCCATTCATTTCTTTTTGATCACACAAGCTTGCAAAATTGAGGGTCACACATTTTTTATTTAAATGTTTCTGCTTTTATGAGAATTGGGCCTTCTAAATCCAAAGATGACCCTAGATTTGCTCTATCATGTACATTTCCCCCGTGACCTGCTTTGGTGTTTTTCTCTCATAATATATGGCTCAGATTTTTTTGCGGAAGGAACAGTACAAAAGAAGTTAAAGTATTCAATTAGATTTCCCAAACACTTTTTAATTTGCTGATAGACAAAAATCCATTCAAAACCACTAATAGAAGTCATGCTGGAACATCAGCATCTGCACTTAATCAAAACTGAATTAATTTACAATATTAAATTTGTAAAATAACTGTGTGTTTTCTATATTCAGCCCACGAAAATATATTAAAAATTGTTACACTATTGAAAAAAGGGTCTCCACCACAGGCCTGCTGAATATATTGTTACAGGCGTAGATCAGTATTGTGTTTGGATTAAGGGGAGTCCATCAGTGTTGCCATATGAGCACTCACATTCACATTCTTGCCTTGCATTTGCAGTTAAAAGTTCCTCTTGTGAGTTTTTCTTGGGTTTCTGTGTTTCTGTGGAATAGGTTGGGCAAAATGCAATCGTTTGACAACCTGCATCCCATAGGCCTGTAAGTGCAGCCCCTAAGTTCACCAGAAGCCTATCAGAGCCCACAGGGCTTTTGGGTGGGTGAATTTATTTTATTGAAAAACTATCCCCAAACTGTCTAAACCACCTCATAATGGGGCAGTGTGCTCCCCCTAGTTCACCCAGAACCTCAATTCATGGCTGATACAGAATGAGAAACATCCCCCTGGAAACACAGAAGACTGGGCGACTTGGAAGGCGCTGAACAGATTGCGCTCTGGCACCACAAGATGCAGAGCCAACCTTAAGAAATGGGGCCACAAAGTGGAGTCCACAACATGCAAGTGTAGAGAAGAACAAACCACAGACCACCTATTACGATGCAGCCTGAGTCCTGCCACATGCACAGTGGAGGACCTTCTAATAGCAACACCAGAGGCAGTCCAAGTGGCCAGCTACTGGTTAAAGGATTTTTAGTATAATGCCAAGTTTTTAAACTGTGTTGGCATTTTCAAATACATTACAACTGTGCCCTCGATTCTGACATGATAAATAAAAATTAACATTGAATTGTTCGTAACTCGGGGACTGCCTGTACTAGATGACTTGAGAGGTACCAAAGCACACTTGATGCAGCCCACCAGTGGCACATGCACACAGGAAGAATGTCCTCTGCACAGTTGCTCATCCCGTTCTAGAAAAAAAGCTATAGAAGTTCCCTACCAAGAACCCATACTCTGTAACTAGCATCTTATTTCTACACTCTTCAATTCCAAATGCATAGCAACATGTGCAGAGAGGGAGCCTACACTTTCACATATTTTTAAATGACTTCCACATTACCATTTGGCGTCAAACATCCTTTAAACAGATTGGTGATGGTGGTGGTGATGATAATGACGATCATGTCACATATAAATAACACCATAATGTAATTGCAAAGTGGAGGAAAAAGCATAAAGCTGAAGCAACTCAATTTGTGCAGCTGCTACCCTACAATTCCACTTTTTTTTCTATGGTTTAACTCACAATGATTTCATCTTGTCTCACTTTGAAAGAGCTGGCCAATATTTTTCTCAGCATCTGTCTTGATCCATTCTTGAAGGTGAAGCCAATGTAGATGCTTATTGTATTGCTTTCAGACAACACATAAGTGATATTCAGGAAGCAATGGCCGAAACATTTATCAAGCCTGCTTCTTCTGTATCTAGCTTCGAAGTTTTTGAGTTACATCAAAAAGGATAGCATCATGATTGGTCTATTAATGTGGTAAAATTGATTCGGTAGTGGGCCTCAAAGGTCTACACAGTTGATGTCTCACAAAGATGTGTCTTCCGTATTGCCTGATGGTCAGATTCCATTGATAAGTATGCAAAACAGATTTGAAGACTGCTTTATTCTGATTTCCAAATAATTTCTCTCTCTGATCGGCTCCGAGTTGTATGTAGAATAGAGTGTATCTACAGTCCCAGCGTGTATCAGAACACTGGGGCTGCGTATATATACAGTGCAGCAGATGATATTACTAACAGCCTGACAAGTAAGTGATCTGGATACATCCAAAGAGCTGTCTCTGTTGCGTCTTTTTCAATGTTATGTGCAGTCTCCTTCTTTGGAAAGGAAAAAGGGTGTGGATTGTTAAGATGCCACTGTACTTAATCTATATGGAGTTCTGAGAGTTTACCATCATTACACGTTGAGCATCACATTTCTGGAATTCCAAAATCCAGAATTGTCCACCTGGATGGCTGACATAGTGGAACATTTGCTTTGTGATGGTTCAATGTACACAAACTTTGTTTCATGCATAAAATGATCAAACATAGTGTGTATAAAATTACCTCCTGGCTATATATATAAGATGTCAATGTCTATGAAACATAAATGAATTTTGTGATTGACTTAGGCCCTGTCTCCAAGATATCTCATTGTGTAGATATATGCAAACACAGCTGTTCCAAAATAAATAAATAAAAACAATCCAAAATCCAAAACACTTTCTGGTTCCAACCATTTTGGATAAGAGATATTCAACCTGTATTCAGTTCAGTCATTATCAACTGATGGTTTGAAAGAGAGATGAAACGTCCTCTGATGTCTTCCATGGGAACTCACTGTTTCATTTCCTTCTCACCATGCAGATCCTCAGAAATCTCATAGAAAGTTTCCTGCATCAATTTACGGGTGCTCTCAGCCAGTGCTGTGACTTCTTCTAGTCCAAGGCCTTGCGTTTCTATCTTGGGTAAAATTCGGATGGTACAGTTTCCTGTTGGGGGTTAAGAGATGTAATGAAACAATGTGAAAATAGCAGTATTTAGCAGAGGGAAAAGCTGTGGCGGATTGGATACAAGCATATAGGTGGCTCTATAAAAATGATAGCTTTGTTCATTCTTTCTAAGGACTTTATCACACAAGATGCTATTCCAGTTGTGCAATCACTATTAGCTATTCCATACCAGCCCAGCACCTTGTTATTGTGCATATTTTTCTTTTACTTTCCTGGAAACTTTCCAGGGACCAACTGCAGAGGTACTAGAATCAAACCAGAGAGCCCTGATTTGAGTACATCGTATCTAGAGGAGTTTTATTGGTACTAATATGAATAATGCCTTACAGCCCTGGGGGAATGAAAATATTGTCACTTGCATGATAGAATGAACAGCTCATCCTCTGCCAAAACTGTTTCTGGAATGAATATCAGGCTACTAACTAGAAGAACTATATATCTGAGCACTCTACCATAGGGGAGAAATCTTTTCACGTAGGTCATTAAAATGTTAATTATTGGGGGGAAAGGTGCAATCTCTCTCTCTCTGGTCATGCCAATTCTGAAGACAAACCATCTTTTTTTTCATAGTCCAGTCCAGGAATAGTTAATTTATACACAGCTTGTAAAGGCCAGGCTTGTCCTACATGATACTCTCCAATTGCATACTGCATTGCTGGGATTAACAGGGCAACCTTAATTAGTCTGTGAAGAAGACCTATTAACGATCCACCGTGGCTAAGGGGAATGTCACTTTATGGGAACTAATTGGTAAATGATGGGTTATCAGTTAAAGAGTGAGTTCTAGAATGTTTGGAATGTGAGTGTATTTCAGAAGGCACCAAAGAAACCAAGAGAGGCTTTCATGGCTGGAATCACTGGGTCGCTGTGAGTTTTCCGGGCTTTATGGCCATGTTCCAGAAGCATTTTCTCCTGAAGTTTTGCCCACATCTATGGCAGGCATCCTCACAACCTCTGAGGATGCCTGCCATAGATATGGGTGAAATGTCAGGAGAGAATGCTTCTTGAACATGGCTATACAGCTTGGAAAACTCACAGAAACAAAGACCAGAAAAGGCAATCAAAGTAAAAATCCACACATAAGGCTGGCAATAACTTTACCAGGAACAATTAAAATCCCATAACACACAGTGTTAGGCATTTTGGTTGATCCCAAACAAAACAAAAAGGTGCTTCTAGCTGTGGACTTCTCAGAAAATAAATGAAGAAATGCATGTGTGTGAAAGAGAAGGGGGGGGGGAGAGATGAAAATTGTAAAACAATTATACATTTTAAAATGCACAGAAACTTCCTTACCTATTCCAGTGCTATTGTGCTCCCTGGCCAGAATACTAGAATTCAGGAACTTACAAGACTAATGGGACAAAATATTGTCTGCATAGTTGTGTCTCTGTGTGTGTCACACCTTACAACTGTTCCAATTTGTCAGAAACAGACTTAATTAATCTTCTGTCACCACAATGTCCCTGTTATTCTTGTTTCTTCCCACTTCCTTCTTTGTCCTCAGCTTGCTTCATTTTATTTATTTATTTTATAATAAAAAAACATTTAGCAAGATACATTTTCATTGTTACATTAACTATTCCCATCTCTACATTTTGATGCATTGGTTAACTTTTCTGATAGCGCTATAGCCCATATCATATTTAACTAATTCTTTATTGACCAAATCTCTAATTTTTTCCAAATTCTGACTATTTTGAGTCTTGCAGCACATAGCATGGGTGATACAGATTTTTATTTACCTAATGCTTATTTTCACTTTCGAATTCCAAGATCTGTATTAAAGCTCCCCTGAAGTGTATTGTTTCCCCCATTATTCGTTTTATCCATGCTAGAATTTTATCCCAAAATCTTCATACTTTTGGGCCTGTTCGCCTCAGCTGATTTCAATTGTTGCAAACTCAAATCAAAGTGCAAAAGTAGTTTCCTTACAGTTACCATAGTAGGGGTTAGAGGAGGAATTGTGAAATATTGCTTTTCAAGCAAAAGTTAAACTGCTGCAACCTTTCCTAACGATATGTTCTTCCCCATTCATAATTTTGCTGTCTTGAGAATATTCTGCTATTTCATCAGTGTACTGGGGCCGGGCTTAGTTACTGTTAAGCTACAGAAAATCCTGCCAATCAAAAGGTTGGGAGTTCAAGCCCGGATCGGAGTGAGCACCCACCATCAGACCCAGCTCCCTGCCCACCTAGCATATTGAAAACAGAAATGTGAGTAAATAGGTACCAGTTTAAGAGGGGAGGTAATAAAAGCGCCTATAAGGACATACTGACGATTTGATCGGGAGGATGTCTTAGATGACAAAGCTCCTCAGCATGGAAGATGGAGGGACAGAACCCTCCCCCCATGGCTGGAGTCAAGCACAGCCTCCAGATGCCAGAAATGAAAAAGATGGATAAAGCCTTTACCTCTGTTTTTGTATTGCCTGTCCTTGTTAATTGTATAACAGCACTGAATGTTTGCCATATAGGTGTGCTGTAATTTGTAATATTATTATTATTATTATTATTATTATTATTATTATTATTATTATTATTATTAGTCTTGATTTGTTAGTGGGTGTGTCATGTGTACATAAACTTATGTGCATACGCATACACACACATGCATATACATATAACTGAAAAGTAAATATTCAGTGTCCCCTGACCCAATTAGTCATGATTAAGGCTGTATTTGCATGCACAGATTCCTAGGAGTGAGCTGCATTGAATACAGTGGGAATGGGACTGATCATGCATAGTATTTCTCTGTATGAGGATGAGAACCACTGAAAGGGCCTGGAGCAATTCTGAAATGTCTCAGGCACTGAAGTATATTTATTTATTTATTTATTTTTGCTATATTTATACCCCACCTTTCTCCCCAAGGGGAGTCAAGGCAGCTAACAATCACACAATTTGATTAATCAATGAAAGCATGGCTCTGCCTCTGACTGGCTTGCTTCAGCCTTACTCAAAGTGGGCTCAGGAACATCAGGAACATGGGCAAGGACAAAGACAGCAAAACATAAAAATGGAAGTGTGAGCTCTATATATCAGAATGGGATTAAATATACATCCTCCTAAGTCTAAAAAAGATGAAAATCATGTATCAAAACAGCAAAACTACAGCAGAGGTGAAGACTTAAATCTGTCCCCCTTAAATCTGTTGCAATAGTATGAGTTATTGCCCCAATTCCCAAGGTTGCTTTTAAAGAAAACAACCCACTGCTCACAAAGCAGTTAGTCGTCATCATGTCTAGTTTAAAAGTAAAGATACTGAATATGTGGAGAATAGGTTTGCAGTGCTGACATACCGGTATTTGTCTTACACTATGTGTTTAATAGCTGCAATGCACCATTCCCACCTCCTTGTTGGAACAGAGATGTATCATTGCTGCAAACGTGAATGTTGAACACTTAATGATTTGGAACGCACATGTACGTGCTTGAGCTGAACTCTCCAAAATTTTACATAACATCAGGTGATTATTTTCTTCTACGGCATGCCGAGATCCTTTTAACCTGTATGTCATCGACTGAACCGATGGCTTTAAGAGTAAGATCGCCAGTCTTTTGTTTTCTAGCAGAGCTGCCAGGTTTTTAACAAGCTAAAAAGAAATTCAGCAGGTGAATATTTATGTCCAGATCAGAGGTAGACAACTACTAAAGGTTTGGGGGTGCACAAGCCCCTTAGGAGACTGGGGGAGAGGGGCTGTACTCCCCACCCCACGTGCACACGTATATACACACAAACACTACACTCCCTTAGGATTGTCAGATGCCCTTTATTAGAAAGTTAGAAGTCTTGTCTCATAAAATGGCAGGTGTCAACTGTTATAAGGGATGGCCCTCATTTGAAGGTTGGAAAGTTTTTCCAACCATGGTGGTGCAATGGGTTAAACCAATGAATTGTTGAATCTGCGGACCTAAAGATTGGCAGTTCGAAGCCGCAGGTCAGGGTTAGCTCCTGTTGTTAGACCTAGCTCCTGCCAAGCTAGCAGTTCGAAACCATGCAAATGTGAGTCAATGGATAGGTACTGCTTCGGCAGAAAGGTAATAAAGGCACCCATGCAGCCATGCTGGCAACACGACCAGGAGGTGTCTACGGACAACAGGCTCCTCAGCTTGGAAATGGAACAAGAGCACCTCCCCATGGCCAGAGTTGAGCGCCGCCTCCAGAAAGCCAGAGATGAAAGGGGAAGCCTTTATCTTTGGTCTGTGTATCTGTATGTCATTGTTGTTCCACTGTATTAAACACATTCAATGTTTGCCTATCTGTGTATGTTGTCATCTGCTCTGAGTCCACTCGGGGAGATAGAGCAGAATATAAATAAAGTGTTATTATATATTTTTTTAAGGAGTAAACAAGATGCCAATCAATAATTATGTATTTTGGAGTTTGCTCCCTTCATAATGTATGCATCACGCTGTTCATGAATGTAGACAGTATACTAGTTTTGCAAAGAAACACATGAATAAGGATGCATTTACACTGTAGAACAAATGCAGTTTTGATGCCACTAACTACCATGGCATAATGCTAAGGAATAATGAGAGTTATAGTTTTACAAGGTCATTCACTCTCTCTGACAAAAAGTGTTGGTGCCTCATCAACCTGCACATCCTAGGATTCTGTAGTTAAAAAAAGTCAACTTATTCCCAGATATTTCCTAGTTTTTGTTAAGATAATTAACCCATGTCTCAGTTCTCTTTCATATGTTTGGTCTTTACTTGAAATACAGTATGACCCCAAGCACCCCTGGGGCAGATTAAACCGCTGAGCTGCTGAACTTGTTGACCGAAAGGTCGACAGTTCAAATTCGGGGATCAGGGTGAGCTCCCGTTGTTAGCCCCAGCTTCTGCCAACCTAGCAGTTTGCAAACATGCAAATGTGAGTAGAGCAATAGTTCCCGTTTCAGCAAGAAGGTAATGGCGCTCCATGCAGTCATGCACCTGACCTTGGAGGCATCTACGGACAATGCTGGCTTTTCGGTTTAGAAATGGAGACAAGCCCCAACCCCCAGAGTCGGACACAACTAGACTTAATGTCAAAGGGAAACATTTACCTTTACCTTTTACAGTATGACCCCTGCATCTGCAAGTGATATGTTCCAAGACAAACCCATGGGCAATAGCAAATCCTATTGAATGAACAACTTCCAGCAGAAGTTGGGTCACACTGGAAGACCTAGGAAATGCCTAGAAAAAACATATTTAGACATGGGTAAATGAAATGCAGTCCAATGGGCTCTATGTAATACTGTACTAACACACTGATGTCAGTAGGAAGGCTGTAGCCTTGCCTCTTTCCTATCATGTTAATTTTTTATTGCAGCAATCATATTTCCTTCTGCGCTTTGTTTATTTCTAGGGAGGTAGAAAAGAAGGAATGAGGCACAAAAATAATTTTTATTAGTTCAACAAGTGAGACGAGACATCTAAGCACACCTTTGAGGGCAATTTAGCAGAGATGATGGTTTCTTGGCAACTACATTTATTAATATATAGGTTTCATCACCATTCACCTGTAACAAAAGGACTCTCTTTGGAAAATCCTCCTGTTCAACAGAGCTGGCTTCCTGGCACGCAGAATGTATTGCCTTCATACTTCAAAACTAACTGGCCTGTGACTTGACGGACTGTAACTCATTCAGCTCTCGGAAGGTTAATGGCCAGTGTCCAATCTGCATCATTCTGTATCCCATTATATTCAGATCCCACCCTCAAAATTGTGTAACTGCTTAAACACAGGTGATTTATTATTGTACTCTGTCAGTGCAGCTGAATAAATGGACTGAAATGCAGGAAAGCTCATGCTAAAATAAATCAGTCTCAAAGATGCTGCTAGACTCCTTCTCCCCCATCCCTTTCCTCTTTTATGTCTAAACAAATGAACAAGGCTAGCTCCTTGAATGCTTCCTCAAGGACACTTTAAAACATGCATCACTGCAGAAGGAATCACAGGAATGTGTTTTGCATTTTTTCTGAAGAAGGTTGGAAAAATTTATTATATCTCCATGTGTAAGCAGTTGCAATCAGTTCCATCTCAGAACTGACCCAACTGTTTATATTAGTTTGCTCCAGGTTCTCAGAGGAAATTTAAAGTAACTTGAGACTTTGGCTAACACAGTTCAAGACCATTTTATAGTTGTCCGCATTAATCCCAATCAACTTTGTGCGTTGTTTAGCCACTACAGAGCTGATTCAAATGCCATTTGGAATAAGTAGTCAGTGTAGATGTGCCTTGTGATGAAATGACTTTCTTATATTCATGCTAGGGAAAATAAAATCTTTAAGAATCTTTGGAAGGTATTTACTATTTTTAGAATAATAAACTGAAAATCTTAGAACAATATAGAGTGTTATTCAGAAGATATTTTTCTCCCAATATAAAGACTCATGTATAGTAAAATGGTGTACCTTATCTATATATATAAAAGAGTGATGGCATCAGGGCAGCGGACAAAACAACAAAACTACAGCCCCCCCAACCTCGAAATTTGACAACACAACCTATCATTCACGGCTCTAGGTTGATACAACAAAAAGAAAAGAAAAATAAAGTCCTAATTAGAGGGAGAGGAATAATAGTTTTTATCCAATTGCTGCCAGTTAGAAGGCTAAGCTCCGCCCACTTGGTCTCCTAGCAACCTACTCAGCCCCGGGGACAGGCACAGTTAGGCCTCACTTAGGCCTCTTCCACAGATTATCAGATTTTAAATGGATTATATGGCAGTGTAGACTCAAGGCCCTTCCACACAGCTATATAACCCATTTAGAATCTTATATTATCTGTTTTGAACTGGATTATCCTCTACTCCACACTGCCATATAATCCACTTCAGTGTGCATACTAAACATAAAGACTACCATACAACAGACATTCAATACCACTACTACCTCAACAATTTCTCACCAACACCACCAGAAAATGCCACAGCAACGCATGGCTGGGCACAGCTAGTATGTTATATAAGGCACAATATTTTACTATGTCTTTATATATAATGGAACCTGAGCATGCAAGAGTTTGGTATCCAGAGGAGCCCTGGAACCAAATCTCAGTGGACATCAGTGTATACATATTTCAGAGAAATTATTATCTTTGGAAAGGCACGACCTTGTTAGAAATCATAAGGTAAAGGTTTTCCCCTGACATTCAGTCCAGTCAAGTCCAACTCTGGAGGTTGGTGCTCATCTCCATTTCTAAGCCGAAGAGCCGGCATTGTCCGTAGACACCTCTAAGGTCATGTGGCCAGCACGACTGCATGGAACACCGTTACCTTCCTGCCAGAGCGGTACCTATTGATCTAGTCACATTTGCCTGTTTTCGAACTGCTATGTTGGCAGAAGCTGGGGCTAACAGTGGGAGCTCACCCCACTCCCGGATTCGAACTGCTGACCTTTCATTCAGCAAGTTCAGCAGCTCAGCACTTTAACCTGATGCGCCATTGGGGGCTAACATTTTGAAAAATGATGCCATAACCTTTTGGAAAATGGCATTCACTATAACCTTCTGGGAAATGGAAATCTCCGTGAGAAGCGTTAAAAACTAACTTAGTTAACCTTCTCCCTAGTGGTAAATATCCATTAGTATTCATGCAAGGCAATTAGGTTTCTCGGCTGTTAAACTGATATACCTAGACATCTCTTTCAACTGTTAGGGACAAAGATATGCCAGTGCAAAACACACACACACACACACACCAGAGTTTCAGAAGTGTTCTTTCAGTTGCCCAAAAAAAATCTACTCTCCCTTAAAACGTTTTGATTTAAAATCATGATCTCAAGAGACAAAATAAGTAGACTTATTTAAAAGTAATGTAGTTGCTTCACTCACAAACTTCATGTATTCAGCATACAGGTACATTGCATATTAATCCAGTTACAAATAGGATTTAAAGTAGTTTCTCTGTGTAGGTAACACAGGGCATCTTTCTCATAATCAACAGTCCGAAGTCCAAAGAATCTCTCTGTTTTGAAAGTCGAGTCTCTATAGTCTGTTTCAACTAACTTCTAAACTGTACTTTTTCTACTAAAGTCTCTAGATTGAAAGTCTAATGTCTTCTGATTCTACTGGAATCTGAAAGCACACTCAATGGAGTCTGAGTCCTGAACAAGCCCAGAACAAGCTCTGATAACATAGTCTGCAGCTTCTCCCACAACATAGAGTCAAGGAAAACTGCATACTGAATTATATACATAACAAATAACTAGTGGAGGCTTCAAGAAGGTTGCTATTTCCAACAACATATGTAATACTTGCAGATTTATGTGAACCAAAAACATCATTTTGGGGGTACAGCTACTCTTCACCCTAACTCATTAACTGAGTACCTAAACTTTGAGAGCAGAAGATATAAATTTGCAATCCTCTACACCTTTACTTGAAAGTAAACAAATCTTGCCAAGAAAACCCCATTATAGAATTGCCTTAGGGTTGTCATAAGTCAGAAATGACTTGAAGGCAAACAACAACAACAACAACAAGTGAAAGCAATAAGATTTATACCAGAGTAAACATGATTAGGGTTGCACTGAAACTGATGGAGAAAGAAACTTAACCTTCCAAGTTGTCTCAAGATTAGACATCCGCCTGGCATTCAAAATTTTAAAATGCAGCCCTAATTATGTGTTTCCATTTTGCTTAATCTCAATCGTAGTTTAGTCACCTAGTTCATGGTTTCAATTGATCTTCAGACTCACCTGGTTTTAACTTCTTTTCTTTATAGCTGTAGCAGCATTTTAAAGAGGAGGTCACAATAGGGACAATGGGGACCTGTACAACAACAAAAAATCAATTAATTTTAGAGGCTTTGAGATACGAAGAAAAGGCTTTCGACTATTCCCTTTCACATTCCATTTCTATTAAACGGTAGTCTTTGCAAAAGATGTCTTAAATATTCTAGGTGCTTTGAGTCTGCTTTGGGAGAGATAAAGTGAGGTATAAATAAATATCATCATCATCATCAAAAATTATAATAATAGACCAGGGTTTTTAATTTGCTGGGAAGCAGCTATATTATGGAACATTTCAGAAGTATCGTCAACCATTATCCCGGCACCTTGTATTTATCCAAAGAGGTTCTGGCACTAAACTTGATGTAGGTGACTTACCCATAAAACCAGATATATCATAATAAATAAGTTAACAAGCCTTTCCAAACTATTACATCTCTTGCTATTTTTAATTATTTAAATCATGATACTATTTTAGATAGTGAGCCATTTCCATACCTCTTAGTAGATATTAAGAGACAGCCCATTGTGCAGTGGTTTGAGCACTGGACTATGACTTGAGACCAAGGGGCCCTTCTACACTGCCATATAATCCAGAATATCAAAGTGGAAAATCCACATTAGCCGCTTTGAACTGGATTATCTGAGTCTACACTGCCATATAATCTAGTTCAACGCAGATAATCTGGATTTTATATGGCTGTGTAGAAAAGGCCCGAGTGACCTTGGGCAAGATGCGATCTCTCAGGCCCCATCTACACTGCCATATAAAATCCAGATTACCTGATTTAAATTGGATTATATTAGTGTAGATTGATAATCTAGATTATGCTGCAGTATAGATCCAGCCATATTTTCTTTAAAGTATTTTAAATACTTGTAATTATAATGTTACAATAAATAAGGCCATGCAAAAGTGAAATAAAACTAATGGAGCTAAAATCTGAGAAAGAGAAAATAAATTGTGGAACACTTTTTGAGAACTTGAGTGACAAGAAATCTGAGTGACAATTTCCTTCTTAGTTTTAGCTACTGGAATCAAGAATGACTGCTGCTGCTGCTTCCAAAATGTTAAATCAGTTGACACGATCCCTTTCCCTTGACAAAAACTGCTTTGAAATTATAATTATAATTCAAGAATTTACCTGAGCCTTCAGAGCCAGGTGAAAGGCTCCCCGCTTGAAGGGAAGCAAAGTGTCCTCTGGATTTCTTGTGCCTTCTGGGTACATCCATACCCTCAGCTGGGCAGGCATGCAGAAAAAAAGGACTCAAGATTATCACAAGTTAAAAATGGTACCTTTTTCTAAAACTGGCTCTACACTGCAGAATTCATGCATTTTGTCATCACTTTAATTGCCATGGTTCAGTGCTATGGAATTTGGGGGGTTGAGTTTGGTGAGGCACCAACACTATTTGGAAAAGAAAGCTAAAGAACTTGTAAAGCTATAATTGCCATAGTCTTATGGCATTGAACCATAGAAGTTAAAGTGGTAGACGCACTAGGAGCCTCCGATGGCGCAGCAGATTAAACCGCTGAGTTCTGAACTTGCTGACCGAAAGGTTGGCGGTTCGAATCCGGGGAGCGGGGTGAGCTCCCGCTGTTAGCCCTAGTTTCTGCCAACCTAGCAGTTCAAAAACATGCAAATGTGAGTCGATCAATAGGTACTGCTCTGGAGGGAAGGTAACAGTGCTCCATGCAGTCATGTCGGCACATGACATTGGAGGTGTCTACGGACAACACCGGTTCTTCAGCTTGGAAATGGAGATGAGCACCAATCTCCAGAGTCAGACATGACTAGACGTAATATTGGGGAAAATCTTTACCTTTACCTTTTTAGATGCACCCTAAGACAGCAGAATGCAATTTGCTACTAATCTGTGCTCTTTTGTACCTCTAGCAAAGCACTTGTGCCTTTAACAGCTGTATGGCAAATAACAACAGGAGAGGTTTTCATAGAATCATAGAATCAGAGAGTTGGAAGAGACCTCACTGGCCATCCAATCCAACCCCCTGTCAAGAATCAGGAAAATCGCATTCAAAGCACCCCAACAAATGGCCATCCAGCCTCTGCTTAAAAGCCTCCAAAGAAGGAGCCTCCACCACAGTCCGGGGCAGAGAGTTCCACTGCTGAACAGCCCTCACAGTGAGGAAGTTCTTTCTCATGTTCAGGTGGAATCTCCTTTCCTGTAATTTTGAAGATGCCCTTGTTCCGCATTCTAGTCTCCAAAGCAGAAAAAAAACAAGCTTGTTTCTTCCTCCCTATGACTTCCTCTCATATATTTATGCATGGCGATCATGTTTCCTCTCAGTTTCTCTTCTGCACGCTAAACATGCCCAGCTCTTTGAGCCGCTGCTCATAGGGCTCGTTCTCTAAACCCTTGATCATTTTAGTCATCCTTCTCTAGACTCATTCCAGCTTGTCAACATCTCCTTTCAATTGTGATGCCCAGAATTGGACACAGTATTCCAGGTATGGTCTGACCAAGGCGAAATAGAGGGGTAGCATGACTTCCTTGCATCTAGACACTATATCCAGGGAAGTCATGATACCCTTCTATTCTTCCTTGGTCAGACCACACCTGGAATACTATCCAGAACAACATCTTTGTATATGGGGAAATGTTTGGTACTGGCTGAATTTCTGCTTATTGTGTGCAGTCATTCATGGTCCAGTAGACTTGCCAGACATTTTTAAAAAATGTATTAGGATTGACAGTACATACACCCCTCAGTGTTGTTTGTTTCCAGGATTGGCCACGGCTCCTGAATCAATTCTTTCTAATGCCAATATCCTTTAGGCTGCTTATGTGCTCCCCTGGATTAAACTGCCCAACACCACCACCTCTGTAGTGTGTTTCCTCCACTTTTCATAAATTAAGCATACCCTTCAACATTTCCTAAATGAAAACTGAAACATGTTTGGAAAAGTGACATCAAAATGTCATACTCATGTCCACAGAAAAACATACAAGTTAGGAGACGATTTAGAAGTTGGTTTTGTCTTGAACCTAATATGTTAGGCACATTAACAGCACTGAACCTTGGCCAGAGTGATGTAGTGGTCTGAGCACTGGACTATGACTCAGGAGACCAGGGATCGAATCCCCACTCAGCCATGAAACGCACTTAAGGTCCCTTTTACACTGCCATATAATTCAGATTATCAGATAATCCACATTATCTGATTTGAACTGGATTATATGAGTCTACACTGTCATGTAATCCAGTTCAAAGCAGATCAATTGGATTTCATATGGCAGTGTAGAAAGGGGCTAGGGCTACAAACCAGAGGCTGGATTGTTCCCTATCCTTTTATGTTATTCCTACTTTAAAATAGTAGTTTAAATGTTAATACCTTTTTGCAATTTGTTCGCATTTCTACCAAAAACTGCAGTTCACCTGCTGAAAGATCTTTTGTTAAAGTTCATTCCTTTTTACAAGTATACAATCAGAAATAAGCATTACTGAGTTAAATGGAGCTTACCTGCAGGAGCTAATAATGCATAGGATTACAGGCATGCCCTATAAACTTTGTGTGGAATGTGCTTTCAAGTTGCCTCTCAACTAATGGCATCTTCACGAATTTCATAAGGTTTTCTTAGGCAAGGAATACTCAGAGGGGTTTTTACCAGTTCCTCGGAAATATAGCCTACAGCACTTGGTATTTATTTGTAGGGACCCATTCAAGTCCTTTTTCTTCTTGGCATGCATGTGAAGCTAAGTTTATATTCTCATAAACATATCCAGCAATAGCTTTTATTGTTCCTTGTCAGTCTTATCACCTTCATGAATTCCCATAGGATGACTCCCCTTTCACACCCCCTTCCCTCCATATACACAGGACACACAGGTATCTGGGGTGGATGGGAGGGGGCAATGAGGAGAGAGCCTGGGATGGTGGTAGTAGTAGCAATGGGAGGAGGAAAAGGGCATTCTTCCCCTTTACATACATCTCCTCTATTAATACACTTGTCTTATTCAAAGCTCTAGTGAACTTTTTGTTTTCAAGAAAAGAGAGGTGAAAGTAGAGGTGTTCCTCTACGCCAGTGATTCTCCACCTGTGGGTCCTCAGGTGTTTTGGCTTACAACTCCCAGACAGTTTACCAGCTGTTAGGATTTCTGGGAGTTGAAGGCCAAAACATCTGGGGACTCACAAGTTGAGAACCAATGCTCTATGTATACATGTTACAATCTGAGGGTAGGATCTGGTCCAGTAGTTTGAAGTTACAAGACAGTAGAATTTGACTGATCATTAGGAAGAACTTCTTGACAATATGAGCAATGGGACAAATTACCCAAAGCAGTCATGGGGGTCTCCTTTTCTGGACATTTTTAAAAAAGAGTCCAGATAGCTACTTGATGGGGATACTTTAGTTGGAGATCCTGCATTAAACAGGATATTGGGCTAGATCAGTGTTTCTCAACCTGTGGGTCCCCAGATGTTTTGGCCTTCAACTTCCAGAAATCCTAACAGCTGGTGAACTGGCTGGAATTTCTAGGAGTTGTAATCCAAAAACCTGGGGACCACAGGTTGAAATTCACTGGGCTAGATGGTCCATGAGGTCCCTTCCAAGTCTATTATGGTTATATGGCACTGACATTTCAAAAGTAGCTAAAAATGGGATGACTGAAGATTAATTAGGACTGTATCTGCCATATCATTACAGTTGGAGGGTATGAATACATTCACTCATGTCACACTATCCTTGCTTCCCACGGGACTCCCCTTCCAATGCTGGACCCCATTTCTGCTTCCCTCACTCCAGGGTTTACTCACATTCTCCTGTCTCATGATCTGCGCAACACGGTTCATGACGTCCATGGCACTCTTTTTGTTCTTGCGGTCGATGAAAATTAAGCCACACAGCCAGCAAGCCCAGCCTACTGGGCCCATATACAGCAGCTCCTTTTTGGCAATGGTCACACAGCGCTCTGGCATAACTTCCAACATGCCTTAAAAATGAAAAATGTGTTTTGTTACTGGAGAACCTCAGCTGACAATTAAGCAACATCATCTAAAAATTATTGCTCCTGACAAAGCTAGGTTGAGAAAATTGATACGTATTTCATTGTCAACACTGTTGATGGGAAAACATTCTCTACTTCACCTGAAGGGCTTTAGGTATCTGTTTCTTGAGGAAATTGTCAGAAACATTCAAAATTAACTAGGTATTTTTAATTACAAAAATGTGAGTCAAGCACTGAAAAGGTTACATGGATGCAATTATTCAGCAAAAGCTGATAAAATAGTAGGTGTGCCTGTAGCTTAGTAGGCTTCAGTATGAAAAAGGCCTCAGTATGAGAAGGCTTCAATGTGAGAAAGCCTCAGTATGAGAAGCTTTGGCGAGAGAAGCCTCAGGTTGAAGGCTTCATGTGTGAAGCTACAGTGTGAAGGTTGCTGTGTGTAAAACTACTGTGTGAAGCTTCTGTGTAAGTTTGGTATGAGAGGAGCCTCTGTGAGAGTGAAGCTTTTTATCTGCATGAGAAAGAAGCCCAGCATGAAAGCAAAGAAGGAAGAATAAAGAACTTTATTTGTGTTATGGAAACCTTGTTTTCGTAAATAGTGCAACCATATTATTTTGCTATAAAGAAAAGCCTCCAAAAGAAGAGATAACATTGGTCTGTGTGTTTTTGTTCTTTTTATCACCTTTGGCTACTGGTGCTGGGCACGCTGCTGCTAATAAGTTACTCTGCTATATGTTTATTAGGTGGGCCTTTTGTTAATAAAGCCACTTGCCCAACAGTAACTGCCTCACTTTGCCTACTGGAAGGCTGGAACCAATCCCTAAATCTCCTCACCCATGTCCTCCTGCCTAGCACTTCTGAACTATTTTGGGATTTTATCAGAGAAAAGTGGAGGGGACAGAATGCAAACATTGCATTGAGTGTTGGACTGGGAGTCTTGGAGTCCAGGGTTTGAATTCTGACTCAGTCAGAATTGGGTGACCCTGGACAAGTCATACTCATCATTTTTTAGGGCAATGGGCAAATGTCTTCTTAATAAATCTTGGGGGGAGGAGGGCTCTAGGAAAAGATCCCCAGAAGTTGGAGTTCACTTGAAAGTTCATAACAACAACAGCATCACTGTGCCAAATGTTTTTAAGTTTTCTTCATCCATCCTTTTAAATTCAAAACAAAAACCACAATTGTAATCTTTTGAATCTGTGGTTACAACAATATTCAGGTTTCAGGCTAACAAGTAGGTACATTCTAATAGTAATTTGTCAAAGTTCAATTTTCATATCTGAATTTCTTTTTTCCTCATTAGGGAGATCACCACTGTGATCTAAAGCTGAAAATACCAGCAGCAGAAATTGAGAATTTGACACAAAGTTTGAATTATGACATTCATCTTGGGGAAAGTGTTCTACTTTTATAAATCTCTAATTATTTATTGTGCAGTACAGATTTGAATAACTCTGATTGAACAATATTGCAGCTGGCATCCAGTTCAGTAATTATGAGATCATAAAACTGAGCTTGTGATCTCGTAACACATGATTCATGTTTACCATTGTTAATGACCAAGCATCTCCTTCTAAACCTAGCTTTTTAGTTTGGCAATATGTACCCTTACTGAAGGGTTTCCAGGATGTATAAATTGGAGAACTGGTAAAAGATTCTGTGGTGCTTTCCTGGTCACAAAGTACATTGAGACAAGCAGTTATAGGAGGACACTATAAGGGATCTTTCCAACTGCCTGTTCTCCATGTGACATCTGACCAGGCAAGCAATTCCATCATTTCCCAATGCCTCAAAGTTTTAAACTGGGTTGCTGCCAGTCTGAAAATCTGGAAAATGGCATCATTAGATGTAACTATGATGATGGAGCTCCATCATTGTAGTTACAACTGATATACAATACTTGGCCTATATTTTAATTTAGGATCCACTCCACCAGGTTGGCTTTAAATTATGAATGGCCATTTTTGTTCCTCTTAAATTCATCAACAGCTTTCTACTCTCATCTTCCCACTTCTGAGTTTAAGGGTGGGTAAGACATTAAATAAGTAATAATATAATTCAAATCTTCTGTTTCCATCCAATGCTAGATTTCAGATTTAATAAGCTGGTAACTTACCCAGAAGATCCAAACAGCTCTGATGGTTGGAAACGATCACATAAGGCTTCTTGATATTCAGATTCTCAGAACCCTGCACCATGAACTTAATGCCATAGATATTTTTGAGTGGCAGGATGCTGAGATGCATAAACCTACAGAGAGAAGAGGTTTAGATTTGTTTGTGTAAAGAATGCCAAGTTGTTATACGCATTTAGTTGGCACATTTGTAACCTTGCTCAGCAAAGTTCTATAGACACTTTATGTAATAATTTAAAGACAATAGATAACATGATTTTTGTTCCTGGGTTATACATGTCATCTCCTAATTGGTTCTATCATAAAAACATGGAAAAGGTTTATTAAACTCCAATTTTTTTTGTTTTTACAGAACATCCCGCAGCATATTTTGCTATCATTTTTCAATGAATATCTCATAGAGTCTTAACCAATTCAACATAGTTTGTGGTAGCCACGAAAACGAAGTTTCTGAAGTTAAAAATCCTGTAAATGCTCCTTTCTGCCTCTCAGTAAAAACGCAACAACAATACACCTTTAAAACAAAGGTTTTGTTGCCAAGGTAACCAAAACTAATTTTAATGTAATTCTTAGAATTAGCAGTAAGGTAGTTAATTTGCACACATGTTTTTGAACAATTGATAAAGTCATGTGTCTTTCTGCTACACTGTTTTAAAAGCAAAAGCTGTGGAAGGGGGACATTTGAAGATAATAAGATTGCACACATAAAATTCTCAAAAGAAAATGCAAAACATATAGATTTATTGAGCTTAAAGTATAGGAATCTCCTGAAAGAAAAAAAAAAGCTGGAATTAGGGATGTATAATAAGGTGGTTGCATTTGCTGAGCCCAATAAATTATTTAGAGAGGTGGAGAAAAATGAGGCTGAGAAGAACTCTAAAGCATCTCATTAAAGGGAGAAATTGGCTTTTATAAATAAATCCAGTAAACAAAATTGCAAAGGGATGCATATTGGACCAAAAAAAGCAGCCCAACTTTATTTCAACACTAATTAGTTCTGAGTTAGCACAATCTGACCAAAGGATATAGGGGGTCATAGTGGATGTTGCTTTAAAACTGTCATCCAGTGCATGATTGATGTTTTCTTTTTAAATATCTAAGGTGGGCAAAAACAGAGCAGAAATCAGATATAGCACTGTCAATATCATATTTAAAAATATCATATTGACCTTATACAAATCCATACGGAAATCCTAATTGGAATATCATGTACAGTTCTGCTCACTGTTGTAGAGATGAAAATGAAAAGTAATGGGCAACCAAACCTGTCTATGAGTACAGTCTGCAATTTTTAGGGCTGCTTAACATATTTTTAAATGTACAGAAACATAATAGTGATATATAAAATGATGCATCTCTTATGATCAAAGGCTGGATCTACACTGTCATATAAAATTATCTGCTTTGAACTGGATTATATGGCAGTGTAGACTCATATAATCCAGTATAAAGCAAATAATGTGGATTATCTGCTTTGATAATCTAAATTATGTGATAGCATAGATCCAGGCTTAGATTCCAAGGTCATCCACTTAGCCCGATCTACATGGCCATATAATCCAGTTTCTGAATCCAGATTATCTGCTTTGAACTGGATTATATAGTAGTGTAGCTCTCACCTTAAACAGAATGTAGGAGATTTAGGACAGATAAATGTAGATCACAGGTCCCTTCTATACTGCCATATAATCTAGTATCAAATCACCCTATGAGCCTGCACAATCTCTTCGATCTTCCGGAGAGACTCTCCTCTCACTTCCAGTTCTATCACAGGCACGGCTGGTTGGAACGAGAGAGAGGGCCTTCTCTGTGGTGGCCCCTCAGCTTTGGAATTCCCTCCCTAGGGAGATTAGACAAGCCCCAACCCTGTCAGCCTTTAGAAAACAGCTAAAAACATGGCTTTTCCACTGTGCATTTGAATAATCGACCCCATGACTGACCCCTCCTATAGAATTATCACATTCTGGCACTTTATTTTGCCCTGGTATTGGAAATAACTTGACTCATACCCCTCCTCAAATTCTCCTAGATAACTCTTCGGCGCTTTGTCCAGGCACTTTATTAAAAGGTATTGCAATTAGTCAGTCTACCCATTAGTGGTGATGGATTTTGTTTTATAATTTGTTTATCATTTTATCATTTTATTCTGTTAATATTGTGTTATATTGTATTATTGTGATTTTATTCTATTTTATCTTATTTGACTTGTTCTGTTGATATTGTTCATTTATGTTTATAACTCTGTTCATGTTCTGTTTTTGGACTTGGCCCCATGTTAGCCACCCCAAGTCCCTTTGGGGAGATGGTGGCGGGATAGAAAAATAAAGTTATTATTATTATAGATAATTCACATTAACTGCCTTGAACTGTATTATATGAATCTACACTGCCATATAATAATATTCAAAGGAATTAATCTAGATATTATATGTCAGTGTAATAGTTTCTCAACTGTAGAAATCCTTAAAAGGTAAAGGTTTCCCCTGACGTTAAGTCCAGTCATGTCTGACTCTGGGGGTTGGTGCTCATCTCCATTTCTAAGCCGAAGAGCCAGCGTTGTCCGTAGACGCCTCTAAGGTCATGTGGCCGGCATGACTGCATGGATTGCCGTTACCTTCCCGCCGGAGCGGTACCTATTGATCTACTCACATTGGCATGTTTTCGAACTGCTAGGTTGGCAGGAGCTGGAGCTAACAGCGGCCGCTCCCGGGGTTTGAACCTGGGACCTTTCGGTCTCCAGCTCAGTGCTTTAACACACTTTGCCACCGGGGCTCCCTACCTAAGCCCAAAACCAACTGTCTCTTAAAAGGCACTTTATAACTCCCAGCATTCCCTACCAGCAAAGGTATTTTCTACCCAGTAGATGACCATGCCATGGAGTTTATCACATAGATCTGTTATTCCACTGCAGTCCAGCTATCATTGATACCAGATACATACTGAATTGAATACTGTTAATATTGCACCTCTCTTCCATTGTGCAATTGTGTCAATGTGAGGTCTCACAATTATACCTTGCACATATACTTTCGTAAACCCGTATTCCCCCATCACCGCTCTTTCATAATTTTGTATTTTTAGAGCAATTTTGCAATGCCAGTTTTTTAAAAGGCAAATATAACTACAAAATAAAACTAAAATGGCCAGGTGGGAATATAAAGGGGAATGTCAGAGTCGAAAGAGATAGTCTGCAGTCCAGAGACCACCAACAGCACGGGATCATGGCTCCAAAGGCTGAAGATGCTTCCTGCAACAAAGTACCACACTTGAGCATCTTATATGCTAGCTTCTTATGTGTTGTTATTAAGAACTAGTTTCTCTGCTTTGGGAAAGCAATGACATCACTCCTATCTGTAAACATCTTGCTCACCAAAAGTGAACTACACAAACGATACATGTTATTATGTTCTTAACTGTTCCCGTATTAAATCCTGTTTTAGTCATGACTCAACGATAAAAAGTCCTTAGGACTTGAAATTCAGCAAGATTAATCCACAGGAAGCTGATACATCCACTAATGCTCCACAGCAACATTCATATAAATTTGCTGATATACTCTCTGAACCACTTATCATCATTTTGAGAAAAAGTGAGAAGAGCAAACATTGCCCCTCTCTTTAAAAAAAAGCAAAAGGAAAAAATACAGGAAGCTAGTCAGTCCAAACTAGATAATAATGTAGTTTGTTTGCAAGCCAGATGACAATGGCGTGATTAGCATGGATTTATCAAGAACAAATCTTTCCAATATAATCTTATATCTTTTTTTGTTCAGGTCAGATAACTGTAGATGTTGTTTATCTGGATTTCAGCACCCCATTTGATGAAGCTGCCAGATTTTATTAAATCTGGAGTAGATAGTAGGCATGTACGATCCATGAAAAAAAATGGTTCAATACTCGCTTCAAAAGTAGGGGGTGCTGGTGCTTAATTTCTAAAGTCATTTCCGAATTTTGAAGCAAAAATTTCAAAACTTTCCAAAACTTCCAAAGTTTCGTATGTACTTCATTAATGGCGGATGCATCTGTGCATGAAGAAAAATATTATTGTCAATGGAGGAAATTGAGGGGCCTCTCTCCCCCTCATTTTTTGAGCTATCCTAATGAAATTTGCTACAGTGGTAGAACACAAAAACCACTGTTAGCTCACCAAATCAAAGAATGTTTGATGTATCCTCAGATTTATGGCGGATTTTCAAAGTTTTTATAAAAAAAACATTTTTAAATAATAACAAAAATCTGTTCCTGGTTTGAAAGTGTTATTTCCTGTTTCATTGAGTTGTCTTTACTTTGAAGGTCATTGTTCTACTTCAGAAACTTTGTTTTTGTGGCTGAAACTTTGTTAAACTAGTGGACACTGTCCCAGGAAACCATAATGTGCTATCATAGCACCATGTCCCTTGCACAAAGATAAAGTTTTGGCAGTGTAAAGTTTTGCCATGTTTCTATGACAGAACTAATTAGGAAATGACATTTATCACCTGGAACAGAAATCATAGTAGACCATTAAATCATTCCTGACAGATCACCATCAGCCTCTGAATAAGGAAATTTGTTCCTGGTTTGAAACTGTTTCATTGGGTTTTCTGGGGTGCAAGATCACCCAGTGGGTTTCCATGGCTGAGTGGGGAATGAAGCCACAATCATAGTCCAACTCTCAAACCTCTACACTACACCGTGCTGTCCCAAAAAGGGGCCCGCTGTTTCTTCCTATGAGGCTTAGCCCTCTTCTACTTATGAGTGGCTTTCTTCCCTATGAGGCTTAGCCCGCTTCCGATGTTACACTATGCCTTAGGAAAAAACCTCAGTCTTTTGTTTTTTATGAATGCTCCCATGAGAAAATGTATAAGGATGTCGGTGAACTACAATTCCCAAAAGTCTTGGGTCAACCCTCCCAAAACTCCCCCAGGATTCACAGCTGGCCATATTGGTTCTGTGTGCCAAGCTTGGTCGAGATCTGTCACTTTTCTTCTTATCCCATATTGTATGGCAGTGGGGACTCATATAATCCAGTTTAAGTCAGATAATCTGGGATCCGATCCTGGGATATAGGGCAGTGTATCTCTAGCCTGATTACTCTTCCACACTCTATCCCAGGATCTGAACCCAGATTATCTGCTTTGATTATATGAGTCCACACTGCCAGATAATCTTGGATAAGAAGATAATCTAGGAGTGGGTTTCTTCCGATGGGGTTTAGCCAGCTTCTAACCAGGATTGGATGGGGCTTACACATGTCACATACACACAAATATAGAGTGAATTTTAAAAGGAATACTACTAAAACATAGATTTAAAATGCAACCTTTTCCCTTCCCAGAATGATACTATTATATATATTTTAACGTGAGTCCCTTTCCGTCTCAAATCTAGAGAGAAAAGTGGGGTGCCAATAATAATAATAATAATAATAATAATAATAATAATAATAATAATAATAATAATAATATCAGGGTAATTTAAAATAATAGGGGGGAGTTGTGGAAAATCCTTAGCAGGGTGATAGTTTGCTTTCATTGCCCATTTCTAATTTTCTTCTCCCTCTGAAGTGGAAAGTCAGTCACTCACCAACCTGGGTGGTTTTGCCAGCACATTGCAAGGGAGATCCTGCAGAGGTTACAAATCCGGGTTCCCTCCACTTCTGCAAGCCGGTTTAAGATCCCCCTTTGCAAACGAGCGAGACTTCCCTCCACTTGCAACCCTTTGCAAGCCACTTGCTCCACTTCTGCAAACCAGTTTAAGAGCCCCATAGCAACCAACCACTCCAGGACGGGAACAGGATTTCTCTCCTGAATAGCAACGGTTGGTTGAATTAAAACACTTTCTCATATATCGAAAGGTTATCCAAAGGTATTTCGAGGCATGGGCACCAATGCTTCAAATTGGAAAGTTAATTCCAAAGCACCAAACCACCTCGGAACCCAGTTCAATATTAATACGATTAACGAATTTATTACGATTAACGGCTTTTATTATTTTTTCGCTCAACCTTAATAGATAGAGACTCTAAAATAGATCTATAATTGGTTGGAACATTGTGTTCAAAGAGTCATCATCAATGGTTACATACCTGGAGGGAAGCAAGACTGACATTTCTTCATATTTTTAACAATGACTAAGGACTTTATGGGACAATCAATCTGCCTCCTACCTGTGATTAACCTGTTCTATCTTGTTGACAAGCAAACTCATCAATAGCTGACAATCCTGCAAACTGACAGCAAGAATTTATTTTCCTTTTTAAAAAAACACTACAATAGTATAATCCTATAAACATAAATTCAAGACTAATTATGATTAGTTCAGTCTGGTTTACATCCCTGTGAATAGATCATATCAGACTAAGATATTTAATCTCATAATGGGCTTTATTCATACTCAGTATGAAACAGTCACAACATTTATAGCACCTTCCTATATTCATGCCAATTCATAAGGAAGCCACATTGTGCTCAAAGGAACTTATTCACATGTATATGCAATATAGGATTCAAATCTCAATATCTCAGCAGGCAGTTATGAATTCTAATTACCCATATTTACTAGAGTCTAATGCACCATCAAATCTAATACACACCTGAGTTTTCAGAAGCCTGAAACCAAAAAAAGTATTTGCTGCCGAAAGCAATGTGCAGTGGCCAAAAGTGTGTTCCTTGTAATTTGGCCAAAAAAGCTGCGCATTGTTGTTGTTGGCTGCTTAGAAATCCTTCCTTACAAACAATTGGGTTAGAGCACCAATGCTTCCATTGATGGAAAAGAAAACCTTGGGGTGCATCTATGCTATAGAATGAATCCATTTTAATTGCCTTTGTTCAATGTGATGGAATCCTGGGGGCTGTAGATTGACAAGGTGATGAGCCTCCTCTGTCAAACTACAAATCCCAAAATTGCATAGCATTGAGCCCTGGCAATTAAATTATAAATGGCATTCCTCAAAGAGGAGCTCCAGGTGTACTTTCTGAAGCAGCTTCACCTATGCTTTGGCTCAGTGCTAAGAATACTGTATGTCGTAAATGTAATATGCACCCTAATTTTGGAAAGGTCATTTGGCCAAAAATGGTGAGCATTAGACTCAAGTAATTATTATTGTTGTCTCATCTCTGCCTTGCATGTTCAGCTTTGCCGAGTCCCCTGTCACAACGGGTTGTAATGGATGATGAGGACAAAGATTAGTATAAATGTATTATTGATATAATAATCATTGTTATCTTCAACAGTAATAGTTGAAAAGCAGCAACAGGTTCTAAGAGCACCTACAATCCACTAGAGTTGTGCATTTGTGTGGAATTGCTGTTTGTTTTGTGTAGTTTCATTCATGTCTCATTTTCATATTCGTGTCCCGCTAACGGAAATGGCCGGCCTATACAACACGAATTTTCATCTGGCTAACGAAAAGATGAAAAATTTTGGATCATTGCCTGCAATGGGAGGGCTTCTGAGGCTCACCCCCCTCCCCATTCAGCTTTTGGGCTAGAGGGGCGAAAATTGCCACACATGGAGGGCATTTCTGCCCAAGCCAAGGGAAAGCAAGGCAATAGAAGGCCTGGGAAGTGAGATCCCAAGCTGGAGGCCGTCAAAGCAGGCTTCAAGGGCAAGAGCCCCAACGAGGGCCGTGTGTAGCCCTCCCACCAGGAGAGGGCGGAGGCCTGGGCCAGAGGCCCAAAATAGGCATCAAGAGAAAAGCAAGGCTTATTTATTATTTATTTATGTATTATTTATTTATTTATTTATTTATTTTAAAGCCAGGAGGCAGGAAGTGCCCTAGCAAGGGCCAGGGGTGGCGAGAGGGCTGCTTGGGAAGAAGAAGCCCCTTGCAGTGCCATGATGAGCTGCAACAGCCCTTGCCTGGTAAGTCGGACAATGCATATTATTAAGACCCATTGGTAGACATCAGCTGTAGTGGGAAAGCAGCAGCTCTCTGTCAGTATGAAAAGAAAATGAAAACAACCACGATAGCTGCGACTTTCATTTTCATGTCATTTCCTTGTTTCCTACGAACGGTCAAAACAAAACAACAACAATTGCACCGATAAATGCTGGAAATGTGGGAAAGAAAAAGGTACATTTTACCACCCGTGGTGGTCATGCAACAAAGTAAACAGCTATTGGAAACAGATTCATGTACATCTAGAAAAGATATTAAATACAAATTTTAAAATGACACCACAAATGTACCTTTTGAACATGCCCGAAGAAGAATTGGAAAGGAAATATGGAAGAATTTTGTTTTACGTGACAGTGGCAGCTCGGATAGTATACGCTAGATACTGGAAATCCCCAGAGGTACCTCCCTTAGCAGAACTGGAACAATATATTATAGAGTTGCTGATGATGGAGAAAATAACAATGCACTTAAGAGGAGAACCTTTAGAGAACTTTGTCAAGGAATGGCAACCAATGATCCAACATTTCAATGTAAAATTAATCTAAAAATGTACATAGAGGAAGCTAATAGACTGAAGGCAAGGAGGAAACGGATATAAATTTGGATATTATAATATTATTATATATATTATACAAATAGAAGCCTGTGACCCCTTATTGTAAATATATTGTCTAAGAAATGATTATGAAAGACTAATAGATGAAAGTATTGCACTGTATGCAACAAACACCTGCAGTGTATGTATATTTGAATGAGTGAAAATAAATAAACATTATATTAAAAAAACAAAAAAACAAAAACAAAACAACAGTACAAAGGAAATGAAGGAAAAAATTTCACGCACACCTCTACAATCCACTGCTTTCTGAATCCACCACAAAGCATTTTCCAAAGTATTACTCTTCTTACCTACTCAGAAATAACACTGTGAAACAGAACAATAACTGTGAAGCATCAATACAAATAATCAGCATACTCTCAAGTAAGAAAGACTGGATCACTCAGGTCTATGCAAGCATAGCAAATGCACATCTCTTTGATCATCAAGATGTAACACTTAGAGCCACAGAATTCAAGGATTCAGTTTATAGTGTTAAATCTTTTATATATTGTATTTTACTATGTTATTTAACTATTTTAATTGTTGTATTATTTTATTGTATTATGATATACTGGTAGTGATCCTGCCAATTGTGTAAGCCGCCCTGAGTCCCCTTGGGGAGAAGGGCGCAGTAGACATATCGGAAATAAATAAATAAATAGTTGTTGACTCACAAATAAAAGGTAAAATCCAATGTATATGTATCTACTCACTCTTACTTCTGTTGCCTCCCCTCCAGTACACAAACATGTTTTACTAGACAAAACAGATAATAATAAATAATAATAATAAACTTTATTTGTACCCCGCCACCATCTCCCCAACGGATCCATCCACCTATCTTTATCCCACACGTAAGGAGTGGACTATTGATAGGTTTCTCTCATCAATAGCAAGGGATGGGTTAATTGTGTTGAGAAGGCAGATCATCAGCAGAACATTCACGGGGGGGGGGGGGGGGGCGGCTTTTTTTTAGTGAACCATGAAAAGTAGTTCCATAATGTAAAATAATTTAGAAATCAGGCTCCATCGATAAACTTCAGTGGACACTCAAGACAGATAAACTTCAGTGGACACTCATGGGTATTTGGTTAACCTATTAAAATTCATGAGTAAACCAGGCTTTTTTAAAACCTGAAAAATTTCGGGGGTGGTGGTGGATGGCTTGAACCCCTAAACCCTTGGTTATGGCCATTACCCAGCTTCAATGCCGATTTGCCTGCTTTGTGCTGTAAAGTTCTATATTCTGTTTTCAAACGTGATTAAGACATGAATATTCTCCTTAATTTGCTTATCAAGAAACCACTGGAAGTTGTGACACCTATGTAAGTTAATTACCATTGAAGAAATACATCCTTCAGCAATTCCTACTACAAGCCAATTATACAAAATTTCATTATTTCTATAGAGGGTAGAAATTAAAGAAGAGATATATTGGAAACAGGTTTCAAGGCTAAACATGACGTTCATGTATGTTTGATATACACCTTATTAACATAGCGGATGTACATTAAACCATCAGAAAGCAAAGATGTCACGATCTTTATTTCTTCCTATATTACTGTTGTTTCTTAATACATTTTCATCACATTAGTTACACTAATTTCAATTAGGTGCAGATATTCATAAACCTTTTGTATAAAAATGTGTAAATCCCATTTTTCGTGTTTACACTTATTTTCGTTTGGTGCATTTTGTATCCAGAATTCCGAAGATATTATTCATTTCTTTTGTTTATATCTTTACTACTTTTTTTGAGCAAACAATAATAAAAAATAAAGAAAAATAAAATAAAACTCCTGTGTTATTCCCGCCATCACCCAACTCCCCAACCATATTTCCACTATATTATCTTTAACCATGTGCACAGTTCTCTTTATGATAGTTGTATTGGCTTTATCTATTTTTACCCAAGGTATCACAATTCCAGTCATTCATACGGGATTCTGGAAAAGGGATGCTCAATCTGTACTATGTCCACATATCACTATCCCACACCCCCCAAGATATATATGCAAATTATTTTGTCATTGTTCAACAGTTTGCTATATCAATATAAATACTAAATAAATAAAAATAAAACAGAAATTAACCTTTATCTCTACTGAGTCTTTATTTTTGGCCCACCAATGCTCTCTATAAAAGAAAAGTTCATGGAAATCGGACATCAAAAAGAGCTCCTTCTGATGACGGGTCCCCACCTCAAATATATATATATATATATATATATATATATATATATATATATATATATATTAATTAGCTGTGCCCAGCCACGCATTGCTGTGGCGAAGTATGGTGGTATGTGAAATAAAGTATTGAGGAATTGGTGGTAGTTAAGGTAAAGGGTAAAAGTTTTACCTTACATTAAGTCCATTATAAATGGGTTATATAGCTGTGTGGAAGGGGCTTTAGTCTACACTGCCATATAATCCAGTTAAAATCAGATAATCTGTATTTTATAGGCAGTGTGGAAGAGGTCAAAGTGAGGTCTAACTCTGCCTGTCCCCTGGGCTGAGTGGGTTGCTAGGAGACCAAGTGGGCGGAGCTTATTCTAACTGGCAGCAATTGGATAAAAACAATTATTCCTCTCCCTCTAATTAGGACTTTCGTTTTCTTTTCTTTTGTTGTATCAGCCTAGAGGCGTGGATGATGGGTTGTGTTGTCAAATTTCGAGGTTGGGAGGCCTGTAGTTTTGTTGTTTTGTCCAGTGCCCTGATTCCATCACTCTTTTATATATATATATATATATATATACACACACACACACATACATACAGTAGAGTCTCACTTATCCAACATCAACGCACCGGCAGAATGTTGGATAAGTGAATATGTTGGATAATAAGGAGGGATTAAGGAAAAGTCTATTAAATATCAAGTAAGATTATGATTTTACAAATGAAGCACCAAAACATCATGTTAGACAACAAATTCGACAGAAAAAGTAGTTCAATACACAGTAATGCTATGTAGTAATTACTGTATTTACGAATTTAGCACCAAAATATCATGATGTACTGAAAACATTGACTACAAAAATGTGTTGGATAATCCAGAACATTGGATAAATGAATGTTGGATAAGTGAGACTCTACTGTATATGTATGTATATATATATATATATATATATATATAGAGAGAGAGAGAGAGAGAGAGAGAGAAAGACTCTCTCTCTCACACACACACTAATATAAGCTGTGCTCTAGAATGGACTTCCTATATACTTTTGTGTTTGGTGGGTATCAGACTTGTGCTATTCGGGTAAACCACGAGCTGTTTCATGTCGCAGCTTTCAGTGGTGGCCCTGATCTATTTTTTGGGAGCTTACTGAATACAGGAGGGCAGATATCTGTTTTGTTCTGAAAGGGTGACTCTATCTCCAAGCCCCAAATGCACATGCACACATCCCATCTACCCTCCCTCAAGTCCCCAACTCCCAGTCAGTCCTACTAAATAAAAAGAATCAGGAAAAGAACAGCCAAGTCGACAGTGATGTCATGGGAAGGCTGTATTAAGATGAACATAAAACAAACAGTCAACATCACAAAATGATGGCAACATAAAAGTCTAATCTGAAATCAAAGAGAAGTTTAGAAATCAGGGGAAGAACAATGTTTCAGGATATTCTGGGCAAGTCAAGATGCAGGCAATCTTGTGCAATCCATCTGTCAGCATGCTAGCTTCAAAGGCAAGCAGGATTATATTTTCATTCCAGATGGTGGCACTGAGCTCACAAAGAAAATCCATTTTGTTGCTTTCACACCTATCACAAACTCTTTGGTTGTTTCTCTGTCCATGTTCTTGAGATTACAGCAGTCTTGCCTCCTAATAGGGATGCTAATTGTGTGACTTCCTGAAGCCCTTTCTCTGTCCTCATTAGCACCTCTTCATATTGGGAAATGTTGGAGCTGCTTTATATTGGGAAACTCTAAGGGTCGGTCATATGGCTGGCTGCTGGTCATGAAAAGTGAGGCAGCATGATTAGAAAATCACACACCTAAAAACACTGTCAACACAACATGCTCTAATATTCATCAACACAACACAATATCCACCAACACAATATGTTCTAATATCCATATAATATCCAAGCAAAGTTCAACAGTTGTATTGTCATTGAGAGTGATACACAGCAGGCTTAATACCACAGCCAGCGGTCTTGTGGGTCAGATATGATGCTGTGCCTGGCAGCCTGGGGAAAATAATCGCCTAAAGAGGTGGTGGATACCTTCTTATGCAACTTCAGAAAAATACTTAAACTTGCCTAATCAGGTATAAAGCACTAAAAGGATTCCAGCCTATGCCTTCATCCCTGGCTGATAGGAGAAAAAACACTCTCACACAGATGTAAAAATAAAGGCATTTGTTACCATGTTTGGTTTGTCATAAAGAATGAAAGATCAAACTACAGATCTGTATAGATCAGGCTTACTACACAGCATCCTAGGGTCTGCTGAGGCCCTCTTCTACACTGCCATATAATCAAGATTATATGCTTTGAATTGGATTATATAGCAGTGTAGACTCATATAATCCAGTTCAAAGCAGATAATCTGGATTATATTATTTGATAATATTGATTATATGGCAGTTTAGAAGGGAACTATGATGTCGCTGACATTGTGGACAACAACTGTGACTGAAAAAATAAGCTTCTTTTTAGCAATCAATATAATAATTTTTAGTTGTTTAACCACAACTAAAAACCACAGTTCAATTCCCTACTCAGCCATGGAAGCCCACTGGGTAAGTCTCTTAACCCCCCAAAAAACTCCATGATAGGTTCACCTTATGGTCAATGTAAGATGGAAATGATTTGAAGACAAACAACAAGAACAACAACAAATAAAAGCAATTTTTATGCAGGGTTCCTTGAGACCTGAAAGTGATTTCAAATATTCCTTCAGGGCAAAAAGGCTAAGAAAGATTTATATAGATTCTATTGCAAGGGATAATTAAGTGACATAAATATATATTTTTTTCTGCACCAATTTATGGACATTTAGTTAGTATTTACGTTAATTTATGTACTTTTTATTTTCTCAATAAATAAACTAATATGATTTTATGCTATATAAAGTTAATTTCATTACTTTGTTTGGTACTGTTCCATTATCCAGGCGGAGGCCACTAGGTGGCACTAGAGAGAAAAGGATAGTCTGTTTTATTGGGGGGAGTTGAAGGAGGAAAACCATTTGCCCCATTTTTGCTGGTTATTCCCCCTCTCCTTTCCCTTATCATAAACGAGGGTTGTTTTCACAATGGGGACATGGGTGGGGGGAATAACAGGAAAACAGGATGAAATGGTTTTACAACCTGAGTCCCTTCGGGTGAGAAGGGCGGGATAGAAATATTGGAAATAAATAAATAAATAAATAAATAAACCTACTCTCCTTCCAATAAAATGGACTATCTTTCTCTCTCTAGTGCTCCCTAGTGGACAACAGAAGCCTTTGTTTTTTCCACCTGTATCATTTTAAACCAATTCAGTCACCCAAACAAGAAAAGAAAGCCCGATAACATATCCTCAACATATTCTGAACAGATACCAGTGAAGGAAAACCAAAAGGGAAGAGAGGTATTTGAGCTTTGCTTACCGGTATTGACTATTCACAGTTCAAATGTATAGGGAACAATCCTAGCAGCATCCTGCCATTGCTGTGATTGGGGGGAAATTTAATTTTTGGCTTTTTTGCTAGTTGATGTGTAACAGGAGGAAGGTTTTTGAAAGAGTTTGATAGCAGTTCTGTGTTTACTGTTGTTGCGCTGCTGTAACCACTCAAATATAACCCTCTTTCCTAACTATTTCTCAGTCTAGTCTCATCCTTCATTACTTTAGTATATTTGTGTGGGTTTTTGGTTTGATTATTTGAGTCTCTCTGTGCTGTTTTAGTAATAGGCAAGCACACTTCCTTTCAACCCTCCTAACCTCATTTTGACCCCATTTTTAAATTTTTTTATTGTCAGTTTCAACTGAGATTACATAGGAGAATGGAGAATGCAAAGAGAATGGAATACAAGTGACTGGTACTATAATTCTCTTTCAATGATCTAAGGCCAGATAATCAAGATTATCTGCTTTGAACTGGATTATATGAGTCTACACTGCCAGATAATCCAGTTCAAAACAATCTGGATTATATAGCAGTGCAGCCCATGACATTTCTGGGAATACTTCTTTTGTTACATGAAGAAAGGGCTGGCTACCAACTAACTTGAGCCAGATGGGGATGGGCTGTCAAGTGGGGATGACAACCAAGTCAGGAGTCTGATTCCAAGCAGCATTGACAAAAAAACCCTGAAAAGTTGAACTGTCTTTTGGTAGGCAAGCAGAAATGCCTAGTGCCAGGAACATACATTTCCCCCTATAGATATGACCACCCACAAACAGTTGATGAAAGAAAAACAGAACTTCTACTCACTTCATATTTTCTACTCTTCGCCCATAAAATAGAGTTATGCACGGAGAAAGTATGGTGGCCATCAGTATGATCCAGCCATTGAACAAGAACATCTTGCAGTAGAAACTGAAGGTTGGACTCTGGTGGTAAAAGAAGAAGATTCCAGTCATGAAGATAGTGAGAAGCAGCAGGATCCACTGATACTGTTCCATGATGATACTCAATAAGAGGAGAAAAGGATGAAGACCAAATACCCCGCAGAAGTCTAATGAATGGATTACATTCTTAGTAACCAGCTGGGTATCACAGGGTGGAGAAAGGGGATGGCTTTTGCATGAAGATTGCAAGCCATCAATGGGTGTTGTCTGTGGGAGGTATAGGGGTGAGTTGTTACTGTTAACATGTTAACAGTAATATATATCTGCAGACACAGCTGTGGGAGGAAGAACCATAGAGGTACATCCTCAATCCTTAAGTCTGCTAGAAGATCCTTAAGAGGAGCAGAGGTAGAATGGGTAGAGCAAAACCAGAATGAATCACCCTGAGTTTACATTAGATTGATCTCACCATAAGAACACTAGCTGATGATAAAGGCCAAGGCAGCATTTTTAAAGTTTGGTTCGTCATCTGAAATGTTACCTCAAGTTCTAACAAATGCAGTTCTGGATATTATGAATGGGAAGCACCTGGGGTGCTCTGCTGAGTGGATGTCTTCAGAGCAGGGCATCAAAAAACCCCAAATTTTGGACAAGCATTCTTCAGAACTGTTTACATCATTGTCTGGGTCCTGAACTGTATAGGGGTCCCTTAGCTCAATGTTGGGGTCACAAAAATTAGCAACAATAAAAGGTTTCTGAACACCATCCATGTACACAAATTTGTTACTAACAATGTGCAGGGTTTACAGTGGCCTCTGCAGAAAATGCTTCCTTTGTGCTCTATAAAAACTAAATGGGACTGTTTAGCAAGCCTTGAAAATGTTGATTTATTATCAGAAAATGTTTTAATGTTTATACCTATTTTGTTCCCTTATATATCCGGGGTCATGTAAACATTTCTCAGGTGGAAAGGGGTCATGAGTGGAAAAGGTTTAAGAAGCCCTGTATAGTGGTCCATGCATTGGATGGACCTCACTGCTTTACAGCCCTAAGCAGCATACTCAGGCCCCTTCTACACTGTCCTTATATCCTGAGATCTTATCCCAGGTTTTCCGCTTTGAACTGGATTATGAGTTTCTACTGCTAGATAATTTGGGATCAGAATTTGGGATATAGGGCAGTGTAGAAGGGACCTCAGTGGCAAAGTAATCCAACAACGTCAAAAGCAGAGGTTAGCAACTGCACAAAAGTGGGGACCAATTTTTACCATAATTTAGATCAAATCCAGTCCAATTTTTGAGGTTTGTTTGTTTTAGGAATTTGGGTTATGGAAGATAAAATGAAATAAAGTGTTATATTTGTGATCAGTTCTTTCATGTTTAGGGAGAGCAGAACTGAAGTATTGAGTTTTTTGCAAGAGTACCAGGAGTCTGCAGGAGCTACAGAGACGGATTTCAGGGAGGACCTCCAGGCTGCATTTTCCTTACCCTTGGTCTGAAAAAGTTGTGCTTGACTGATATGAATTATCAATTTCAAGTGGGTGGAATTGGTCCAGGGCCCCAAAAATATTAACATTCCATAAGAATATTGAGCCTAGGGGTGTATCTAGGGGTAAAGGTAAAGGTTTCCCCTGACATGAAGTCTAGTCATGTCCGACTCTGGGGGCTGGTGCTCATCTCCATTTCTAAGCCGAAGAGCCAGCATTGTCCGTAGACACCTCCAAGGTCATGTGGCCAGCATGACTGCATGGAGCACTGTTACTCCACTCCCTGGATTCGAACTGCTGACCTTTCGGTTAGCAAGTTCAGCAGCTCAGCTTTTTAATCTGCTGCACCACCAGGAGCTCCAGGGGTGCATCTACACTGAAGAATTAATGCAGTTTGATATCACTTTAACTGCCATGACTCAGTGTTCTGGAATCATGGAAGTTTTAGTTCCACAAGGTCTGTTGCCTTCTCTGGAAAAGAGTTCTGGTGCCTCACCGAAACACAATTCCAAAACAGTGAGCCATGCCACACTCTGTCATGGGTCAATATGATGTCAAACTGCATTAATTCAACAGTGTAAATGCATCCTCGCAGTTAAAGGCTTCACAGCGATGGTGTATACATGTTTATATATAGCAGTGATTACAAACATTACAAATCTAGAAAACATCTCTCCCGCAATCTGCCCAGTATAAATGAAAATGAGAGAAGACTTGCAAAAACTAGGTAGACTTGTTTTGAGGTTGTGTCAAGTCTAGATCAGAACTGGAGTGTCTGCCAGTTAACATATCATTTGTAGTTTAGATATAAGATAACCTCACATGAGACAAGGTTTGGAGATAAGGGAGGAAAGAATTTTTCCTTATTATAAATACAGATTTTTAAAATAATGCTGTATTTTCTTATTTTAAAAGAACTATCATATTCTGTCTTTCAGTCCTAATGGATTTTTATGTGGTAGGATAGGATATGCATATCTTGGGTAGCAAGTAAGGGTGATTGGTTTTTTTTTTGGTTTTTTTTTTGGTGGTTCATTAAGGTAAAGATAAAGGTTTCCCCTGATGTTAAGTCCAGTCGTGACCGACTCTGGGGATTGGTGCTCATCTCCATTTCTAAGCCGAAGAGCCGGCGTTGTCCTTAGACACCTTCAAGGTCATGTGGCCGGAGCGGTACCTATTGATCTACTCACATTGTTTTTGAACTATTAGGTTGGCAGGAGCTGGGGCTAACAACGGGCGCTCATTCCGCTCCCGGGATTTGAGCCTGGGACCTTTTGGTCCGCAAGTTCAGCAGCTCAGCACTTTAACACACTGTGCCACCAGGGGCCCCCGGTGGTACATTAGTTGTAATTTTTTATGATTTTGCAGCAGATTTTTGTGGTAAGGATATTTTTGGTGATGTGGTAAGTTATTAGGAATGTTATGGTTAAAAATGGGTTTTAGTGATAAGAAACTTATCTAGTGATAAGCTTTTCCTCAATGGATTTTTGTGGTAGGAACAGCTACACCTTCTCCATGGTAACAAAAGCTGCAGGTGGAAAAGAGCACTAGTCCCATCTACATGTCACCTCTTAACCTTCTCTTTTCCAGACTAAAACTACCCAGTTCCCTAAACAACTTCTCATAGAGGATGATTTCCAGAGCTTTGATCATCTTGCTTGCCCTTCTCTGGGCATTTTCCAGCTTGTCAATGTGTTCCTGGAATGGTGGTGCCTATAACTAAACAAAGTATTCCAGGTGAGATCTAATCAAAGCAGAATAAAGTGGCAGTAGTGCTTCCCAAAAGTCCAGAATTGCATTGGGGGTTTACAGGGTGGTTGTATGTTTTCCAGGCTGTATGGCCATGTTCCAGAAGTATTCTCTCCTGACGTTTCACCCACATCTATGGCAAGCAACCTCTGAAGATGTCTCCTCTGAAGAGGAGGGCAACTAAAATGATCAAAGGTCTGGAGAACAAGCCCTATGAGGAGTGGCTTAAAGAACTCGGCATGTTTAGCCTGCAGAAGAGAAGGCTGAGAGGAGACATGATAGCCATGTACATATACGTGAGGGGAAGTCATAGGGAGGAGGGAGCAAGCTTGTTTTCTGCTGCCCTGGAGACTAGGAGGCGGAACAATGGCTTCAAACTACAGGAAAGGAGATTCCACCTGAACATCAGGAAGAACTTCCTCACTGTGAAAGCTGTTCAGCAGTGGAACTCTCTGCCCCGGAGTGTGGTGGAGGCTCCTTCTTTGGAGGCTTTTAAACAGAGGCTGGATGGTCATCTGACAGGGGTGCTTTGAATGAGATTTCCTGCTTCTTGGCAGGGGGTTGGACTGGATGGCCCACGAGGTCTCTTCCAACTCTACTATTCTATGATTCTATGATCCTCTTTTTCTCCACACATCTGACACAGTTCACTTTCGAAACACTACAGAAAATATCTGGAAGTCTGTCTGTGTCATATGATGGGCTCTGTGGTACTTCATCTATGAACCGTTTTAGAAGTGTGTGTATGGAAAGGGAGAGGGACTTGCATCTGATGAAGTCCTAAGACCCCTAGATCAACCAACAAGAAGAAAAGAAATAATTCATTTAATCCCTAGCAGTGGGCAGGGATTTGTTTTGTGACACAAGAGATGTTAAAACTGCTTAGAAATAGTGTCACCAAATACCTTGAGGCACCTGACTAGAAACTGAAAGAGCTCCGTCCCATCCAGCAAGGGTCTTCTAATTTTCTTGAGCCCATTTTGGTTTGTTTTTGTTTTCACAGAAAATACGACAGAGGTTTGAAAAGTTACCTTTTTGGACTATAACGCCCAGAATCTCCTAGTTCACAGCTGGAGCTATCTGTGAGTCATAGTGCATAGTGCAAAAAGGAAGCATTTTCAGAACAGGGAAAATCAAGGGTTTGTTTCTATTAGGGCCAGAATTCTTTTTAATCCAATTTAAAAGAGAAACAAACATTCAATCACAATGTGTTTTTCATTAAAGGAAGATCTTCTCATGACAGAAAAGCCAAACAAAAGCTGGATCCAAATCCTTTTTGAATGCTGTCCTTAACACACACAAGGTAAATATTGGCTAAGAATCATTCAAATCAGCTTCCACCTCCACCAGATTTTCCTGGGCAGAGTGCAAGACTCTTTTGACACCAATTTCATCTCAAGATAATCTCTTATTGTTCATCTCTAATATTTTATCTCACACATCTTCTCTGGAATCTTGGTTCTTTGTGTTTACATTCTTAAATGGCATCCACTCACAATTTGGGAGGGTGCTCAGGTAAAATCTGGCTCAGATAAAGCATTCTTATAAAGACTTGAACATTGTATTGCACACAAAGAGAATCTGCAAGTAATTGTGATGGGATTAGTAATGGCATTATCAGATGTCTTAATTTTCAGCAGTATAACTATTAATTTATCTGTGATTTGTTATTCTTGGGAAGAGGTGTAGTTTTATATTAAAAGCATGCTTCTATTGGGCCGTGATGGCACAGTGAGTTAAACCACTAAGCTGCAGAACTTGCTGACCAGAAGGTCAGTGGTTTGAATCTGCAGGATGAGGTGAGCTCCTGTTGCTAGGGCCAGCTTTTGCCAGCCTAGCAGTTCAAAAACACGCAAATGTGAGTAGATCAATAGGTACCGCTTCAGCACAAAGGTAACAGACTCCATGCAATCATGCCGGCCACATAACCTAGGAGGCGTCTGTGGACAACACCGGCTCTTTGTCTTAGAAATGGAGATGAGCACCACTCCCCAGAATCAGATTCGACTAGACTTAATGCCAAGGGGAAACCTTTACCTTTGCTATGCTTCTATTAGTTTTCAGCTTCATATATTATTGTTGTTGTAAAACACCACGAGTAGATTTCTTTTAAAGAAACATATTTTTCAAACTAAGAAGAGGCATTATCTGATATCTTAATTTTCAGCAGTATGACACTTAGGCAGGAAAAATTAAATAAACAAATATAATGGGTAATACCTGGATTGAAAGTAGTACATTTGAAAAAGATCTAGGGTTCTCAGTAGACCGCAAGCTAAATATGAGTTAACAGTGTGAAGCAGTGGCCAATAAATAAACACATTAATAAAAATTAAATGTTCATTTATCCACAGAGGGAAAGTGTGATACCTCTCGCCAAGAAGCATCAAAACATGGTCAAGGTAGTAAAAATTATGAATAAGGAACCTTAGGTAAGGTAGGAGATGCTCCAGCAAAGTGGTTTTGCCTGAGCCTATGGGAAAGGACAAAATTGAACCTCACCTCTTCGCACTGTTGTGCCAATTAGTTCAAATTAGTTTGGTATTTGTGAACTCGGTTTGCATCAAATGATGGAAACTGAGAATTAAGGGGAAAGTGGGAGGAAGAGAGAGAAACTGGAACATTTCAATAACAGCTGAAAAGCAGGAGAGCAGAGGATTGGAACTGTCCCTGCCAATTCAGGACAATTATGCGAGTTTTTTTTAAAAAACATAAACAGTCTAGAACACTATGAGTTTTTTTTCAGAGGAGGAATGGCAGAAAGAAACTGCTTAACCCACTTAAAATTCAGCTTTCAATTGTTTGAGGCATAAATGAGATTGGATAGGTATTTGAAGGTAAAAGAAACAAACAGGACCTCATCTGGCTTCCTTGTCTCCATTCCTGCCATTCACTAATAATGACAACATGGATAGGTGTGTGCCTTTTCCTTCTTTTCTCCCTTATGTATCTGGGAGGATAAGAAACCCTCACCCACACCACATATCAGATAGAATAATAAACAAACCTCAGTATATTTGAGGCATGACTGGATACATGGGCGGGAACAACTGAGTCTTGTACTATTTTGAGAATCAGGATGAGCTCTCGCAGCAATATACACAGGTTTATACAGAGCTGGATTAGATAAATCTTTTCTTTTTGTTACCTGTGAAAAGCTTGTTTACATTGGCCACTTAAGGTAATGTATTGTATGTCTATTTTATGTGACCTTATTAGTTTTATAATCTGTTTTATTGTTGATTGATTTGTTTTATTGTTGTGTTTTTACATTGCCTGTTTAGCCTGGGTTTGGCCCCATGTAAGCCGCACTGAGTCCCTTCGGGGAGATGGGGTGGGGTATAAAAATAAAATAATTATTATATTATTATTATAAAGGTTTTCCCTGACGTTAAGTCTAGTCGTGTCCAATTCTGGGGGTTGGTGCTCATCTCCATTTCAAAGCTGAGGCCATGTGGCCGGCATGACTGCATGGAGCGTTGTTACCTTCCCGACAGAGCAGTACCTATCAATCTACTCACATTTGCATGTTTTTGAACTATTAGATTGGTAGAAGCTGCAGCTAACTTTGGGAGCTCATCCCGCTCCCTGGATTTGAACCGCCAATCTTTCAGTTAGCAAGTTCAGCAGCTCAGTGGTCTAACCCGCTGCATCACCGGAAGCTACTTAATTGGCCACTTAATTCATGGCTATTATAGAGAAGGTGACTACACATTCCATGCCCAGTCTGTAATGTTGGGGTAAAGGCTATATGGTTCAACCAGGTTGAAACTGGTTTGACCTCACTGGACCTTGAACTTACCTTCCTTGTTGCTATCTCTATCACTGGATCACTTCCCCTTAATTCACTTTGATCATTTGGGAACCTTTATTGATGTCTGCATAGGGCAATCACGATGGCCAGAAGTTCTCCCAGAGTTTGGTGGCCACCATGCCGTTGTGACAGAGGAGTGATATGGCTTTCATCCACCCCCTTTTCTTGCCACAACAAGCTCATGGAAAAGGGAATGGTGGCAGTGGTCCACTGAAGAGCAGACTGGTCTGCATCAGAGTCAGTTGTGCTGTCTACACTGTTTCCAAAGTGCAGTGCTGCTCTGGAGTTTCACTCAGTTTCTGGCGCATTCCCTGATTTTCCTGAACATTGGACGACACCAATTTAACCTGCAATAAGGATCAGAAGTCCCTAAACATTATGAACACATCCAGGAGTGGCTACTTAGCCACTTGACTAGATTCACGTTTGCAATATTTAGGGGGAATATAAAGCCCAGTGGTTCTCAACTTGTAAGTCTCCAAGTGTTTTGGCCTGCAACTCTCAGAAATCCCAGCCAGTTTACTATCTGTTAGGATTTCTGGGAGGCCAAAACATCTGGGGACCCACAGGTTGAGAGCCACTGGATTCATCTACAGCTATCTGACATGAAGGACTGTCCAGTTCTCTTAGAGACCAGTATCACATTTCTGCCCATGGGCTACAATTGGCTTTTTCTTTCCCAGAAACCCACCCAAACACAGATAGCTTGTGAACTGGCACCAGTTAATGGATCACCAATTTGAGTATTATTGCTGTAATAATTGGCATGTGTAACTTTATTTGGTGCAGTGAACTTGGTCAAACATTGCACAGAGCTGGGCAATTTACATGTCCTGGAAAATTGCAATTTATGCCACACTTCTCTTTTGCTATCTTGAGGAGAAGAAGAAATTGATCATTATCTCACAATGAGCCAGATGTCTTTATTGCACAATTATGTTCGCTTATACCTGTAATTAATGACTACAAGGGGAGAAGTGTAACATTCTGCATTGCATTAGGAACTAATTACAAGTTAGTAATAATGCAATCACGCTTCATCAAAGAGATATGAATAAAATTTCCCTCAGCATTCTTCTGAATCAAAATTCTGTGCCAAGGATAATTCTGCAAAAATAAAGTCTGATATTTGGATGAATCAAATCAGCTTTTCAAAAATTTTCAAGTGTTTTGTGTGTGTGATGAGTAAGTGAAGTCTTTTTCACATAAAGCTTTTGTAGCAGGATATCATTTGGATAGCATTAGCAATGGCAGTGGGGTGTTGTGTGGCTGCTACGTCGTATGTGTATTCTAGCATTCTAGTTTTACCTGCATCTGTGGCTCACATCATACAGCTCAGAAACCACACAAAAACCCATGTCATGAGTCTACCAAAACCAGAAATAATTAGGTGGTTTTGCCACTTAATTTCTTTTGAAATACAGTATGAGTTGTTGGTATTCCTTGGTCTCCAATCCCAATACTACCCAGAGCTGACCATGCCTAGCTTCCAAGATGACTTAACTTCAATGTGTTGTCGAAGGCTTTCATGGCCGGAATCACTGAGTTGCTGTGAGTTTTCCAGTCTGTATGGCTATGTTCCAGAAGCATTCTCTCCTGACGTTTCACCCACATCTATGGCAGGCATCCTCAGAAATTGTGAGGTCTGTTGGAAACTAAGCAAGTGGGATTTATATATCTGTGGAATGTCCAGGATGGGATAAAGAACTCTTGTCTGTTTGAGGCAAGTGTGAATGTTGCAATTGCACAGCTTGATTAGCATTGAATGGCCTTGCAGCTTCAAAGCCTGGCTGCTTCCTGCCTGGCAGAATCCTTTGTTGGGAGTGTTAGCTAGCTCTGATTGTTTCTTGTCTGGAATTCCCCTGTTTTCTTTACTTACTGTCCTGAATTTAGAGTATTTTTTAATACTGTTAGCCAGATTTTGTTCATTTTCATGGTTTCCTCCTTTCTGCTAAAATTGTCCATATTCTTGTGGGTTTCAATGGCATGTCTGTGTCATCTGACATGGTGGTTGTTAGGGTGGTCCAGCATTTCTGAATTCTCAAATAATATGTTGTGCAGGTTGGTTCATCAAGTGCTCTGCTATGGCTGACTTCTCTGGTTGAATTAGTCTGCAGTGCCTTTCATGTTCTTTGATTCGTGTTTGGGCAATGCTGCATTTGGTCGTCCCTATGTAGACTTGTCCTCAGCTGCATGGTAGACAGTATACTCCTGCAAAGGTGAGAGGATCGCTCTTGTCCTTTGCTGAATATAGCATTTATTGGATTTTCTTAGTCGGTCTGTAGATAGTTTGTAGGTTGTGTTTCTTCATCAAGAAGAATCTACCCAATAACTTATGCTGACTTCCAAGATGACTTGTATTGACTTCCAAGATGACTTCCTGTTGACGTATGGAAATACCACAAATGTCAGAGTTTTCTAAGCAAGGGATGCTTAGAGGAGTTTTTACCAGGTGGATGTTCAGGATTTTTTTTATTTTTTTAAAAATTCAGGTAGCTCTCCCCTTCTCATCTTTAGCACCTTTTCTACATGGCATAATATAGATGTCCCACTACCATGTTCATGAGGAAAATGTGTAGAAAGCTATTTATTTAGTTATTTGTAGCCATACAGCAAATCCCCTAGGGTGATATATATTAATTGACTAGGAGGGGAAAAGGGGGAGATCAACTACAATAAAATGCAATTAAAATGCAACAATAAAACACAGTTTACAAGCTGATGACATAATAAATACAGCAATATTTATTGGGACCATTTTACAACCATGGCTGTTTTTCATTGCAAGAAGGTACAATGCAAATCTAGTGCTTGGATTATTATTTTGTGAGACTAGATGCTTCTCCTAAGAAGTCTGATAACATTAATAAAATATATTTGTTTTATTTTCTATTTAAAGGGCCACTTATAATAATGTAAGATACTCAACCTGCTTCCTTACTTAACCTGTGTATGAATTCAGCATTTGCTGGGGAGTAGGTGAGAAGGTGGGGAGAGAAGCCTGAAATAGTGAGAAAGAACACAAAGGGGAGAGTGAGATCAGAACATGCCATGGAATGCAAACAAGATGGTGAGGCAGAATTAAAAAGCCTACTAAACAGTACAAAGAATAAAGGAAGGTTGGCAGAGAATAGGTTTAATCAGACTTCCCATCAGTTGGTGCACATCGGTTGTTTTGAATTGAATTTCCCATCATTTCCAGCTAGCACAGCCAGTCGTCAGAGATAGCAAGACCTGTGGTCTAAACATTTTGGGGGACATCATGGAAAGACTGGGTTAAAGACCAAGGATATGATTTATTGCATGACTGAATTAGTTCTATGTTTGAGCATTCTTTATCACACAGCTTTCCTTTTGATGCTTTGCATTGTCATTATTACTGGATTACATCTTTTCGCAGACAGAAAAAAACATCAGTGGAGCCAATATTGCTGTGGTTCAAGTTTCTGATGCAGTCAAGTTTCTGATGCAGTCATTTGTTTTGCTGCAGCTCCAATATTCCGGCAGTCATGTGGTGCGTGTAGGTGAAGTTATCCTCTTCTCCCCTTCCCTATCCCAAAGGGGGATTCCCCAGTTAGATTTATTTTATTATTTAACTGTTTTTTTTTTTTGCCATAATTGCACAACTGAGAAGTTGGGGGAAGTTACCAGAATTTTTTTTATTATGTCAGTAGCAAATTGAGAACATGTCGCTTCTGGTATGAGAGAATCAGCCATCTACAAAGGTGTTGCCCAAGGGACACCTGGATGTGTTATCATCCTGTGGGAGGCTTCTCTTGTGTCCCCGCAGGGGGAGCTGGGGCTGACAGATGGGAGCTCACCTCATCTTGCGGATTCAAACCGTTGACTTGCGGGTCAGTAGTTCAACTAGCATAAGGATTTAACCCGTTGCACCAGAATAATGGAATTATGGAATTACAGCAGTGTCTTCAATTTGCAAGAAGCATTGGAACTGAGTAATTGTGCAATTGTGGCAGAAAGGAAAAATAAAGAAAAATAAAGCATTGTGTTGGGTGGACATGGGTAGGAAGGTGATGTCCAGTGAGGCAGTGTGGAAGATTGGTTGTGGAAACGTGTAGCACACTGACACTATTGGAAAGAATGTGTGAAACACTCATACCAGTATGCTTCCGTTTGCTCAAACAATGCAATTACTGAGAGACAACAGGCTGGTATGTTAAAGACTTAAAGAGTTTATCACGCAACACAGTTATATTGTAATTGCACCACATTATACCCATCTTTGCCTTCTCATGGTTTTCCTGGTGCTGCTCTATCAGGTAATTTAGAAATAAAATATTTTCTCACTTGAAATCATTTATTAGTTACCCTCTCCCACTATGGTTTATTAACTGGTATGCAAATGTCTTGTTTTGCTTTGTTGCAATATTGGGAACATAGTGAGTATCGCACAAGTATGGTTTCCTTGTTCATCCCTTGTGAATTCCTCAGGGATCTTCAACTGGGAAACTCTGGACTACTCCTACTGGCTGAGTTGGGAAGACCCCTGGATTTCTAAATAGCTTCTGTATGTTTTCCATTCTCTGGCTTGTCTTTTCTAATATTGGGGTGACACCTGTGCCAAGTTGTTGGGGTGTAGTCATGGCCATGGAGCTCCAGAGAGCTCCTAGCCATCCAGAATGCCTTTGCCAATGTAAATGAATGCTCACTCACCTTTCCCTGCTCCCATCTCTGTGTGATGGCAAATGAACTGAAAGAATACTGAGTACAACTAATAGATTTAACAGTGTGATGAAGGCACACTGTTTCATTTCACTGTTTCATCTGTTTCATTTCAAAACAGAACTCTATGATAAACCTACTCTTCCAAACACTTCCCTGCTACAATGTGATGAAGTCCTGAGTCATATCAGAGTCTTACAACACAAGTAAGGGTGTCCTGTAATACTGCCACTCCAAACTGGCCCTGCAATAAGTGGCCCATATAGATGGTCCCCCTGGGATTCAGAAAAAAATTTAAAAAATAAATGTAGTGTAAATAATAGAAATGTTTAGAGAATAATACATGAAAGCAAAAGCAGCCAAGTGTTTTCTTACAGGGAAAAGCATAGAAAGACATGGTAGAAGTGGTGTTCTGTATATTCACCTTCTTGATGTAGGCATGGAGCGGAGGTGGTTTCATAACAGTGTCATTACAAAATTGAACAATTACAACTTCCGTTTAAAAACAGCAATAATGGAGGAGGAGACAGAGCCAACAGGGTGGTTTAAATGGCATTGTCATTTTGCAAGTATGAGAAAGTTAACACAAGAAATAATGCATTTAACAGGAGAAGCGGTTTTCAAAACAATGACCCCAAACAACTAACCAGTGTTATAAGCAGCGGAATTGAATCTACAATGTAAAATCAATATAAGAATTGGGTACGATAGAACTATTTAATGCAGAGCTAGGGAATGTTAACAGTTTGGGACTACATTTCTATCCTTATGGATAAAGATACAGTATTCATGGCCACACATACATTGTGTCAAGAAAAGTCTGGGATGAGCTCATGATCGGCACAGAGATTGTGAAGTCTGTATACAACAAAATGACTGCCATGTAGGTGTTGAAGTCAATCCAGCACCAGTTCTGAGTCACCTCTGTCAGCTTACTTATGGCATTTGCAACAGAATTATCCTGGCTTACCTCATCCGGCCATATATTAGTAAGACATGTCAGTCTGCATTATTCTTGTAAGAGTTCAAAGACAAAGATAAGAGATCATGCCCCGGTTACCCTGTTAGCATGCCATCATATTAAAAATTACTCCAAAGAGTATTCTGTATGTGTATTTTGAGGCTAGGACTGCTCCACTTGAAATCCTATTTTGCTTCAGAAGTACTGTGATGCCAGTTATTTTTTTCTGCACATGCAATTGTTAGTCTTCAGTCATACATTAATAACTATAACACAGTATCCTCTATATTTATAACACATTCCTAGCCACATACCAACTCATGGTGTGTAACTGTGCGGAAATTAGGAGGGGTTTGAAAGATTACATGTGTTTTGTCATTTGTTTTGATTGCACAAGCACATGTCACATAGTACCGCAATAGGAAAAGAAGTGGGAGGTGCTATTTCAAGTTGATGTGTAAATCAAGGAAATGTATATATAGCTGTGGAAGTTTTGAAATATAACTATTGGCTTGGTGTGAATGTTTTTTAAAAAGTATTCTCCCGCCCCACTATCATTGTGCAAATTCCTCTTCTACACAACTTAAATCAGGATGTTTTTTTCATGTTGGTACTTGGACCCCTTGAGTGCCATCTACTCACCCTTGAAGGCTATGTATGGTCTGCAGGATAAGAATTTCTGCACTTAGAGGCAGAAAAGTATTTGTGAGGCATGCGGGGGCATATATATTAGACATTTTAGGCACAGTGCCTTGGATCTACAAAATTGTTATGGCTTAGGCAAACAGAATTAACAAAAAATCAAGAATTATTATTATTATTATTATTATTATTATTATTATTATTATTATCGTTATTGTTATCATCCCATTTTGATCTTGATTGAGATGCAGATCAGCTCACAACATTAAAAAAACAGTAAAATTCAAAAATTTAAATTAAAGATATTTTCACCTTTTGATTTTTAATGGATATATAAGTTTTGAGACCCATAGAGGTCAATAGGACAGTTTTTGGAATGATGTCTGTCTGTCCAAAGCGGCATGTCAGGGTGAGGTGAGGAACTGAAAACAGGAATGCCTAGGGCCTAAAAAACCTAAATGCTGGGATGGAGGGAGGAGGAGTGCCATGATATCGTCTTGTGTTTTGTATGCGTGCTGGCAATGCATGTTGGGACCACGTTCCAATTTTTGAGAATAAATTGGCCCTACTCATGGTGCAAATCACCACTAGCAGTTCCTTTTTTAAAGAAAAGCATGACCGTTTAGAGATCACAACCTTTTAGAGAAGAGCCAAAACCCCATTTGAATAGAATTCTCTCAAGTGGTATACAACCAAATGTAATTATGAATGGCAATTTGGCTTCAGTTGATAGACTGAATAACTTGTTGTCCCTGATCTGTTAAGAAACAGAGAATATGCCAGTGCATAAATAATAGCAGTTCTTCAGAAGTGTTTTTCAGTGCCCAAAAATATATCTACTCTCCCATAAAACAACTTGTTTATATTATGCACTCATGAGACAAAACAAAGTAGACTTTGGTAAAAATAACGTATTTGGTTTACTCACAACCTTCATGTGTTCAGCATACACAGGTACACAATGTATCCGTCAGTTACAGATACTGTATGTTTGAGATGGTTTCTGTGCCATCCGGCTAGAACATCTCTCTTACAATAACAGCAGGCAAGTGTTTGCAAGTCTGTGATCTGAGCAGTCCCAAAGTCTTAAAAAGTCTGTGCTCTGTGTTTGTCTCAGAGTGGATCATGTGATCTGCAGCCCCTCCCACAACTTCTTAGGAAAACACAGGTAAAGGTAAAGGTAAAGGTTTCCCCTGACGTTAAGTCCAGCCGTGTCTGACTCTGGGGGTTGGTGCTCATCTCCATTTCTAAGCCGAAGAGCCAGCATTGTCCGTAGACACCTCCAAGGTCATGTGGCCGGACTGCATGGAGTACCGTTACATAGGAAAACATAGAGCAAGGAAATAAAGCTGCATATCAGAACATACATACAATAAATAAGCAACAGGATTATAAACAAATTATTAGAGGAGGCTTGAAGAAGGTTGTAATTTCCAACACTTTTGGGGGGATTTTGGTTGCGTTTTCAGGGCTGGTTGAGATGTATTTGTCATTTGTATACTATTTTTCAAGTTTGGGTAGTATGCACTTTCCCCTTCCCTCCTGGTCAGAGTGGGCAACCATAGCCTTCCACATGTTTATTTTACTGCCATCACCACTGCCTCTGAAGTAGTTAGTGGGAATTGTAAGTGAAAAATCTCTGGATGTTTTTTGTTCTTCACACCTGACGTATAGGATATGTGGATGTACCTTCTTTGTATCCTGTCTGAGTGTAACTAATGTATACAATTACTGTGGCAGATTTGCTCTTACATCAGGCTATTTAAACATTGTTTTAATAGATGTGGGATAAATGTATAAAATATAGTTAGCCCAAAGATACTTTTACTTAAATTGCTTTTATATGGAATAAGAAAAAAAAATAGGATCCCTTCCAACAAACAATTATTTGCAGCAGAAATGACATTCCATTGGAATCGGGTAATAGAAAAATTGGGATAATTAGGAGCAAGGATCCTCCCTGGGAAGGAGGTGTTCAAGATTGTGGACTCTTAAAAACTTTATCGCAAAAGAATGGAATAAGGATTCTTACTATGCAGAAAGTAAAGGTGTCACTTTCTCAGCTACCCATGAGAACAATTTTGTTCTTTAGAAATTTCAGATAAGGGATGCTCATCCTATATTAACCTTCTATACCTGTAGCCAAGTAAGCACTATAAGGAATGGGATGTTTATTTCGTACTCTAGTTGTTTTTTGATATGTTACTGTAGGTTTGTGAAAAGACAGAAAACCAACCAGTCAATGTTCCTCTTTTTCTTTCCCCCAGTGAAATGTGCATTGAGGATTTCAGTATTTTTATGTTGTATATGCTCAGTTCTGTTTCCAAGAAGGTGAATGTTTGTTTTATCTTGAAAGATAAACATGAGGAGGTCTGTGGAATGATAGCTAACAGAAGGATAATAAGAGCTGCCTGCTTTTAAAAGAAATTGAAAGAACCAGTTAGGATGTAAACTTGAGTTGCTATCACAACATGTAATTGTCAAGAAAGTATCTCTGTAGTATTATGAGTAAATGGGTTGTCACGATTCTTTACATACTTCAAAAGGGTTTTAAAATGTGCTTTAGGTTTTCCAATTGACATTTCTCGATATTTTCTTTTAGAAGCCTCATTTAGAAGAAAGAATGGCATTTTTGAAATGTGCTCAGCATAATAAATCAGACTCATTTGTATGGTGGTGAAGGGGAACAGTAATCAAGTGCATTTGTTTTTTCATTAGTTAGTTTGTTATGACTGCTAGATATGATTAGTGTCAATGCAAAAAATTATTCAGTTTAGTATGCATGTATGCATGCATTTTTATTAATAATGCTGTCTAATCTTTTTTGGTCCTCTGCAAGATTCAGGAGGGAACTATGTAGCACAATTGTTCTGTAGTGACTGGACATGATTTGGGAGATTACATCAAAAAGTGTTTGTTGGATGTGGCTCCATTGGGTTGCATTGTGATTGTAGTATTAAAAAGCAAGGGTTGTCATTGCCCCATGAGTATTGCCTTTCCTGTCTCTATGCAGGCAGTTCCCAAGTTATGAACAAGATAGGTTCTGTAAGTTTGTTCTTAAATTGAATTTGTATGTAAGCTGGAACAGCTACATTTTAAGTGCAACTCCAGCCATATATAATAATAATAATAATAATAATAATAATAATAATAATAATAATAATAATACTTTATTTATACCCCGCCACCATCTCCCCAACGGGGACTCAGGGCGGCTTACATGGGGCCATGCCCAGAACAATACAATATAACAAAATATAACACATCATAACACAATTAAACAATACAATAGATAATAATATACATAATACAGCACAAAATCAGAAAAGCAATAAAAACCAGGGCGGGCCACATGAAGTTAAAACTCGGGGTGAGAAGGAAATGAGAATAAAAAATATATATAGCAGTAGTGCTATTATACACACAGCAAAACAAACACCACAGGGGTGCTAACCTATCCATCTATCTACACCAGTGGTTCCCAACCTTTTTCTGACCAGGGACCACTTGATCAGGGACCACTCTCCAACATTAGTAGAAAAAGGATTATGAATCAGTTTTTTCTCAACTTTAGATTCGGTTTGTTTATTTGGGGTGCTGATTCAGCAAATTGCATTGGATAGACCACATCAGCTCTAGTTTCTGGTACAGAACGTATGACATCCAGTAGTCACCATCGGCTCACCCACAGAAAACCATATTTAATAATCTAGAGCTGATGTGGTCTATCCAATGCAATTTTTTGAATCAGCACCCCAAATAACCCCAGGGACAGGCTTAAAAATGAAGATACCAAGAAAAAACTTTTTTTATTGGTTGGGCTGTGTTATTATCCGTAGTAGTAACAGTGAGGCCGCGAACCATATTTTAGTTCTTGCAGACCACTGGTGGTCCATGGACCATAGGTTGGGAATTACTGATCTACAAACACACACACACACACACACAAACACACACACACACACACACACACACCTGTTCCAACTTACAAACAAATTCCATTTAAAAAGAAACCTACAGAACCTTAGAGGTAGATTTATCTCACTTCCTGTTGTCTCACCCCCTTTTGTAACTATAAGTCATTTGTGCTCCAGTTCACACTCAGCTCCAAAGTTGACCAAGAGCTTGTCTATACTGGTCACAAACTCTGTATCAGATGTCCAGATGATGTCCAAGTCTGTAACACAGGGTAACATGTCTTAACCCTACATTATGCAAAGTTGGGGAATGCTCTAGAGTTTCGGTGAAACCATGGCAACTTAAAATGATTAGGTTGATATTTAGCAATCCAAATTACCATTGATTGGGAGCAGGAGAATTGTTTGTAGTGCTTAATGGGTAGAGAATTTGAAGCAAAGGGCAAAGATTTCACCATCCCTATAACTCTGTATGATTCACAGATCTTCACCCACATCCTGAAGGATACACACAGATGGCTTATAGCAATCATCATAGATTTGCGTCATAGCACAAACCTACATATGTCCACTAAGAAAGTAAGTTCCGTTGGGTTCAGTGGCGCTTAATGCCAGAGAAGTGGGAGTAGGATTACAGATTTACTGTTAGCATCACAAAAGAGGTTTGGAGTTTAATCTCTTGTTGATGATGAAAAGCCATATTTCAGTGACAGGACACCTTCTTTGTATGCAAAAAATCCCTGGCTAAGCACCTACAGTGTTGGAAGAGACTCCTGACTGAAAACTTAGATAAACACAGCTAGTGGACAGTATAATGGTAGGTTTCCAGACAGGGCTTTTATTCTGCCTTGCTCTGTACCAGAATTTTACACAGGATCAACATGTGTAAGATCTAGAGGTCTTAGTGGTCTGCAAGCTAAATAGAATTGGAAGAGACCACATGGCCCATCTAGGGCTGGGCTGTGGCGCAGCTGGCTAGTAACCAGCTGCAATAAATCACTATTGACCGAGAGGTCATGAGCTCAAAGCCCGGGTTGGGTTAAGCCCCCGACCATTAAATAGCCCGGCTTGCTGTTGACCTATGCAGCCCCGAAAGACAGTTGCATCTGTCAAGTAGGGAAATTTAGGTACGCTTTATGCGGGAGGCTAATTTAACTAATTTACAACACCATAAAACTGCCAGCAAAACACGAGGAAAGGAATGAGGAAGTACAGCCACTAGTGGACGGTGAAGCAACAGCTCCCCCTGTGGCCGGAATCGTGAAGCTGGAAAAATGTTAAGTGCCTCTGTGTCTGTCTATACTGTATGTTGTTTGTCTCTTGGCATTGAATGTTTGCCATATATGTGTTCATTGTAATCCGCTCTGAGTCCCCTTCGGGGTGAGAAGGGCGGAATATAAATACTGTAAATAAATCAATAATAAATAGTCTAACCCCCTGCCATGCAGGAAAGAACAATCAAAGTATCCTTGACAGATGGCCATCCAGGTTCTGTTTAAAAGTTTCCAAGGATGAGATTATTTATTTTTACTAAGATTTCTATTGTGTTTCATTCCAAAATCTCCAAGCCATTTACAGTATTGCAAAATTTAAACCCACAAAATACAGTAGAGTCTCACTTATCCAACACTCGCTTATCCAACGTTCTGGATTATCCAACACATTTTTGTAGTCAATGTTTTCAATATATCGTGATATTTTGGTGCTAAATTCATAAATACAGTAATTACTACATAGCATTACTGTGTATTGAACTACTTTTTCTGCCAAATGTGTTGTCTAACATGATGTTTCGGTGCTTCATTTGTAAAATCATAACCTAATTTGATGTTTAATAGGCTTTTCCTTAATACCTCCTTATTATCCAACATATTCGCTTATCCAACATTCTGCCAGCCTGTTTATGTTGGATAACTGAGACTCTACTGTACAATGAAATCAGTGATAAAAATAATGACAATATAAAACATTTCATTAGAATCTTTATGGATAATGGGCTAAGTAAGTAGGTGAGTGAGAAGTAGGCTGGGAGAACTTAGTATTGTTATAAGTGTCCCTGACCCCATAGTTAATTTGGTGCAGTGTCATGATAAAGGATGTTGTACAGCAACCTTGATGAAGTTCAGCATATTTATGAGGAGATGTGAACTCTTCTGAGATATATGATGTGTAAACACAGGTATATATGTTCTGAGAGCCTTGACTGCAAGAAAGAAGGCTTGACTGTGAGTGAAAGAAAACTTAGCCCACCACATGTTTTGAACTGCAAATGAAAGTGAGGATGGTAGCTCTAGTTGCTTCTGTCCAAGCTACAGAAGAGAAAGAGTTGGAATTGCTGTAGTTAGAATCAGTGTGATCTACTGGTTTGAATGCTGGGCTATGATTTTGGAGGCTGGAGTTTGGATCTTTGCTCAACCATAAAACGCCATTGAGTAGCTTTGGGCAAGTCACACTCTCTCAATTTCAGAGGAAGGAAAGTGCAAGCCTCCTCTGAACAAATTCTTTCTAGAAAGGTTTGCATTAGTCAGAAAAGACTTGAGGTCACACAATAGTAACAGCTAAAACAACAACAATTTTATCAAGAGAATAATCATTTGTGAATGTCATTTTGACCTGTCAACATTTATCTCCCTCACCCAGGCTCTCCACATGCCTTTGAAGAGGCCTGGAATAAGATCTATGATTCAATTGCCAACCTCCTTTTAGATTAACCAAGCTTACCTTTACTAATATGAGGGCATGGCTAGGATGAGCAAGGACTACTAAATAGTGTTAGACTCCAGGATGTGATTAATAGTTTGAAACCTCATTTTGTGTAAATGGGATACTTCAAAATAAAACAGTTTTCTTGCCTATACCTTCTCTGATAGAGAGAATGAGAGTCAAATGGGAAGTTAAAGGGAATAAATATTTCTTGCAGTTAGTACATACCCTGTTTCCCTGAAAATAAGACATCCCCGAAAAATAAGACCTAGTAGAAGTTTTGCTGAATTGCTAAATATAAGGCTTCCCCCGAAAGTAAGACCTAGCAAAAGTTTTGTTTGAAAGCATGCCCAGCGCCTGCCAATCAGAACACCAGAGCATGCAGGATCGGTACCATCAGTTGTACATGGAAATAATGGTAGTAACAAGAAATTCTTGATAGGATTCACAGTTTGTATGGTTATGCTGTTTTGTGATGACAACTACTGTACAGTAAATAATAAATGTTCATTTTTTTGTTCAACAATAAATGTGAATTCTACTTCATGGAAAAATAAGACATCCCCTGAAAATAAGACCTAGCACATCTTTGGGAGCAAAAATTAATATAAGACACTATCTTATTTTCGGGGAAACACGGTATGCACTCCAGGGTTAGTTTTTTGAAGATACAGTACATGCTCTTGAATGAGACTTGTAAATTAAGTCTACATGTACTTCCTGATGACAAGTTACAAAACAAATCAAAATGCAGAAGGTGTAAAAGAAACTGCTGGTAGGACAAACAGGCATCGTCTGCCTCTTGAGGGAACATGGATTCTAAATATGTTATAAGCATATCTGCACCACGAGATGCAGAGCCAATCTTAAGAAATGGGACTGCAAAGTGGAGTCCACGACATGCGAGAGTGGAGAAGAGCAAACAACAGACAACTTAGTACAATGCAGCCTGAGCCTTGCCACGTCCACAATGGAGGACCTTCTTACAGCGACACCAAAGGCACTTGAAGTGGCTAGCTTCTGGTCAAAGGAAATTTAGTATAATGCCAAGTTTTTAACTTTGTTTCTGGTTTTACTATACACTAGCTGTGCCTGGCCACACGTTGCTGTGGCGAAGTCTGGTGGTATAGGAAATAAAGTATTGAGGAATTGGTGGTAGTTAAGGTAAAGGGTAAAGGTTTTCCCCTGACATTAAGTCCAGTCGTGTCTGACTCTGGGGCTTGGTGCTCATCTCCATTTCTAAGCCGAAGAGCCGGCATTGTCCGTAGACTCCTCCAAGGTCATGTGGCCAGCATGACTGCATTATATGGCAGTGTGGAGTCAAGATAATCCAGTTCAAAGCAGATAATATAAGATTCTAAATGGGTTATATAGCTGTGTGGAAGGGCCTTGAGTCTACACTGCCATATAATCCAGTGCAAATAACATAATATGTGGAAGAGGCCTAAGTGAAGCCTAACTCTGCCTATACCCTGGGCTGAGTCGGTTGCTAGGAGACCAAATGTGCGGAGCTTAGCCTTCTAACTGGCAGCAATTGGATAAAAACAATTATTCCTCTCCCTCTAATTAGGACTTTATTTTTCTTTTCTTTTTGTTGTATCAACCTAGAGCCGTGGATGATGGGTTGTGTTGTCAAATTTCGAGGTTGGGGGCCTGTAGTTTTGTTGTTTTGTCCGCTGCCCTGATGCCATCACTCTTTTATATATATAGATTATAACTGTTTTCTCAATTCGCTTCTGACATGATAAATAAATATAAAATAAGCATAAAATCAGTTCTGAGTAAAGAAAGAGTTAACCAAACCAATGAGAGTGGCAAGACTTATTAGAACCACTGATACAACCTTTACTTGGATTACATATTGCAAGAAGTGGAAAGGTGATAGAAAGTATAAACACAGAAAGAAAATGAGACCAAGTTATTAAGGACAGTTCTCATGTAAAACCCGTTTTTTTTACATGTGGACATCTCATTTTCGTAAGATCTCTGGAAAAATGTGAGATTTGATTCATCTGAGTGTTTAAATGATCCCCCCCTCCGGGTGTCCCTCCTGCCCCATTATTTATAACAAGGTAAGTATTTGATCTTTTCAAATAAGCAAGGAACATGCAAGAAAAATTAACTTCCTGCAAAGTCTTTATCTTGAATGTAAATTAATAGGCATCAAGTCTAGCTATGTTTTTCTCACAATCTGTTCAACAGGTAATATTCCCTTTGTAGTGTGACTGTGTGACTTATTTGAGAAGTTAACCCATCTGTCTCTATGAATTTTAGACTCATTAGCCTCCCAGACACAACCTCTATTATATATTCTGTATCTGCTTTATACATTACACAGATCAGATAAAGAAAAGTCTATAATTCATGAAGGTGGATTTAGGAACAGGGAAAAGCATAATAAATAGCTATTAGTTGCACATTTTTATTTTCGAAAGCTAAAGCTCCAATAGGCATTTTAAAAGCCATCTTTATTGTTTTTGTTTCATTTCAATCTGCCTTGGATATTAGGATTCCACTTTGGTTTCTCAAAAGGGTTTCTGACATTCCGATTATGAACTCTGAATCTTTGCTTCATTAAATGGAAAGACTGCAATCTACATTCCAATCCCCACAGCCTATTGCTTTCAGTAATTTCCCATCAGGACGGAAATAACAACAGAAGCAACAAGAACAACATCTCCCCTTTTATAGGAAGAGAGACTCCCTCCTCTCATCAAAGCATCAGCAAGATGATAGAAACTGATGGGAATCATGTTTCCCAACCTAATGGGAGATGAGTTTGGGTCTGGGGCAATTGCGTGCCATGTTTGTCATGGCACAGACTGAGCATCTTTTCCAGATGCCTGTGCATTTGGCATGAGTTCTAGCAAGTGGTGGGGACCATTATCCAAAGATTTATAGTATTGACTTGTGGGCGAGACTTGTGAACAATTACTAAGAAGGTTTTTACTTCAGTTTGGTGCTGGAGTAAAAGCTGTAACCTCAGCCAGTACTATCCCACACAGATTATGCATTGTAATGCACTGCACTGTCACAACTTTATAGGCAGCTTGGCATGGGATTTGAATCCAAGATATAGATATTTTCACATTTAGATTAGGGGAGTATTTGGTTTGCTACATTTCTATGAGACAAAAGAACCATACAACGGCATCTGCCCCGTTGGAATCCCATATCTGTCATCTCTAGTTGTGTCTGGCAATGGATCTGGTATCAATTCAAACACTGGATTCTGAAATTTCTGAATCCAGATACAAAAGTACCAACTTTATGTGGAACAGCAATCAATAAAGTTGTCACCTTGTATTTTCCAGCTATATGTTAGTTTTGGAAATAGCAAAGTAAATCTTGTTTGGGTTGTTATTCATTTTCCGAGCTATATGGCTATGTTCTAGAAGCATTCTTTCCTGATGTTCTGCCCACATCTATGGCAGGCATCCTCAGAGGTTATACCTCACAACCTCTGAGGATGCCTGCCATAGATGTGGGTGAAACGTTAGGAGAGAATGCTTCTGGAACATGGCCATACAGCCCGGACAATGCACAACAACCCAATGATCCCGGCCATGAAAGCCTTCGACAACACATTAAATCTTGCTTCTTGAATCTACAAGAAGAACCGGAGAAAAATAGAATTTGTTCTTCTTCTCACACTCTTTCTGCTTCACCTGTCACTATTTTTCCTTTTCTGTGCAGTTTGATTCAGAGTTAAGTCCCTTTTTCTGTTCAGTGATGTTGAAGGAAGTGAAAAAGATTGGGAAAGAGCATGTGCCCCATTTCCCACTTAGCCTGCCCAACATAACTTATTCTACACATGGTACAATCCACACATCCACCGGGGATGCCTTTCCTCTGCAGATTCTTGTAATGGTCTATATTTTGATGCTACTTGGCCTGGAAGCACCATAAAATTACACTGGAGGATTTTGAGAGGTTCAGAAACACTTCTGGGGAAGGATAATTTTGGAGTGTGGGTTTTTGGAGTTCGGTGTCATCTGTACGCAGATGATGTCCAACTCTATCACTCCTTTCCTCCAGTTTCCAAGGAGGCCGTCCAGATCCTGGCTGCTGTGTCGGACTGGATGAGGGCGAACAAATTGAAGTTGAATCCAGACAAGACAGAGGTCCTCCTGGTCAGTCGTAAGGCCGAACAGGGTATAGGGTTACAGCCTGTGCTGGATGGGGTCGCACTCCCCCTGAAGGCGCAGGTTCGCAGTTTGGGTGTCCTCCTGGACTCATCGCTGAACCTGGAACCCCAGGTTTCGGCGGTGGCCAGGGGGGCCTTCGCACAACTCAAACTTGTGCGCCAACTGCGCCCATACCTTGGGAAGCCTGATATGGCCACGGTGGTCCATGCTCTGATTACATCTCGTTTGGACTATTGCAATGCGCTCTATGTGGGGTTGCCTTCAAAGACTGTTCGGAAGCTGGAACTAGTCCAACGTTCCGCAGCCAGGTTATTAACTGGAGCGCCGTACAGGGAGCATACAACTCCTCTGTTGAAGCAGCTCCACTGGCTGCCTGTTAGCTTCCGGGCACAATTTAAAGTGCTGGCTTTGGCCTACAAAACCTTAAATGGCTCTGGTCCAACTTACCTCTTCGAACGTATCTCCCCCTATGAGCCGCCCCGCAGATTAAGATCTTCCAGTGAGGCCCTGTTCTCGATCCCGCCGCTGTCACAGGTGCATTTGGCTGGAACGAGGGACAGGGCTTTTTCGGTGGTGGCTCCGCGGCTGTGGAACTCCTTGCCAAGGGAGATTAGGGAAGCCCCCTCACTCATGTCTTTTAGGAAGCAGTTGAAGACCTGGATGTGGGACCAAGCTTTTGGCCCATCCTAAGATACAGTCGATATAATCTGATGTATTCGCTGGATTAATGTGTAATTGAATACAGACTGGCTCTGACTTTTGGCCCAATGCTACTGGCCCTGTTGTAATGGCCACACAGTGCTTTACTGTTTTAAATGGGGTATAATATTGGTTTTTAAGTGTGTTTTTACGATCGTTTGTTTTACTATATTTTATTTTGTATTATATGTGGCATTAATCTTGCCATTATGTAAGACCGCTCTGGGTCCCCCTGGGGGAGAAGAGCGGTATATAAAATAAATAAATAAATAAATAAATAAATAAATAAAATAAGTGAAACTGTGGGTATTAAATCCATTCACAAGGGGGGGGGCATGCTGTATTTTAAAGTAAAATTATGGCCCTTGAAAATGTGGCTCCCAGCCTGGTCATAGTGGCCTATTTATAGTTCATAATGCAAGTGAATGAAGAAATAATATGATTCAGAAGTAGGCTGCATGGATGGTTTTTTTTTTTTTACAGTTGTTAGCCAATTATAATAATGACCTTTGGTTAAATGTAGTAACCTAGTTCCTCAGGCCTGTTTTGGAAGCAGGGAATGCAGCTTTCCAGATCTGATCCAATATGGACTTCACTAGCTGTGTTATTCTTCATCCTGTTTACAAATGAAATGAGCAGCACAATGTTGGCAGAGATCCCATACAAGCAGATGTAAAACATTGGGAAAGGTCCAATAGGCCCAGTACTACTCACTCCCTTCATTTCTGATACCTGAGTCATGTATTAAAGCCATGGCCGCATTAGCCAAAAATGGACACAGAGTTTTGTGACATACTTACCAGTGTCCGCCCAACGCCTCGCTACCACTCCCCCGTCCCATCGGCAAACACCTGCAGTGGTCACCTCATTCTCTCTAATGTCACAACTAGTACTTCTGAGTAGGAGGAGGTTAGTCATGTGCTACAGGAAAACAGCAATTAATTTGCTCGTAAAAAGACATTTACAAGCTAACAGCCTTGAGCACAGTTTATTTCATGAATGAAGGGGTTCCACAACTTGACGCAGCAACGAATTCCTTATTAACATTCCCAGGACCTCTCGCCTACTCTGGAAACTTCTTTGATCTCCTCCTTTGGGAAGTTTACTCAGTATCCTATCCCCCAAATGTTATTTGGATTGTCCCATCCTGGATACCAGTTGTTTTCAAACTCTACAAGTCATCTTTCTAGACATACTGCCAATCTGTTTTCTGTTCTGTAGGGCGAAGGATCAGGTTCTTGCTCTTCAAATACGCATAATTCATGTGTTCTCTCTCTCTCTCTTTTAAAAGGGCTTTCTGTACTAACAAGGACAGAGATTCATATCCATTATCCTGAACAATGTCTTTTTTATTAAAAATGTTTTTAAACATGGAAATTCAGTCTTAAGAAAAATGCTGAGTTTTTGTTTTGTTTCATCAACACAACAGTTATGTGATAATTTTTAAAAGAACACATTCATTAAAGTATGAGCTTTTTTGGGCTCCGGTCTATATCCCCAGATGCATGGGGCATCATTTTAGAGGTTTATATATATTCTTACATGATTGGGAATGAGATGTGATCTCAGATCAGAATCAGATATGAAAACTACAGAAAACAAGACATGAGAAAATAATATAATGGCAATTGTATTATTAATACAGTCCATAAACAAAATAAATAAAACCTACTTAGTGGATTTAGTTGGGATTAATAGTAGAATTCAAGAAATTGAATCATCGGTGTTAAAAGACAAAGGAAAACTAAATTTATGGGATTAAATAAATATAAACTGGTTTTCCTCATTGCTTGATTTTCCCCATTGCTTAATTCTTATTTCCACTACATTATTTTTTTCCACCAAGGATGTTGCTAATTCAATTTTTGCATCAACAACGATGAGTATAAATAATATAAATGCTCCAACATTCTATTGCTTCCTTTAAAAATAGCCAGCAGGAGACTCTCAATTGTTTTGCTGGTGAGTTATCCCACTTCCTAAAAGATTTCTCCCCTGAACTGTTGTTTCAGGATGAAAAAATGCAAACATAAGATCTGATGGAACTGCATAGTCTCCAGTGGTCTGAACTGATACATGTAGTTAAGTCTCTGTGATGTGAAATGCAATTATTTTAAGCAGTGTTGCTGAAATAGATTTCATTGATGCTTTGTTTCTTAGAACTTTCCACTATATTTATACTATTTGAATATCTAAATTGTTTCCCAGGTGTTCCCCAGCCTATATATTAGCGATGGCTGCCATAGCACTAAACTCATAGCATCTCTCACCATTAGCCATTCTGACTATGGATGATGGGAGCTGTTCAGTAACATCTACCAAGCGCTCTACTCTGTGGTTCCATATCATACCTCAGTATACTATGCATTTTGAACCCTATTCATTGTGCATTTTTTCAGACTGTAAATTCATTTTCTAGAATGGTATAAGTGGAGGTGACTCTCTGGGGCAAATTTGGCCCTCCCAATGTTTTGGATGAGTACATCCCTCAGTCCTGTCCAATATGGACAATGTATTATGTGGCATGCTTATTTATTAAAACATTTATACCTTGCTTTTTATCATATCTTGGGCTTTCAGAGCAATATGCAAATAATCTCATGTTAAACAATTTGAAATAGAAATCAACAGAGAATAATTTCAATAGGGTAAACGGCCATGGAAACAATTTCAACAACAGTTTAAAGCCAAGCACATGAATACATCTGGAAAAAATAACAATTCAAATGCATTAATAAAGCTTTTGGGATTGGAATGGCAGTCTAAAGCATCTGGAAGGCCAAAGATTTCTTAACACTCATGTATGTGGTCACACTGTTGGGAATGGTCTTATATTAGTGGCAATCTAGATTATTTGGTAAATTTTATAGTTAAATATTGCTATCATCTGTATCTGATGTCTGAAGTGATAAAAGGTTGGGAAGGCCATCTTCCCCAGGTTTACATGGGGCTAATTTGTTTGGAGAATAATATATTTAGGAGTATAAAAGGTAAAGGTTTCCCCTTGATATCAAGTCTAGTCAAGTCCAACTCTGGATGGTGGTGCTTAACTCCATTTCTATGCCAAAGAACTGGTGTTTTCCATAGACACCCCCAACGTCATGTGGCCAGCATGACTGCATGGTGTACCGTTACTTCCTGCCAAAGTGTACCTATTGATCTACTCACATTTGCATGTTTTCAAACTGCTAGGTTGGCAGAAGTTAGGGCTAACAGCGGAAGCTCACCCTGTCCCACAGATTCGAACCACTGACCTTTTGGTCAGCAAGTTCTGCAGCTTGGCAGTTTAACCTGCTGCACCATCACGGTCCCTTTAGGAGCATAGTATGGGAATAAATGGCAAGGGAGCGGTTTCTTGTGCAAAGTTATATATAAAAAATAGGAAATCAGTCAGCTTGGGAACAGAGACAGGAGGGCGGGAGAGGAGGTGAATTATGCTCGCTGACCTTACATTACTGCTGGTACATTAGCACAAAATCAGAAGAGATCCATTATATCAAAATAGGTGACAGATATATTGAGAGATTGGTAGCTTTTGATGTCTTTTACCTGTCAACAGCTTGAAACAGAAGAATCACAGAAGGAAAGGAAACTGATACTGGGATGCACACGTCATGCAATAAGGACTGCAATGCCAATTTGCCTGCCTTGTGTGATAAAGTCCTTAGGGTCGGGTTGAGAAGACTGTTTTCTTGATCATTTAGTGTTGACAGCTTAAATGAAAAATATATCTGAGTTCTTTTAGATTCTCTTCTTACATTATTGGGATCCTTGTGCTTATAATATTGAATGAACCACTGTTTTAGTAGGAAATAGCAAACAGAGTCCCATGCCTACAACTCTGTTCTATCCTTAACATGCTGAATTGGTCTGCTGTGGCATTATATTCCCTGCGGTGAATTATATTCACTGATTCAGTTGATCTAGACTGAATAATTCAAGTTACTTATTTGTAGAGTGGCTTGTAATTCGATTTGGTATTCTGTCTCAACTGATTTAGCATTTCATGATTTTTCTTGTTTACATTTACTATCCTCCTGATATTCAACTGATTTAGTATTTAGAGCTCCCAGGAATGTTATAGCTGTGAAGTTAAATCATATTACTGCCATCTCTTTCAACTCCGGCCATTCATCAATGTTTCTATTCAGTCTTAAAATCCAAGATTTCCCGTAATATATATTTGGCCTGACATCATGACCAAATTTAGAGTACATGAATGTGAATAATAGTAATGTTTCTCATCCTGAGGATACATCCAGACTACAGATCCACTGGGTGGCCTCATTAAAAGATTAAGCCAATTAAGACTGTAAGCTAGAACTAGGTAGTGACTGAATCAACTTAAGCTTGCCTCCTTTTGTAATCATATTATAGCCTGATCTGTCTAATGCTCATCTCCTGTTCTTTTCTGTAATCCCTTGTATTTCACAATAATAATACAATAATAATACTCTATATGACTAGAGAATAGTAAAGAACGTCTGCACAATGTGTTCTGTGTGAACCTGAGTATGGGTTGCATATAGATTATTCGGAATCTGAAATACAAAATATTCCAAATGACAAAATTGTCCACAAGGGTGGCTGAGATAGTAATGCCTTTACTTTCCAATGTTGTGATGTACAGTACAAAAACTTTGCACAAATCATTAAAATATATTCTATACCTATAGACTGTGTGTATAAACTGTATATGAAACATAAAATTAATTTCATTTTTTATAGTCTTGGGTCCCATCTCCAAGGATTTCTCATTATGTACCGATGTGCAAATACAGGTATTCCAAAATATGAAAAAGTCCAAAATCTAAAACACATATTCTCAAACATCTCAGTTAAGGGATACTCAACCTGTAAAATAATTTAGTCATGATCAGTATCGGAAAATAGACTTGTGCATGGATTTGTTTTCTTCCTGTACCTTTGGTACCTTTGATACCTCTGGGAACCCGTAAAGGTAAGGGCCCTCCTAGTATGAAAACCCGTCCTCAACAAAAGCAAGTGGGAGCTGATCTCGGCTCCTTCTTCCCTATTTAACATCACAATTGAATCTTTTTGATTTTCTTTTATTTTCCTGACTCTTTTTATTTAGTGGGAATGACTGGGAGTTGGGGACCTGAGGGATGGTGGGTGGGGTGCGTGCATGAGCGGTTGAGGTCTTTCACCCTTTTATCTTCTTTTTCTCCTTCCCTTCCTCTCCTTCAGAAAATACTTCTTAAAATTATAAGTATTACTAATAATAGTAATCCCAGCTAACAAAAGAGAATTCTACCTCTCCTCTAGAGTAGAAAATAGAGAACCCCAAGCAGAAAGGAGATTGCAGGCAAGAGAGGGGATTTTTAAGGTAGTTCGGAAAAGATAGCTTCTGATCTCCAGGTCATTGCTCTTCCTTACCATCCCTGGGCCTCCTTAAAATGCCTTGGAAAACTGTGTGGCGTGCTGGGAGTGAAAGCGTGCATGTCTGCTTCTCTCCTAGAGTGGAACAGCTTTAAGAAGCTAAACCTAGTCTTCTCCTGCTCTACAAACAGAAGGGAAAGGAATAGGATTCAGAAAAAGTGGTAACTGATGCTTATTTAAATCCAGGTCTTAATGAAGGATATGGAAGGGGAGCCTATGGGAAGCCCCCCTCCCCCATAATGGGCTGATACCTAGGCTCTCTTGAAGGGTAGAAAGGAAAGACTCCCACGGGAAAGGGCAGCCTAAGTTGCCAATTGCTTCCAATGGGCCAAAAATAACTATTTTCGGTTGCGGAATGAAAACTCCCATTTGACAACACACATGTTTTTGGGAGGCGCTAGAATACGGATATGGGGGGCATCGGGTATCCATCAAGCAGAAACAGATAGCGATTCACCTGAAATGCACAAGCCTATTGGAAAGACTGCCCTTCTTTCAATGTAGATAGAGCTGTGTAAACCAAAAAACCCGGAAAATTTGAGAAAATGTTAATTTTTATTGTAGCTATTCTGCTTCTCTGGGACATCTGGACTTTTATATCACTTATGCCAGTCCTCTTTGATTTTAATGACAGCCCATAATTATTTTTAAACAGCTCCTTTCAGCAGAGGTAAATTACACTCTTAAGTGATTCCGAGGTTTGGCAGCCCATTTAACTGTAGAGGGTGGGGGCAATGGCTGTAAATCTCCTATTTCCTTGCACACAATAAGGATGTCCATCAACATTTATTGGAAGTAGAGACATATTGCTATAGCGATCTGCTTCACGTAACTGAACTGGAAATTCAAACAAAATCTGCAGGTCAATGTTTGTGAGACATGGGCTGTCCAAGCTCCATCAAGAATATTTGTCTCAGAGTGTAATTTTTCAACAAATGGTTCTGATGAGAGAATGAACAATAACAGAGGTTCTTGTAGATCCATCCTCCCCATCTTAGTGCCCTGTAGATGTGTTGGACCTCAACTTCTGTCATCTCTAGTTAACAGGGCCATTTCCATATTGAGAAAGGCTGCCCAAGAGAAAGGAAAAGTAGAAATATATTTATTCACTCCATGTCATAGCCTACAATGATTATAAGATTTAGCCATTGCTTTTTCTGGCCAGTGGTTGCCATTAAGGCTAGAAGGTTGAAGGAAGGTAAGTGCCATCCCCTGTCTTCAGGCTACCTAAGCCTGGGAAAAGCAGGTTGTTGGTACAGACAACTACGGCTTCTTCTGAACAGGAAGCATGCCAGCTGTTTACACTGGTCCAAAACACAGGCAAGATCCAAAGGGTAAAGCTGTGTTAAGGCAAATAGACCCCTGTGCATTCTGTGGATGCCATGGAATCAATTCACACCCAAACCAACTCATACAGCTTGGGTAGATGGGACCTCTTGTTGACAAATGGCCATTTTGCAAGAGGGTTCAGAAAAGTTCAAAATGGTTTTGCTGACTCAAATATTTGAGATTGACACTTCCTTTGTGAATAGGATAAATTTTCTGTTCCAGAGTAAGGGTGTATTTAGCACAAAAAAGTGAATATTAATGTGTTTTGAGAAGTTTTGACCTCTTCCTCTCTTGTTTGCATTTTGGGGACTTTAAAAAATATATCATCTAAACAATATATTGTGAAAATACAGCAGATATGTAAAAGCATGACAAAAAAATCCCACAAAAATGTATTATTGGTACAAAATATGTTTTTGTAGACATGATTTTTCTCAAAGTCCTTAAGTCCAAGGAATAGTTAAAATATCGTAGTTTAAAAATCAACTCACTCGGCTTCATGCAGGAAGAATATAACTTTTCCAATGTTTTATTCTTATCATCAAAATCAAAATATGGTATATGAAAAATTACATTGCCATTCCAAAGAGCAAAGTGATAGTCATCTTCTGCTGTGCATTATATAAAATGAGCATTTATAGAAACCTTCTGGTTTTCATGAGATACATATAGATGTAAAACATGTTTACCCTATAAGGCTGGGTAAGAAATCACATTTAAGAACACATGGGAGCTATGCATGCTATATATGTTGAGTTGCATGTGATCAAACGGTGATTTTCCACTTAATCATTTTATCGTGTGACTGCCTATGCCACTCTACATTCTCTTCCTTGTTAACGTATTAATTAGATGACCAATTAAAAGGAAGCTATTTATCTCTGGAAAGAACTGTTGATAATTTTAAATACTTTAACACATAATCTTCACTCAGTTTCCTGTACAGAAGGTATATTCTTCCTTTAAGAATGCAGCCAATAGGATGAAGTAACTGTAGTAAACAGGGCCCATTTGGTCCAACTTTCATTTTTTTACCATAAATTTTAAAAAATTAACAAACATGTACAAAATGAATTGCTTTTGTTTCTAACAGTGGAGGAAACATGTACTTCCTTGGTTATCTCGTATCTCCTAAATGCCTCACTTTCCAGTGTGACTCTGATTGTATCACTCCTCCTTGCACTACCATCTAAAGTTTTAATATTTCAAGAAAGAGGCAGCTCTGTGATCCTCAATTGCCACATTTTCTTTTGCTATTTCCAAATTGTCTTGTTTCTTATTTTCCATTTTACATCATTTGGGATGCATTTCAACCCAGGGTCCCCAAACTAAAGCTCCGCAGGCCTGATGTTTTGGAAAGGCACGACCTTTTGTAGAGATAGGAACCTTTTGGAAAATTAGAATCTCCACAACCCTTTGGAGAAAAATGAAATTCATAACCATTTGAAAATCATAACCTTTTGTAAAAATATGATCTTCCAGAGAAGAGCTAAAAACTAGTTTGAGTAAAATCTTCTTTGCAGTGGTATATATCCACATGTACTTATGCAAGGCAATTTGTGCTGCTGGCCCTTGCCATTGTAGTCTGCTTGGGAACAACTTTTGTCAACAATTCTGGGGATCTCACTGTCCCTCTCCTTTCTCCCAATCTCAAAGGTTGTCAAATTATGACCAACATCAGGGCTCAGTAGGAGGGAAATATCTGAGCTACCTCAGTGTTAACTGCCCCAGGAGTAGCTGGATATTGCACTACATGATTGTGGGTTTTCATATGTTATTAACTTTACCAGTTCAGTTTCCCATATTCCACACCTTAACCTCAATGCTTGAAGCAACAGGGTAAGCTGATCTTCTGAGGCATGTGTGGGTTGAACCACTATGAGCAATAGAGCTGTATATTTGTATACCCTTTCTTCTTCATCCTCTTTCCTTTTTTTGCCCTCTTTCTCCTTCTGCCTCCCTCTTCTCGTCAGATCCTTTCCTGTACCTTTCCACATTTCCACAATAAAACCTTGCATTCATTAGATTCACTGCATATTTAAAGTTGTTATTCTCATTACACTGATGAATCTGGCTTGCTTCTGAATATGTATGTGTGGATAATATTGCTTTGTTGCTGTTTATTACTCTGTTGATCTATCATCTCCCATTCCAACAATATGTGATTAGTATTAGGGTTTATTATTTTGGGAGTGAAGGAAGGCTTTACAATTCGACTGTAAAAAAAGAAATGAAGAAAAAGTGGTTAATGAGAATCAACAATTAAAAGTGCAGTTTGGAGATCTTCCATGTGGCGTCAAAAGAAGTGCTTGGAAAAGTGTTCATAACACAGGTAACAAATCTCTGTCCACTTCTCCACCTACTGCAGTTTGGAAAATGCTATTTTGCACTAGAGAAATACAGATTGAGTATCTCTTATCCAAAATATTTGTGATCAGATTTGGAATTTTGATTTTTTTGGGGGGATTTTGGAATACCTGTATTTGCATATACATATGAGCCTCCGGTGGCTCAGTGTGTTAAAGTGCTGAGCTGCTGAACTTGCAGACGAAAGGTCCCAGGTGCAAATTCAGGGAGCAGAGTGAGCGCCCACTGTTAGCTCCAGCTTCTGCCAACCTAGCAGTTCGAAAACATGTCAATGTGAGTAGATCAATAGGTACCGCTCCGGTGGGAAGGTAATGGCATTCCATGCAGTCATGCCGGCCACATGACCTTGAAGTGTCTACAGACAACGCCGGCTCTTCAGCTTAGAAATAGAGATGATCACCAACCCCCAGAATTGGACACGACTGGACTTAACGTCAGGGGAAACCTTTACCTTTACCTATGAGCTATCTTGGAGACGAGAGGTAACTCTAAACATGAAAATGGTCTGTACTTCATATACATATAGCCTGCAAGGAATTTTGTACACATTTTAAATAATTTTGTTCATGATACAAAATTTCACCAGAAAGTGAAAGCCACTATCTCAGCCACCATATGGAAATTTCAGATTTTGGAATTCTGTGCAACAGGTACTCAACCTGCCACTCTCATTTGTTTAAACTTTTTTTCTGGATCAAGTGTTTTTTCATGTATCATTCTGAATAGTTGTAATGTATATTTGTACCGTCTTTTAGACGCTGCATGCAATCATGCTGGCCACATGACCTTGGAGGTGTCTATGAACAACGCCGACTCTTTGGCTTAGAAATGGAGATGAGCACCAACCCCCAGAGTAAGACATGACTGGACTTAACGTCAGGGGAAACCTTTACCTTTACCTTAGACCTATTCCAGTGATGCTTATGCTATTGTTCTTGTGTATCCATCATAGATTTGGTTGTTGATTTGAGTGCCTTTGGTTGTTGCTAAATGCATTGCTTCTTAAACGACCGATCTTGACCCAAAATGGGACCCCCTTAACTCAGTGAGGCCATGAAAAATTTGTCAATGATAAAAGGTTTCTGAACTCCAGCCGTTTATACAAATCTGTCAGCAATAACTTGTAGTGTTCACACAACAGCATTCAGTCTTTTGGCAGCCACCTCAACACAAAAGTAGACATTGATAGCAAAATCCACCATCTGAGCTCTGTGAGTGCAGCCTTTTTGCAAATGAAGCAGAGAGTTTTTGAAGATCAGGGCATTTGTAGAGATACCAAGATGCTTGTTTATAAAGATATTATCCTTCCAACTCTGTTATATGCCTGCAGAACATGGATCGTCTACAAACATCACTCTCAACTTTTGGAAAGATTCCATCAGCAATGCCACTGAAAAATCCAGCAAATCTCTTGGGAAGAAGACAGGCAGACAAACATCAGAGTGCTGGAAGAAGCAAAGACCACTAGCATTGAAGTGATGATTCTCCGCCATCAACTTTGCTGGGGCGGCCACATTGTCTGACTGCCCAATTACTGTCTTCTAAAGCAATACTTTCAGTTTAAGAACAGAAAATGGAATGTCGGTGGACAGCAAAAAAAAAAAAATTAAAGATGGGCTTAAAGCTAATCTTAAAAAATATGGGATAATCACCAGGAACTGGGAAGCCCTGGCCCTCAAGCATTGTAACAGGAGGTCAGCTGCTATCGACCGTGAGATGGATTTTGAAGAGGCACAAATGGAGGATGAAAGGGAGAAATGTGAAAAGGGGAAGGCGCACCAAGCAAACCCTTGTCAGGACTACCTTCCATATAGAAATTATGTCCTCACTGTGAAAGACCATGCAGATCCAGAATAGGTCTCTACTGTCACTTATGGACCAACGCCAAGATTCTACTCTTGGAAGACAACTCTACTCTTGTTTATAGTGGAAAATGCTCCAGCTGTACTCCACAAAAAGTAGAATCGGAATGTTCAGCAAGCCTTACAAATGCTGATTCAGCAAATGTCTGATTTTTATACCTAATTTGTATAACTATGTACCTGGAGTCATGTTAATAGTGAAAAAGGTTTAAGTCATGAGTGAAAAAGGTTTAAGAAGCCCTGGTTTCAAGGATGGGTGGGCACATGTATTGGATGGCCTTCACTGCTCTATGGCCCTACTTAGTGACAAAAGATGATGAAAGGGGATAGCAACTGCACAGAAGTGGGGGCCAATTTGTATACTGTACCTGTCTTACATACCTGTATATATAGTGTCGCCTAAACATCTATTGGGCCAAATGTGGTCCCAAGTGGAAATGTTAAAGAAGCCCTGTTCAAGGGCTTTATCAATACTTTTTAAAAATACATCTTCTGATACAGTTTCTGATACAATTTGAGAATGATTGTGAACAGGTCCCATCACATGGCATTCTCCCCATTCCATCAGTAATCCATTGGAATCAGTCTGCAAAACATTGCAGAAACAGAGTATTTGCACATGGGATTCTAATTGCTTCATTTGAAATAGTACAGAGTTTTCTGTCGCTGAAATGTTGTGTTTGTGTGCAATTGAGAAATCAGTATGCAAACCGTCAGCTATGATATGTCTTGAAAATTTGGGGGCATTTCTGGAGGCAGAGTCTCCTGATCCCTGACTGTTCATGATGGAAGCAGCTTCCATTTCTGTTTGGGACATTGAAGGAAGAAGATCTCCAGAATTAAGGAAATTGGGAACTGCCACCTTACAGGAAGTAGTAACCACAGCAGCAGCATCAGTAGTTGCAGAAAAGGAGCTATATCCAATTAATCAATAATTTATCATTTAGAAATCCAACAAAATTAGATTCCTCAGAACTCCTTATTTTGCACCCAAAGGTAGCGATCAGGCAAACACATTTACTGAGCAGACATGAGGTTTTAAAATATCATGAGAGTGGTAATATGAGACTGCGAGGCTACGTCACTGCACAGTTTTAGATTTTTTTTTTTGTTTAAAAAATTCACAAAGGGAGTCTTCTGAATAGATTGGGAAGAGCCAGCCTTCCATAGTGTGATGAAACAAAGCAAAGTATTTTCTGAAGGTAACAATCACAGCATTTAAGTGTATTTGGGTGGGATGGGGTCAGTACGCATCCAGTTTGAAAACAATATGTAGTCAGTCAGAAAAAGCAACGGGATGCATACTGAGATAAACACGTAGCTCATCAAGCCACCCACATAATCATTTTCTGTTTACCTTGGAAAGCCTAGTACAGGGCTTGGCTGAGAGACAAATCTGTGCTAATGCCTCCAAAGATTTAACATGTTGCAACACTTTTCTATGAACTAATTAGATTAGCAAGGCACCCCATTTCACTTCTCCATTCCAGACACTTTTACATAGCAGGCCAGGAGCCAACTTCCTCTGAGTCTCACACCTGAGTCAGAGAACAGGACTAAGTCATGCTCTCTGCAGACTTCCCTTAAGATGGATAGTAAACGACGTCCATGACTCAATTTGCGGGTTTTGTACCTCAGCAGCCTTAGACATTTCTGGAATCTGGAATACAATTCTAGGACAGGGATGGGATGAGATGGCTTCCTGTGGCCACAGATGAACAGTTCCTCTGTTTATCAGCTAATAATTCTTTCCCACAAATCTCCACATTTGGGAGACTGCAGAAGCACGTGTACCTCTCTTGTTGCTATCAAAAACAACATCTAAAAAACCTCACCCATGTCTTTGTGACAATATCACACTAGCCTACATTATTTGTAATTATATGTAACAGTGATGCTGAAATTAAGAGGATTTCTATGTCTCGTGGAAATCGAGGGACGCCTAGTAAGCTTCACTTACCACGGATGAGAACGAATCAGGAATTGAAAGATTTACCAGGATGAAGGCAAACAACAGAGACTTTATCTGATTTCACCAAAAAGGACACTTCTACAGCATGGATACTCCAAAGTACAAAGTGTATAGCAGCTTGTAAAACAGACATTTTTATAAACGTAAATTTTCATTCACTACTATGGTCCAGTTCAAAATTTCCCTCCCTCTTCCCTGACTGGCTGGTTCCGACAAGCTGGTCGCCACTCACTTTGTCTCTGATTGACTGGGAGGCAGAACCAAGCCGGCTTCTTCTCTGAGCCCCGCCCTGCTGGACAGGGAAGCCCTGAGGATCCCAATGATCTTGGAGGGACGTTCCAGGGGGGGATGGAGCTCCGGCAGCTGTGTCCACCCCTGGGTGCGCAGTGATGGAATGTGATGGATGAAGGAGCCCATTTCACATACAGTAGAAGTGGATGAAAATAGGAAGGGCTTCTTTGGTTGTGATGCTCTCTTTGGAATGCCCTTCCCAAAGAGGCCTCCCTGGTGCTTTCATTAAGGTGCAAGGCAAAATACTTTTTATTTACCAAGGTTTTTAGGTTTTAAACCTTGCTGGTGGCTTTGCTTTTATCTGTTTTATCTGTAAGAAAGAAACAACTGTACAAAATGGACACAAATATACTGGTGTCCCCCAGTACACTGGGGAAATAATGCCAGCCCCCTGCATCAGAGTGAAACACTGCCAGAGACAGCCAACCAAACCAGTTTCCACATTTTGCTTTTCTACCCCAGCTTTTGGGTTGGCTATCTGTAAGCACCTATGGGAGCTGGACCATAAGGAAGGCTGAGTGAAGGAAGATAGACACTTTTGAACTGTGGTGTTGAAGGAAAATTCTGAGAGTGACTTGGACCGCAAGAAGATCAAACCGGTCCATACTGGATAGACCTTGAAGGAGCTGGGGGTGGCGACAACTGACAAGGAGCTCTGGTCCATAAGGTTATGAAGAGTCAGAAGCGACTGAACGAATAAACAACAACAACATCTGTAGGAACAAGCTAGGGAAAAGTCATAGTTCTGATTTCAGACATGACTAGGCATAATTTAAACTCACTGGAGATCACAGGCCAACAATAAAATGTGGTTTCTAATTGTAGTTGAGTTGAAAAACAAACCAGTTAGTTTGTGGGTAGGTCTGAACACCGATAAAAAGCCAGAATTCAACAAACCACAACCACATACTGTTATATGCAAATCTGGCCAATGTGATTCATAACAGCAGAATAAACAAATGGCAAATTTGGCTACACTTGTTGTCACTGTTATGGTTCCGGTAATTATCAGAAACAGAAGACAAGAGCAACCAGTTCGTTATACCATCCAGTCATTTAGAAACAGTGTTATCTGGGGGGTACAGGAAACAATTTGCAGGTGATTAGCTGCATTTTAAAGTTCTGTACATTGTTAATTTTCATAATATGAATGTACACAGAGGCAGCCTGCTGCTGAAGTGCTTGATTTACATCTGGGAGCAGTACACCACCAAATTATCCATGTCGTGCTTCAAGTCCACTTGGTCAACCTTTGGTGCTGAAGATGTTCCAGGGGCTAGGTGAAGTTATGAGATCTATACCATGTTTTGTCAATGTTAGGACAACAGGGGAAATTATGATCTTCACCTTTGTCCCTCACTGAAGTCATAGTATTCTGGAAAGAGAAATTGTTTATATTAGTGTTATCAGGACCTCAAGATATGAGAGCTTAGTTATTTGGGGGACTCTGGGAGTTGTAGTTATGCAAAATTAATTTCCCCAAGATCTGAATAACTGTGAATAAGTGGGAAGAGATCTAAACGAAAAAAAAGCTTTAAAATTAATGACCAATAGTAGCCTTCTGATTGCTGGGAATCTGTGTAGAGAACTGGGGTAAAACGGTGCTCTGTCTCCCACTAGTGGAAGGATTCTTCTCATGAGAGATCCTTCAGTCTCATTTTTGTGGATCATCTTTGCCTACATTACACAGCTTCAACCATTCATTGATGTCCCTGCCTTTTGTGCAGCATTTTCTGAGGCTGCAGGGCTTACCATGCCTGGGATGAGGGGCAGTCCACAAGCACGGATGGTGGCATACACTCAAACCTAGATCCAACGCTTGGGATATAACTCCCTCAGATGATAACAGGAATAATCTGCTTGGCTGAATTGAGTTTTCTTTTTGAAGTTTATGTCATGCTAATACAACCATGAATTAACGGGATGAAAGTGTGTTTGTTGTTGCCTGCTGTTGAAGGGCCCATTTTCCCTCTAGGTTATATTTTTGAATTAAGAAAATATTATGAAAATACCATATGTCTCTTGTACTCTCTTATTCAAAGGAACTCTAAACTTTTTAGTGACTTCTCAGCATGCAGAAAATGAATGTGTTACAGTTTTAGTAAATAAGCGCAGATGGAGAGCACATTCATGTATGAATCAAAAGTATATGGGATATTGAGAGGATTAATGTGGATTGCAGAGCTGTATTGTATCAACGTAAACATGGGCAAAGGAGTATCGAACGTGTTTAGGAAAGTTTGGGTAGGTAGGAACAAAGATTGTGCCAAATGGATTAGGAAAGGAACAATTAAAAGCAGTATTCTCCAGTGTTACCTGAAGCTGGTGGTATGTTAGCTGACACAGTTCCAGTTGCACTTGGTGGTGGTGGTGGAGGAACAATGGGACTATGGGGACAAGCCAAAATGAAGGATTAGTAAAACTTGAGAGTGGGAAAATTCTATGTGACCATATATCACATCCTGCCGAAACCTATTGACAGTGAATGGGGTGCAGAACCAAAATTCATGAGAACATCAGCTTGGCCTTCTCTTACTCGACTCCTGAGCATGCCTGCCCTGCTTGGCACAAGTATGTCCACGCAAAGCAGGTGAATATAGCACTGAACGAAACATGCAAAATAATTACAGCATGCCTCAAACCTACAACTGTTGACAGACTCTATAAGCTAGCTGGCACTGCTCCTCTTCCCCTGATGTGCGACCGGAAATTGTTGCTAAATGTGAGAGAAATAAGCTTGAACACTGTGAAAGTCATCAAATGCATGGCTAAGTCTTCTCCCAGTAGACTTAAATCAAGGAAAAGCTTCACGAGAACCACCACTCCTCTAAATGTTCCCCCAGCAAAAGCAAGAATACCCCCTGGGCAGCTAAACCAGGAAATCCCAAATGGATGGTCCACCATGAGGGTCTTTCTTCAGGGGCAAACCAAGAAAGGGCAACTTGGAAGTCCCTGAACAGACCCAAAAGCAGATTGTGAACTCTATATGATTGTTTATCTAACACATAACTCCCTATTACCCTAAATACCTGCTATCAAAATTTAAAAAATAAAATCACACATTCCCATACAATAAATGAAACAAAAGTTAAATTACAGCTGCAGAAACAAGCTCTGCAACATCTGCATAGTTTCTGTCAAAATACCTGAAACCAAAGAAGACGTTCTAAATAATCCTCCCAATTCTGGGATTTAAGCTGTATAAATCTTCATTCTTTTCCTCCTCTAGGATTTAAAGTATAGAGTGTAGAGCTAATGTAGAATAAATGGTAGGCATATCTCAGTTAACAATGTATCTGGCAGAAAATATGGTTTTAAATTGTCTTTTTATGCCCCTCCTTTCATTTGTCTTCTATATACATGTTTTTAGCAGCTTCAATATTATGAGCATGTTGAAGGAGTCCTGGAGAAACACAAGCTTTTTATGTTTGTCTGCAGCACTACGTGTGCAGTAAAGAAAGTAATAAAGGTCGAAGTGGGAAAGAATGGTATTTTAGCCAATTTTGCATGCAACAAGCAAAATAAGAATTCTTTCCAACTTGAATTTTTCTTTGTTCTCTAGATTTGTAACATATTGAAAACAGTTCACACCTTAAACACTTATATTTGCAGTGTTAGCTTCCCTTTGGAGTCTTTTTTCTTTTCTTTGTATGTATAAATTGTATTTCTAAATGTTCAACTGTCATGTCTGAGGACTGGAGGAAATTTCCATTTCAGGATAAAATTCTTATTTGGGTAGACAATGCTCTCATTTTGCCCCTTTCCCAATAACTACACTCGTGGCTTTCCCTCCCTCCTGCTTCCTGCCCTAGGCTATGCTCACCCGTCTTGTCTCCCAAGTGTCTGGAAGTCTGAGCCCACATGTCGAATGGTTGGATATTGCTGTTGCCGAGCTGATCGCTGAAATGTGGGTGGCCATGCCATGAATGGAAGGGTGCCTGGATAACGGGTGTAATGATGGTGAAATATACGTGGTGCGGGGTCACTCTCTTCATTATCTTCTATTTGCCAAAGGAAATTGGGTGCCTAAAAGAAACAGGATGAACACTTTTAAATGCTGACTCAGTCATCATCCTTCTTGCTTCTTGTTTGGGGAAGCTATATCTTTTCTTCTTTGGTAGAAAAGTAGTTGTTGGTGGAGTTTGAGCACAGTGGTACTGTCATGGCTGGATACGACTGTGCTACAATAAGCCAGAAACTATCACCAATAGGAATAACAACAACAACAACAACAACAACAAAATTTATTTATATACCACTCTATCTCCCCGGAAGGGACTCAGGACGGTTTCCAACATAGGCTAGCTTTCAATACCACATAGAAAACATACAACACCACTGTAATAAAAACATAAACGTAATAACGATTAAAAATAAATATACCCATTTAAAATAAAACCAGTTTCAGGACTACTCCATTGGGTGATATTCGGCTACCAATGGACAGAATTCCAGGATGGGCCAAGACAATTGTGGTGACTGGGCTAGGGCTAATGCAACAAAGTAACATAGAGCTGGCGGGTAAAATAAAGTGCAACTGATGGCAAGGATAGAGCCTGGGTTACTCAATTTCAAGCCCTGCTGAGTAGCTATAGAACGGCTAGGCTAAAGCAATAAAGTATCAAAGGACCGTGGAAGTGGGTAAAGTGCAAGGCGGGGACCTATCTGGTGGCCAGGGTAGGGTCTAGGGTCTGAGATTAAACACTTTCTGAGATTTTGGGGTTAGTCAAGTGCCTAAAGAAAGCACCTCCATATAACTATGAAATCCAGAGTCTAAAGCATAACTTGTTGATCAGGCAAACCTTTTCTTATCCTCTTCCAAATTTCAGTCTTTTGTGACTATTTAGGGATAAAATTATAAACAGGGAAATGGAAGCCTTTTAGATGCAGTTTATTTCTAAGTCCAATCTCTAGACAGTACGACTCACATTTCCATTGGAGATTTCTGTGGTAGCTTCTAGTAGAAGTCATTCATTTCCATAGGGTTTACTATTCTACAGTAAGCTCAGGGTTTTGACTTCTACTAGAAGCTACCACAGAAATGCCCCAGAGAGTTTAGAAAATTCCCAGAGAAATATCCTATTGAGGAATTTGTGAGGTCCTCCAGGGCAACTTTATGGTATCTTCTGATAAAAGTGTTCCATAGAATTGCCTAGATAACCTGGAAAATGCCGAGAGAGGACACATTTTGTCAGGTGGAGGTGGCTGAAACCGTGGACATCGGTCCTTCTGTTACAGGAGGGATACTATATTTTCAATTTTTTATTCTTGAACTTTGGTTTTGATGAATACATTTAAAAAAAATGTCAAGGTGCAGTTAGTGGTAAATATTTTTAAGAACATTGATTTAATTAGACTAAAATCCAAACATATCATTACATTTGCTTCAAATATGATATTAAATCATTTGTCAGTTCATTTAAAGTAGGACTGTGATTTTTATCTAGCACATTGAGGCTTTTATTGAATCATGAAAGTTTGTTTTAATAGAGTATTTTGAGGAATGTATATATAATATTACATTAACGGTTTTTTACCTGTACTGGGTTGGGTCCAAAATGTTCCACTGCTGAGATGGCTATGTTATTCATTATCACCTGGTACATTTGGGCATTTTGTATCATCATCAGCTCCATCAAATCTGCCAAAAAGAAATAATGCAATAATCATATTAATCTACATCACTAAACAGGGAGGAACTGCAGAAGATTTATAGCAGGAGTGGGATACAGTCACAATCCTATATGGCCCAATATAGTATAGTAGTTCTATGTTTGCTGAACCACCCTTCTGGACTTCCTGTACAGCCTCTAAAACAGCCACCTCTCCATATTGCATTGCATGCCTCCTAGAGAGGAAGTACCACCACTGAAGAATCTAACCATCTTCCAGTAGTTAGATGTGAAATCAATGCATGAAAATAAACTGCCTAGTCATCTACTTCTGGTTTTGAAAAATGGACATTTAAAGAAAGTTACAGTGACAGAGGAAAGTATGTCTCCTGTGCTCTTCCTTTCTTGCATGTTTAGGTTAAACCAGAAGATCAAATCTTGTGGAGCTCCAAGTATTATTGGACTGAAATTTCCAACAGGCCTACCAGCACAGCCAGTGCTGATAAACACAGGGAGTTGCAGTCTAGTACAATGGGAGAGGAACATACAAATTCCACCCCTGCTCTATACAAAAGAACTCAAGAAGTGGGCTATACCAACCTAAATAATCCAGACATCCACTGTGAAGAACCAAAGTGTTTGTCTATGGATAAATAATGGAGAACACTTTACTTATGACTAGCATCCTATTAGTGAGCTGTGTACATAGAAGTCCCACTTCTATGTAACTCAATTTATTGCATTTTCTCAGCAATGGTCTCAGCAATGACCAAGATCCCCTCTGTAACCAGCACATGGTGAGGACACCCTCAATGATCTTTGTGGGAACTCAGAAGATGCCTCCATTGTTATGGATCTAGACATAGGGACATAGCTAGACAGAGATCTCCTACACTCCACTAATCACTAGATGATCGTTGGGGACAAGAAGTGTGAAAAATGTGAGTTTCTAGAGAGAGGAAACAGGATATCACATAGTGCCACTGCAGCACTTTTACACTACACAGTGTGATCCCAGTACTTCCAGAACCAGTATCCACAGTTTCACCCACACCTATATTTTTGATAAAATATGTCCTCTCTAGGAATTTTCTAGGCCACCAGGTGATTCTCTTGTATGCTTAGTTACCATAGAGTCCCTTGGAAGACCTAACAAATTTCTAGAGAACACATGTCTAGGAATTTGCTAGGTCCCCCAGGGTGATTCTATAGTAATTTCTGGCAGAAGTTGTTCATTTCAGTAGGGTTTTCTATCATCCATGGTTTCCTGTTTCCATCTTACATTCAAAAATCATTCCCCTGCAGATATGAAGATACTATATTATGCAGGATATCAGCTTATATATTTTTAAATAATTACAAAAGCTCTGCTCCTTTTGCTTCCCTAAATTTACCGACACAAGGTGCCAACACAACATCCCATATTAGCATGAAAAAAAGAAACCTCATTGACTGGGGTCACTGATTATATAAAAAAGAGGAGTCTCTCCCCAAGAAGAAGAGATGAAAGGGATCTAATTTCTGTACACTAATTTATACATTTATTTGCACATTTAGATATAATGACTGTAATTTAAATAGAAATATCTGCATAACATTAAAGGCTAATACTGATTGACCTATGTGGCTGGTTAGGGCATTCCCTGACGAAGGGTTTCTCACACACTGCCAATTAGAAGGCATTGTAATTTTACTTTTTTTACCCATCTCCTTTAGAAATTGCATTCTGCAGCAAGGAAAAATATGAGTTAGTGATAAAAAAAAATGGGGTACTCATGAGCAGAGATTGATGTTTGATGTTTCAGTTAAAATGAGTGAATATACGAAGACAACAATGAGATAAAGGCACCATTTGGTTGCTCAGTTATAGTCAATGTCTAACCAGCACCTGCAGAAACATTATTCTGCAGCTGCTAGCCAGGAATTAACTGTAACTGGGCAACCCCAAGGCTCTTAAAACACTCCCATTAAGATGGCATCTTGATAGGAACATATGTGCATATACATTTCCCCGACTCATGTCATTTTCTAAATGTTACAAGGATTGGTATTCCCTCACCCTCCCCAGCTCCGAAAGACCTTCCTCCCTTACCAAACAACCTCTGAAGTTCCCTGAACAGCTTTTTGGACAGCAGGCAAGATCTCCTGTTTCATGGGGAGCAGAGAAGTTGCAGAAGTGTCTCCCTGTAGCTAGATACTAATGATGGCAGGGACCTATGCAAGTTTCAGAGGAGCTGTAATCATGTAACTTCTTGTTACAGAGACAGTGCCAGACATTCATTTGATCTTGCCTACTTTCCACAAGGTATGGAATAGCCATGTGGAATGGCTTCAGAGCCTAAGTAATTTGGGAGTTGGAGCGAAATGTTCAGTGCAGTGAGTCCCACACGTGGACATACTATGCCACACTGATCTAAACAGAATTGCATCCATGGAATAACCAGGCTGGACATGTATGGTCCTCATGATGTTCTTTGGTTCACAGCTCCCAAACTCCTCCCCAATGACTCAGATGGCTAGGGCTGATGGGAATTAAAGCCTGTCTATGTGGAGTATGTCTGCATGACTGTTCTTGCAGAGGCCAAAGATACAGTAGAGCAGTGGTTCACAACCCGTAGGTCCCCAGATGTTTCGACCTTCAACTTCCAGAAATCCTACCAGCTGGTAAACTGGCTGGGATTTCTGGGAATTGTTGGCCAAAACACCTGGGGACCCACAGGTTGAGAACCACTGCAGTAGAGCACAGGTAGGAATTATGTGTTGGTACTCGTGTTGTTGGGCAGACCTACACAATGGAGTTGTTGTTCATCAACAATTGGAGTGCTGCTTGATTCCCACCCATGCAGTAGAGGACCAGTGAGAATTGCTAGCTTAATTGAATTACAAGACTGAAATACATTGTTCTAGGGAAGAGGGGAAATGGTTAGGATTGTCTTGATTGTGTTCTCTTGGGGGAAGTGATCACAAAAGACTGCTTCTAATCTGTAACCCAGCTCAAATAACTGGAATAACCATGGTGACAGTCTCCCTGGGTACTACTCAATGATAGGTCTGTGAATGCTAAAGCAACTGTCATTCAGGATTTAAAGCTCTTGGGTGAGCATGCCAACCTGGCTTGTATCACAAAAAACAAGTTGGGGTGTGTGTATTAGTCTCTACCTACTGGGTATTCTGCAGCAGCAGGGAGGCAGAGTTGCAATGATCTATAAGGATTCTGTTTCCCAGACCAGGATTCTGTCTCTCAGTGTACAGGATATGAGGTTTTCTACTTGAAAGTTGGTGGCTGAGATAGAATAGAGGCATGTTGATAAAATATTCACACCACCACTCAATAGTCTTCCTTTTTGAATTAGCTGGTTTTGAGTCTGGTGTTGAATCTCCTTCACTCGTTGTGCTGGGGGATTTCAACAAACATGCTGAAGGCATTCTGTTGGGAGTGGTTTGTGAGTACAGTCCTGTTCCATATTTCATCTGACCCCACTCATGTTCCTGAGATGCATTCTGTTGTCATGGACAAATCATGGCAAGGTTTAGAACAGTGTTTCTCAAACTGTGCTCCTACAGCTCCCAACCTGGTTACCAGCTGTTAGAAATTGTGTGAGCTGAAGTCCAAAACATCTGGAGAAGCACAGTTTGAGAAACTCTGGTTTAGACTATCTGAGCTCTTTAGGGGTAAAGAACTAGTTTAAGTGGTCTGTTACAGAATCTGTTTGAGATGGGTGGTTTTCTGATGATTCTTGGAGATTCTCCAGCAGTTAGTGCTGTTGAAGCCCTGACAGATTTCTGGAATAGGGAAATGCCCAGGGAACGCCCAGCGTATTTGACACCCAGAGCAGATCAAAAGAAATAGTAGGAGAGAACCCACTTGTCGATTGTTATCTTCTGAAGAGTCTGGGATAGATGAAATAGTTTTGCAAATAGACTTTTGATTATTCAAGTATATGTACTTAGCGTTCATAATCTACCAAGAAGATCCTTATGCACACCATACAATTTCAGTCAGTGTATGAATTGCACATTATAAATGAATTGTTTGAAGAGTGCTGTATTTATTTTTGTCTGCCAGATGCTTGATTTAGAATGAAACATATTTTAATCTATAAAACAATTCCTCATGCCTCAATTTGAACTTTTCAGTGTAGATGTTAAAACACTCTAGAAATGGGTAGGCACGATTTCCATTAATTTGAATTGATTTTAAACTGTCTTGCTTTAACTTATTAGATTTGTTGAATTTAGTTCATTATTTTTGATCTCTTAAATTATTTTAAATTGGTTCAGTTGAATTTTAGATGTAGGAAAGCATACAGTGTCTCCATGAAAACATGGAAATAGAAATAAATAAAAATGTTGGATTCTTACCTTCTCTGATTTGCTCTTTTCTGTTAGGTGGAGGAAAAGCCGATGGTACCCAGGGCATTTGCTGGAGAATTGTCACCTCAGGTTGTTGAGGAATCTGAGAAATCATAACAGAAAAGCTATGGATCAGAAGTCCTTTCACACTACAGAACTATAATATGATGATTCCATTTAACTGCCATGGTAATACCCTATAGAATCCTGGTTTTTTTGTGGCAATAGAGCTCTCTGGTTGAGAATTATGGCTGAAATTCTTTTGGGGATTTCCGTATGTATAAACACCATAGTTAGGGGGATATGCTATGGTTTTATATGTTTTTATGGATTTAATCTGAATTGTTTTGAATACTAATGTTTAATACTGTTTTAATATTTGTATATTTAAATTGTACTGTAATGCTTTTATTGTTAGCTGCTTTGAGTCTCCTCATGGAGAGAGAAAGTCATTCAGGAAGCAGCTAGCTAGCAACCCCACCCTCTCCCTTGAGCTACCTTCCATGCAGAACCCTGTTACAATTCCCCTTCATGCTGGAAATTGCTCATGCAAGGGAGTACCATCAGCTGGATGCTTCCCAACTGACATGGGAACAGAGTCCTGTCATTTGCTGAGGCTGCTTCCTGGTAAGTGCAGGTTGAGAGACTTTTAACGTCCCTTCATCAATGGTTCCCAACTTTTTTTTTATCAGGGACCACTTTGACCAGGGACCACTCTCCAACATTAGTACCAAAAGGGTTACAAATCAATTTTTGGTCAACTTTAGATTTGGTTTGGTTATTTGTGGTGCTGATTCAGAAAATTAGATTGGATAGACCACAGCAGCTGAAGTTTCTGATACAGAACATATGCCATCCAGTAGTCGCTATCTGCTCGCCCACAGAAAACCATATTTAATAATCTAGAGCTGATGTGGTCTATCCAATACAATTTTCTGAATCAGCACCCCCAAATACCCCCCGGAACAGGCCTAAAAATGAAGACACCAAGGCGCCCTCACTTTCAGGCACCATATGGAATGGGTCTTCTCAGGGGGAGGGAGGAAGGAGGAGAAGCAGCAGCCAGGAGGCTTGTTGTTGTGCCTTTCGTGGGTAGTCAGCCTCTCCCCTCTTGACATCCTCGTTGCCTTGGCACTATAAGAGGGTTTCACAAAACAAGTCGCTCTTGTTACAGTGGTGTAGTAACAGTGAGGCCACGGACCATATTTTAGTTCCTGTGGACCACTGGTGGTCCATGGACCACAAGTTGGGAACCACTGCCCTACATCAATCCCTAAACTATTGGCTATGTAGACATCATGGATATGAAACAGTCATAACCGTGTAGCTCGGGATGTGCATTCACAACTGCCCAATATGATTCTGATCTCTACCTTCCCTAAATTGTAGGTACGAGGATTTCATCGATTGTTGCCATGGAAGTTAACTTGGAATCATAACTCTATAATTGTGTAATGTGAAAGAACCTTAAGTCTGTGGTTCTTTCTTTTATGATGTCCATTTTTCCTGGTTAAGTTGAAACCTCTTTGTTTCACTTTTTTCTGCAGTCAGTTTATTTAAACTCTCACATTTCCTTTGTATCCAACAATGAAAAAATTGTAGGCTTCAGTACATTCTTCAAAAAAAATAATTAGTTTCTCCCTATTTGCATTGATCTAATTCATTAGACACAGCTATTCCCAGGATTGAGAAAGAACTGTGTTACACATGCTTGCCATTAAGGTGGCAAGCCTTAATTGAGCATTAATATGGATGAATACACAAGGATTAAAATCCAGACTTTTAATAATGAAGCACTCAGTGCTGTGGGCCTGGATGGATACATCTGAAAGTATCAATTTCTCATACATTTTTTTTAAAAAAAAATCAAGTTATTTCTATGATGAATACTAAGAAATGTGGTGTTTGATTCATTTTTTAAAGTCAAAAATAAACAGAAACACAATTCTTTTACATTCTTATCTGTGTAATCTCTTTCCTTTGGAGTCTGTGAAGGAGTTTGGTTCAGAATTTGATAGGGGTTCTTTAGAACAGGGTTGGGGAAACTTTGGCTCTTTTGCTGCTTTGGTCTAAAATACCCATATCCCATCCATACTCTTCTCCCTCTCCATATAATTTTAATCTTAATTTTTGAATTTGGGGTGGGGGGGATGTAATTAACTATAGTGATGATATAAAGTGAGCTTTTCATAGAAGGAAATAGTCCTGGGGCAACTTTAAGATTAATTTATTTCACTTTTTGGGGACTCCAACTGGGGTTAGCATAGTGAAAATAGGAGTGAGCTCCTATACCTTTAATGGTTGTATAGAAGAGAGAGCCAGTGTGTTTAGTGGTTTGTTCAATCTGGAGACCAGAGCTTGATTCCTCACTCACCCATGGAAACCCACTGTGTTTCCTTGTACGAGTTGCACACTTTCAGCCCCAGAAAACTCTATGATAGGTTTGCCTTAGGGTTGCCATAAATCAGAAATAATTTGAAGGCATACAACAAAAAGAGTGTGTTCCAGCAAGTGTTCTTTGTCATATAATCAGGTAACAAGCAACACCAGGGCCGGTTGTTACTACGAGGCCGCTGACGCGGCCGCCTCGGGCGCTGGCCGCTAGGGGCGCTGTCGAGGCGTCGACAGCAATCAGTAGCGCCACCGACGCCTCCGGTGTTGGCGCGGGCCCGCGGGGCTTCAATCCCCGCGCCCACGCCAAACCGCGACAAGCAGCTAGGCCATTTTGCCCTTAGTCAACAAACTAAGGGCAAAAATGGCCTATCTGTGCTGTGCGCATGCGCACAGCCAGATAAGCCATTTTTGCCCTTAGTTTGTTGACTAAGGGCAAAATGGCCTTACTTCCTGGTCGCGGCCGCCGATCGCCCGGGCGGCCGGCGGCCGCGACCAGGAAGGGCCAAATGGGCTATCTGCGCTGTGCGCACGGGCACAGCGCAGATAGCCCATTTGGCCCTTCCTGGTCGCGGCCGCCGGCCGCCCGGGCGATCGGCGGCCGCGACCAGGAAGTAAGGCCCGAATGGCCTAGCTGTGCTGTGCGCGTGCGCACAGCACAGCTAGGCCATTTTGCCCTTAGTCAACAAACTAAGGGCAAAAATGGCTTATCTGGCTGTGCGCATGCCAGATAGGCCATTTTTGCCCTTAGTTTGTTGACTAAGGGCAAAATGGCCTAGCTGTGCTGTGCACACGCGCACAGCACAGCTAGGCCATTCGGGCCTTACTTCCTGGTCGCGGCCAGGGCACGCTGGGCGGGGGGTGGGGCCAACTCTGGCCCCGCCCCCCGCACTATTCGCCCTGGCCCCGCCTCCCACACAGCGTGGGAGGCGGGGCCAGGGCACGCTGGGCGGGGCCAGGGCGTGGGAGGCGGGGCCGGTGGCGGGGGCGCTTTTTAGCACCCCCGCTTAACATTTAAAAATATCTCCGGCCGGCCCTGAGCAACACTTATTGAGTTCACATCTACACTGCCATATAATCCAGTTTCTGAATCTATATTATCTGCTTTGAATTGCATTATATGGCCAGTGTAGACTCGTATAATCCAGTTCAAAGCAGATAATCTGGATTCAGAAACTGGATTATATGGCAGTGTAGATCCAGCCTGAAATCCTGTTCTACACAACCATTTCCACTCTAACAACCCAAACTCCAGTCCATTTCTTCACATACATAGAAATGCACTGGCGGATTCTATTTTATGTGCCACCCAACCTCTTCTTCCCACACATTTTCTTGACTATGTGACTAGGGTCGGGTATAAATGCACAATCATAAGAAATTCTTCTTTCATACAAGGCAATCCTCCAGTTCATTTTCCCCACCCCAGTTCACAGGATTGACTTACTGGTTGCTGAATGAAGTGTACTTGTGGGGAGGCAGCACCTGGCCCCACTGAATCCATAGCAAGGGCCTGGCTAGTAAGCAGAAGCAACAAGAAACAGGAGAGTAATCAGTGCGGTTGCCTATGGAGCTGAGTTCAAACACACCCAGCCTACCAGCAGGCAGCCTTTCATTGAGTTCCCTTTGTAAACTGCTTTGTTACAAGAATTAAAGGTAGTTGAGACTGCCAGGCAATCTAATAATATACTGTCTGTATAACAGATTCCATCCTTTATTAAATATAATTATATGTCATAAATATATATATGCATATGCATGTATATAATTATTCTGGGGTCCCTGACACACATCATTCTATAGTTTAGCAAGATTACTAGTTTGAATTATCAATTTATTTTTAAATTACTCCCCTTCCCACATACTCTGTCAGTCTTCATTGGTGTGTGTGTGTTGGGGGGGGGGGGGGGCTCATTCAATAGATGGCCTTCAGGGTGCAAGTGCCTCTTGTTGTAGTTTTTTGTGGCTTCAGACTAATTTCGATAGGCACCCTGATAGTAAGTAATCCACTCAGGTTTTCCCAGTGCGCAAACATATCCTTCCAATTTTCCCACTTTGGTAGAAACAGTCACAGTTAATCCTCTGCTGTCTGCAGTTGGGGCCATCGTGGTGCAGCAGGTTAAACCGCTGAGTGGCTGAACTTGCTGACCAAAAGGTCAGCAGTTTGAATCCACAGAGTGGGGTGAGCTCCCATTGTAAGCCTCAGCTTCTGCCAACCTAGCAGTTCAAAAACATGCAAATGTGAATAGATCAATAAGTACCGCTTCGGCAGGAAGGTAACGGTGCTCCATGCAGTCATGCCAGCCACATGACCTAGGAGACATCTACGGACAACACCGTCTCTTTGGCTTAGGAATGGAAACGAGTACCACCCCCCAGAGTCAGACTCGACTAGACTTAATGTCAAGCGGAAACCTTTATCTTTACTTTACTTGTCCCATTTTTACACCTGCTTTTCAAATGTCCTGGTTTCTGTCTCCTCTTGCTGCGTTATCCCTCTGTGCTTTCAAATGCTGCACACTGAATTCAAAGGACGAACATAGTGTGGACTAGATTAACTCAGAGCAGGAGAGGAAGATGAAGAGTTTTGCCCTTTCCAGAAGCAAACTGCCGTAGAGTCTCCTAGCTCATTAATTCTTTATGAATATCTTACCATCTTGACCACACTCTGATGTTGCCAAGCCACTGGTTCTCTGTTTTTACCTCTGTGATATTGCAGGGTATATACCAGAGTGAGGAGAAATTGGGAGAGGAGGAGGACAGGAAACATAACTTTACAGAATCCTGGGATTTCTCGTTAGATAAGGTGCTTAGAATTCTCTGCAAGAGAGTTTTAGTGCCGTAGTTAAGGTGAGTGCATTAACACTTACAAACTCCAGGAGCCACATCATCCTAAACTACAGTAGTTTACTACTAAAATGGTAAGAGTCGTGCAAAGAAGACACCAAAAATTAAAATCATGGGGTGATAAGGAATGCTGGGATTTGCAGTCAACAGCATCTAAAATAATGGAGTAAGCTGAACCTTGAACCACAAACCATGAGGATCCAAAGTTTTATTTCCCCCCTATTTATTTTCCCATCATCAAACAGCAATAATTTAAAAACCATTAACAAGCACAGCAGGGGTTTTTTTTTAAATGATGGCTATATATTGCACCACCTCCTGATTTTTCCAGGCTCTTACAGTAGGCAAAGGAGGGTTCGATTTCCCCTTCTCCCCATGTTGTGGTCCCAATTCCAACTGTTTCAGGCTTGCTTTTAATTAAAAATATAACAAGAACACACAGACATGGCTATGGGCAACATATCTGAAACAACTGTGCAATTAGGTCCTGCAGGTTAATTCATATTTCGCATTTTTTTCTAGAAGGTTCCACTTTATTTGTTCAGCTCTATGCAGCCAATAATCTTTTGTATAAGATACAGACTGAGTCCTGATGTCCAGCACCGCCCCCCCCCCCCCCCGGTCAAAATAATAAAACATCAAAGACGGTACCACGATGGGAAGTCCCTCAGGTAGCGGTTTTGCAAACATTCGCAGGATTGGAGGAGCCTGGCAGCAGCCACCAGCAATAGATTTTGCTATAATCTTTCTCCTTTATATTATTATTATTATATCACAAAGTTACCTTTTAATAAATGTGCACTTCAGTGTGTTGCCCTCTGCATCTGACTCTATGTATCTTCTTTGACTTTTGTGACTTTTCACTTCCCTCTTCACCTTCAGTGCCCGGTCCCGGTAACCTCATGGCCCTCACAGCCCTAGCAACGGACCTTCCTCCCTCCCTCCATACTACCACATTCCTGCATCCCAACTAACCCCTTAGTCACCCATCTCCCCCATGGGTACCCAGGATCCACAGGCGACCCACTGTTGATACTTGCCACCTGCTTACCGGGATTCAGTATCCGCACTTCAGGTTTCGCTCAGATCCCACTATTCATTGCTGCTTATGAATAGGGCCGGGCTGTAGCACAGCTGGTTAGTAGCCAGCTGCAATAAATCACTACTGACTAGGAGGTCATGAGTTTGAAGCCAGCCTGAGTGGGATTGAGCGCTCAATCATTAATAATAGCCTAGCTCATTGTTGACCTAAGCAACCTGAAAGATAGTTGCATCTATCAAGTAGGAAAATTAGGTACTGCTTATGTGGGGAGGCTAATTTAACTCATTTGTGACACCATAAAAATTGCCCAGCAGCGTGTGGAAGATTAAGGAAGTAATCCATCAAAGACTTGGTGTCACAGTGGATGATGACGCAGCAGCTTCCTGTGGACGGAATCAAGCATACCCTCATAAAGCCGGAAGCTGGAAAATGTTAAATTGCCTCTGTGCCTTTGTTTCTGTTTCTATCTGTATGTCAAATGGCATTGAATGTTTGCCATGTATATGTACATTGTGATCCGCCCTGAGTCCCCTTCAGGGTGAGAAAGGCGGAATATAAATACTGTAAATAGATACATAAATAAATTACAGGATATGTTTCTGGGAAGAGGTGAAATGTCATTGTGGAAAGCAGGGCAAGTCACCCCAACATCAGGGAAGGAAATGCCAGGTGATAAATGTCTTTTCATATGTTCATGTGGCTGTACAAAGAACAGGCGGTCCAACCCCAAGTCCTGTTGTCTTTTGCACAGCCCGCTCTATGGGCCAAAGGGAATGGGTGATTGAGTCTTTTGTAATTAGGTGATGACCAGCAAAAAGCTGGAATGAATTCAGGTCAAGGGGTGCTGACGAAAGGTCACAAGGGTCTTACTGGATGGCTTTGTGCTCCAAAGTTTTATATGAAACGTATTATTTTACATTATACACAAAAGAGGAGTCTGCGGATACTGAGGGGGACCCAACAACCTGGATGCCTGTGTCCTAATAATCTTCAAGGAACTTTTTCTGTCACTGCCATTATACAATTGGAGAAACAACAGACCCTCCAGTGTTTCACCAATGAAAATTGGGATATGTGTGGCCAAGCAACATCAGAGTGTGCTCAAGATAGCAAAAGTTACTGATGAGGAAGATCTCCCCCCACCCATACAAACTCTCAGAGAGGATTAGTACATTGAAAGGAAGGGCGTCTGTAAAATTAAGAGTTAAAATAGAAGATATATTCAAATCTCAAAAATATAAAAGAATCAGAATGGAAGAGAATTTTTTTTCTAATCAGGAATGTTTCTGTAGTTTTGACCCTGTTTTTTGGAAAATGAGAGCAGGGATATCTTCTAGTTTGTGAGAATGCATGAGACAATCTGGTGCACAGTTTGGAGAGGGCTGTAATTCAAAGGGGACCCCTTCAAGGAAAGCACCTCTTAACTCTTAGGGCTTTCCTCTTCTCGTGCTTTTTTAAAAGGATGTTTTCCCCTTTTTGCTTATTTCTAGAAACAGTTTGGAGTCACATAGCGCAGGCTGCTCTGTTGCAAAGCTAGAAGAGACTGCTGCAAGAGCTTGCTTTTTGTTTTTGCCTGATCCCAAGACTTTCTCACATGATGCAACTATCCCGTGTGATCAGGGATAGTGGCAAGTTGTCAGCATGAATCCTCATTATCACATTGTTGTTAGCATTGTGCAATTATGACAATTTTGCAGTGTGAGGCTTTGAGGTTGCGCTTCCAGATGAAAGCTGTAACTGTCCTCCCACTGTGCCTCTTTTTCTGCTTTTTTACAAATTTTTAAAGACACTGCAATTGCGCAAAACGAAAGCCATAAATAGATAAATAAATACAATGTTTCCTTTAACAGAAAAGAGAGAGAGTGAGAAAATGACAATCACCCGTATACTGCCACAGAAATGCTGGGGATCATTGTACTAGGTAAGTCTTGGGACCACGTTACGATCAGTGGCTATTGATGGATTTTGTCGGTCAATGGCTTTATTGCAGAGAAGTGAAAGGCCTACATCAGATATAATGTGGCATCATTCTATGTGAGTTAGCTACGTCTGTGCAATAAAGTCTCTAGTGAGAAAGTAAAGATTAATCCTTCTCCTCTCCCTCCTGCTGAGTTAACTGAGTGATTTTTTTGTAGTTTGAACTCAACTTGCAGCAATTAAAGCAAACCAAGGACAGAGGAAATTGGGAATTGGAGGGAGAAACTGCGACACAGCAAAAAGATCAGGAAGGTGCAGTCTAACCAAGGATTAGTGGTGGTGTTGGACTGTTGTCCGATTGAGATTTGTGAGTTCCAAGCTCTAGCCCTCCCTGGGTGGCTTTCAGTCTCATTGGTTCGCTTTAGGTCATGGTTTCTCAGCTTGACTTCGCAGATTATTTTGGGAGCAGACTGTACCAAGAGTAGAGCTGTGTATATTACTTATTAATTACAAATTAAATCCCAAACCAATTAACAGATGGAGCTCAACATCAAATCTTCTCTCAGAACATCTCATTCTCCGCTTCTCATATTAAATTATAATTTATTTAAAAAGCAAATCAAAGATATCCAGCTTACAAGAAATTTTAATGTAATTTTAAAGTTTGTTGCTTGATCAGAACTCATAAAAGTTACTTGTTTGAACTTCAGTTGGTCCTAGTAAAAGTGATATATTTGCTGTTCCTGAGAATTTTGGGTTGGATTAATTGCCAAATCTCAATGGAGTTGGTTGTGGGGCCCAGAAGACTGAGGGGGTCAATGCTGGACTCCAACACAGCTAGCCACCACTAGCTTAGAGCTATACGTGTATGTTTGGTTTGGAAGCTCTCTGAATGACTCGCTCGATCATTTAAATTTTAAATTATGGAAAACAGCTATTGGAAGAAGGACTAGGGTGTCTAAATTGTCTTGCAGGAGCAGTGCTGGAGAAATATCTGCCAGCCTCCCCCCTCCTCTTCTGGCTTTCCTTTGATTCAGATATGCCTGGATCAGATTCTCCTAAGGGCAGGATTATTGGTATCTCTGTTTATTTCTGTGATATTGTCTCATGTAGAGGATTGGCAGGAGATTTAAGGTTCACATAAAAACAAGAAGATGAGTGCTTAGGTCAATAGAAATTCGCTTTTAAAGATGCTTAAAACAAACAACTTTTTGAAAGGGATTTTGATCATAGCATTAGGAGCACTGAGAGAAAGATGTTAAACTATTGCACCTTTTTCTTATCACTGTTGGCTATAGCTTCAGCAATAGCTTAGATTGGGAAAACAATGTGTGTTTATGAGGGGAGAGGAAAGAGAAAAGGGTTAAATTCAAATGAAATCTAGAAACTGGCTGCCATTCCTTCAAAGCCTGGGATAGATATTGTAGTTTTCCAGATGTTACTAGACTATAACTCCCAGCAGCTTTATTCAACATAGCCACTCATGTGAGGAGCAGTATTTTAATACATGTATTTCGTGGTCATGTGTATCAATACATGTGTTTTATGATATGTATTTTATGACAATGTTTTGAACTGTGTTGTACCCAAATTTGCCGTAAGGGGAGGCAGGTAACAAACAACATTTTGAGTTGCTGTGAGTTTTCTGGGCTGTATGGTCATGTTCCAAAAGCATTCTCTCCTGACGTTTCACCCACATCTATGGCAGGAATCCTTAGAGATTGTGAGGTCAGTTGTAAACTAGGCAAATGGGGTTTATATATTTGTGAAATATCCAGGGTGGGAGAAATAACTCTTGTCTGCTTGAGGCAAGTGTGAATGTTGCAACTGGCCACCTTGATTAGCATTGAATAGCCTTGCAGTTTCAAAGCCTGGCTGCTTCCTGCCTGGGGGAAACTTTTGTTGTGAGGTCTTAGTTAGCCCTGATTGTTTCTCATCTGGAATTCCCCTGTTTTCTGAGTGTTGTTCTTTATTTACTGGTTTTTTAAATACTGGTAGCCAGATTTTATTCATTTTCATGGTTTCCTCCTTTCTGTTGAAATTGTCCACATGCTTGTGGATTCCAGTGGCTCCTCTGTGTAGTCTGACATGGTGGTTGTTAGAGTGGTCCAGCATTTCTGTGATCTCAAATACTATAATATGCTGTGTCCAGGTTGGTTTATCAAGTTCTTTGCTATGGATGACTTCTCTGAATCAGTCTGCAGTGCCTTTCATGTTCCTTGATTCGTGTTTGGGTGCTGTGTTTGGTGGTCCCTATGTAGACTTGTCCACAGCTGCAATAATAAAAAAAAACATTTTTTAATTATTTCTGTTGTTGTCGTTGTCATTGTTACTGTTGTTGCTGCTGCTGCTGCTAAGGTGGGGGAAATGGAGTCATTAGAACCAAGGATACCCCCCTCGACTCCTGTGATTGTTCTTAGATCAGAACATAATGAAAGTGGTTGAAAGGTAATGTACAACATACCGTAGTTCAGAAACATTAAATTTTTAGAGAACCATTCCCAGAATCTCCCAATCATGGGAAATTCTGAGAGATGTACTACAGAAAATAACCTACCCAAGCTCTGCCCAACAGCCAAAGCTAGATGCATTGTGTTGTTCAGTTGCAAGACTTTTTATAATCACTCATTTCTAGCTGAAGAAGTGAACCATGTAGCAAGTGACAGGTGTTCTGCAGATTCTCCTGGCAAAATAACTCTGCAGGAACAATAGGAAAGCAGATATAAATTTGTTGTTAACTCCATCATGTCGACTCTATGAATGAGAATCTTCCAAGTCATCCTATCCTCAACAGCCCTGCACAGGTCTTGCAGACTTTGTTGATTGAGCCTATCAATCTCGAATCCACCTTTTCCTATTGCTTTCTTATCTTACCAAGCATTAATGTCCTTTCTGGTGAGTCATAGCTTCTCATGATGTAGTCAAAGTACTACAGTCTAAACGTAGTCATTTCAGTTTCTAGGGATTTCAGTTTCTAGGGAGAGTTCAGACTTGATTTCCTTTAGGATTCATTTATTTGTCTTTTTCGCTATCTGTATCCGCAGAATAAATGCCAAATGAGTCAATTTTCTTCCTATCAACCTTCTTCACTATCCAGAAAAACATGGTGGTGTGAACTAGAGTTGTGCGCAGAAACCGCTTCCCTCCATTTCATCCGTTCTTTTGTTACTTTCGTTCCTTTGAGAGCTCATAACAGGAAGGCCCCTCCCCCTATACAAATCGGTTTGACATGAAAGCAAGCGGGAGCTGATCCCATCTCCTCACCTGCTTTTCGGCATCACAGTTTAATCTTTTTAATTAATCCTTCAGCAAACAAAAAGAAAACCCTCATTCCCTGGAAACGATTACCAGCTACTTCTCTTCCAAGGAGTCATTGCTCTTCCTTACCTGGAAGTGGGAACTTGGGAAGCTTTCTTAAAATGCTTTGGAAGAGTGAGTGGCTGCTGGTGTGCGCATGCATCTGCCTGCAGCCGAGCGCCTCCTCTAGAGTAAAAAACAGCATTAAGAACTTGCATGCCTCCTTTAAATGCCTTGGAGTGGAAAGAGTGCATGGCTGCTGGCATGCGTGCATTTCCTCTAGAGTAAGAAACAGCTTTATGAACTTGCTTGCCTCCTTTAAATGCCTTGGAAAGAGAGTGCATGTGGCATGCAGGCCCGGCAGAGAAAGCATTTGAGCACCTCTCCTCTAGAGTACAATAGCTTAAATGCCTAAAATGCTTAGCAACACGCACTGGGCTTCCCTAAACCGGGTGCTTGCCGAAGGGAAGAGCCTTTTCCCTTCAGCAAGCACCCAGCACTTTGGAGAAGCCTAGGCCGTGTTGCTAGGCATCAGCATGGCCTGGGCTTCTCTAACCTGGGCACTTGCTGAAGGGAGGCACCTGGCTTGCGAGGTGGGATAATTGGGCCTCCCTATTATCCAACAGTTTCGGTTATCCAACATTCGGCCCGCCCGTTTATCTCGGATAACTGGAACTCTACTGTAATGTAAACCATCTGTGGTCATTATTTTTGTTTTATTAACATTAAGCTGTAAACCTGCCTTTGCACTTTCTTCCTTGACTTTTTTCTGTAATCATTCCAAGTATTTGCTATTTTATGCTGATAACCCAAAGTAAAAGCTGTCATTACATACTTTTTGTGCCACCAGGAGGCACTGTTAGCTTTCCACTTGAGTTGTCTTTTAATTCCAGACTGACATCTCCATGTGATTGTCTTTCAAACACACCCAAAGAGTAACATTTCGGGACTTCACACTTGTACTTGACAACCCAAGAGAAAAGATATTGGGAAGGCAGAAAGAGAGGGTTATTTATCTCTTACTGTCATAATATTAATGCCTGAGGTCACCATGTGCAAATGAGTATTATCACATATAGGATTGCCAAATTGGAAAGTGGATTCCTGTACGTTTAAAGGTTATTTAGAATAAGGAATTTCAGCAAGTGTTGTTTGTTACTTGGTTGCATGACAAGTAGCACCTGCTGAAATTCTGTTTTCTGCACAACTAGTAAAGGCACAAGAGCCCTCTCCTGTTTGCACTCTCGCAACCCTAACAGTGAATTCATGACACACACATATTTGCACAATGCATAATTAATGTGATAAATTAATTGGATCAAGATGTGGTAGATACTTGTTAAATCCTTAAAACAGGGTTGGACAAATTTACAAAGGAGAAGCATTTCTCCTCTGTTGCTATAGTATTGAAAGCTCCCATTTACCAGATCAATCTGGCACTTGGAAAATTTAATTTTGGACCACAGCTCCAACAATACCCCCAACTAAAGTGTCCATTGAATGAAATGAGTAGATCTAGGAGATGTGGTCCCAAAATTAACTTTTTCTGAGCTCTGGGTCAAACCTAGTCTACCTCAGTTGAATCCCTTTTGCACAACACAATTATATTACTATGATTGCACTTTAATTGACACAGCTGCATCTCATGTAATCCTTGGATTTGTAGTTTCATGCAACACGTGAGCTCTCTGGGGGAAAATTCTAAATATCAAACTCCACATCTCCAAATTCCATAGGATGGAGCTATAGAAGTTAGCACGAGCAGGGCTTGGCCTGGGTTGGGATGGTAAATGAAGTTCAAGGTAATGACTTTGCACTACTTGGTACCCTTCCCATTACAACCCCTACTAGTCATAATATTGTCATAATATTAATGCAGAGGTTCCCAGGATCCCACCTGGTTATGCCAAAGTATTCCCGCACCACCACAGGGGAGGGGATCGCTCTCCTGTTGCTATTGGGTCTGAAAAAGGCTAAATCAACAGGGAAGCTCTGCAAAGAGTAAATTAATTCCTTTTCCTGCCCCAGAGCTCCTGGAACTGAAGCAAACTGGCTTGTAACTTGCCTGGAGAGTTACTTTATCTTCTCGGAAAATGAAATGTCTACTAAAGACAGAGAAAAATGTCCTTGTAATGTTGAATGAGTTGGAACCGAGATGGGGCCTGTTGTCGAGAAGCGGGCAGGAGATTAATCCAGCCCCAATGGTGCTTCGTTCAGTTTATGATGTCCCATTTATCAGTGTCACAAAGGAGCCGGGCAGATTAGCTGGACCTCACAGCTTTTCCCTAAGCTCCAGGCCTCCTTGCCCCCATCTCTTGATGCCCTGGCAAGAAGCTGGGAAAACCGGCAGCAATAGGATGCTAGGCAATGAAAAATTAATGAAGTAGAGAAGAACACCTAAATGTTTAAATACCCCAAGTGTACTGGACCTTTTCTGATCTTGGCATGCTAAGCAAGGTGAAGCCTGGTTAACACAGGCTGAGTATCCCTAATCCAGAAATCCAAAATATTACAAAATCATCCACATGAAAAGCTGAGATAGTGACACCTTTGCTTTCTGGTGGTTCAATGCACATGAACTGGTTTCATGCACCCAATTATTTAAAATATTGTACAAAACTATATTCAGACTTTGTGTATAAGTTGTATATATAGCAGTGTCATGTAAAAAGGCCCTCAACTCCTTGAAGCCCCTCTGTTCTCACCTTCAGTGACTGCACTTAGGCTCTTTTCCTCCAATGCAAAATTTGGAAAGGGTGAGAATTTAGTTTGGTATGTCTTTTGATTTTTTAAAAAAGCCCTTTCAAACATCTGATATAAAGGTAAAGGTTGCCCCCCAACATTAAGTCCAGTCGTGTCCAACCCTGGAGGTTGGTGCTCATCTCCATTTCTAAGCCAAAGAGCCGCTATTGCCCATAGACACCTCCAAGGTCATGTGGCCAGCATGACTGCATGGAGTGCCGTTACCTTCCTGCCGGAGTGGTGCTTATTGATCAATTCACATTTGCATGTTTTCGAACTGCTAGGTTGGCAGAAGCTGGGGCTAACAGTGGGAGCTCACCCCGCTCCTCAGATTCAAACTACCGACCTTTCGGTCAGCAAGTTCAGCAGCTCAACGGTTTAACCCACTGCACCACCGGGGGCTCCTAGCATCAAATATCTGATAGGAAGCTGCAAAGTGCCTCACAAATGTGTAACAAAAAATCTTAAGGATTTGAAAAAAAAGGTCAAATACAAGTGTTCCTCGGGTCTTCACGGTAAGAGCTGTTCATTAGTGGAATATGCTGCCTCAGAGTATGATGGAGTCTCCTTCTCTGGAGATTATTAAAAAGAGTCTGGGTAGCCATCTGTCAGGAGTACTTTGACTGTATATTCCTGCATGTCAGAGGGTATGTTTGGATGGCCTGTGGGGTCTCTTTCAACTATATGATTCCATGATTCTAAGTGATGAAGTAGATTTCCTGAGCATTTCTTTTGTAATAGAAAATTTGGTACCAGATACTAAAGTAACGTAGAAAGTATAGGGATAGGTTCCTGGACCACAAAAATTTTGGAGCAGTTCATCATGTTTCAGTGAACTTTTACATAGAACTATTCATAGGTACGTGTACAAAGCTTACCTGATCTGGTTGATTTCGCAAGTAAAGAAAAACCTTTTGAACCTTATAGAGAGCATGTAAATACTGTGTTCAAAATGCCTCCAGAGATAATTTCTCTTTTGTCATCAATCTCCACTTTCCTTCTGGTTTTGGTGACCATTTATTGATCCATTCTTGGCTGAGCTGGTGCAGCAAGTGTAACTTCTTTTCCCTTTTCTCGCATACACTCAGTAGGGGATTTTGGAGGCAAATGCTATATACCTCACCTGTTGTAGACGGACACATATAGCAAGATCAGCTATTATATTGTTTACTGTAAACACACTGCTGCAACCCAACACTGAAAAGTGTGTGTTTCTGCAGCCATTCTTCACCATCCTTCCAAAACTAAATATACAAAGAAAGAAAGAAAAGGGGATTTGGCAGTCTGTAAAAAGATTGTAAAAAGGAGCTTCTTTGTTAACGGAGGTATGCCTGTAAACTGAAGTGGGCAGATTTCATCTACCTCGGCAGAGGACTTTGAGTAATTAACTTCTGAAAGAATGTGTTCGCATCCCACTGTATTTATTCATGTTTGACGGGCTGAATTAGAGCTGCCACCTTTTTTCTTTTTCCCTGTCAGATTGCTCATTTTTAAGAGGTGCATGGCAGACAGGTACAATATGGTCCTTTCTATGCTGGGAATAGCTGTATCTGTTGAAATTAGTCAGTGAAGACAGCAGGGTCTTTTCTTGTTTTGATTTGGATGTGAACTTACCAATATTCACAAATATTTTCACAGTTTTGAAATTCAAAAAGTATACATGTAGGAAAAAGTGGAAGGGCAGATTTATCACTCTCTGGAAGGAGAACCCTTCTTGATTTCAAAATCATTTGCCAAATTTGTCAATCACTATATTGATTGTCCTTTCTCTGGTCCCGACATCAGCTTCTGGCTTGTGCCTGGTTCTAAGGTAAGTTATTTTGGAAGACCTCCATGGCCTGATGCATGATCCTTGACACTACTTCCTGATATATCTTGTCTCACTAGATTTCGTCTCCCACCTTTGTCACTCATCTTGTCTGAATCTGCTGCTTTCATCTTTGTGATTGTTCATTTTTTGAAGATAGCTATGAAAGAAGTAGCAAATGGCATAAGAGTGTGCCTTATCTTTGCTTTTGATGGTTCCTTTCCTCTCCCTAACAGAAGGACCAGCATTAGTGCCTGAAAAAGGTAAGCAATCACTGCAAACAAAGATAGGGTACATCTCTTTCGTACAAATGGTCTGCCACTTCTTCCATAGAAATAGTTTGAAAAAGTCCTTAACTGCAAATACATCTCAGAGCCGAGATCTGCCTTCTTTTGATGGAAACACTCTCATCATCAAACACTTAAAATTTGGAGACCTACTCCATCCAGCAAGGCTCCCATATCCCCTCTGTATCATTTGCAGAGGACCAAAGGGTCAAGAAGCAGAGGGACTGAAGAAGTCAGCTTCTGCCAACCTAGTTGCATTATGTCATGGTTTGCAAAGATACTTATATGTATACTAGCTGTGCCCGGCCATGCATTGCTGTGGCGAAGTATGGTGGTATGTGAAATAAAGTATTGAGGAATTGGTGGTAATTAAGGTAAAGGGTAAAGGTTTTCCCCTGACATTAAGTCCATTATATATGGGTTATATAGCTGTGTGGAAGGGCCTTGAGTCTACACTGCCATATAATCCAGTTAAAATCAGATAATCTATATTTTATAGGCAGTGTGGAAGAGGCCTAAGTGAGGCCTAACTCTGCCTGTCCCCTGAGCTGATTGGGCTGCTAGGAGACCACGTGGGCGGAGCTTAGCCTTCTAACTGGCAGCAATTGGATAAAAACAATTATTCCTCTCCCTCTAATTAGGACTTTATTTTTATTTTCTTTTTGTTGTATGAACGTAGAAGCATGGATGAGGGGTTGTGGTGCCAAGTTTAGTATTTCTGGGATGTGTAGTTTTGTTGTTTTGTCCTAGGCCGAAATTTCATTACCCTTTTATATATATATAGATTAACTGGAAAATCAAATGCATGAAGCCGATTGGCTGAGTTTGCAAGGACCTGGGAATCAGTTTGCAACTGTTGCTGTCCTGCTGCTGGAGAATCGGTTTGAACAGGTTGGTTTCTCTCTGTCTCTCTCTGTCTCTCTCTGGGAGTCTACAAAGTGGCTGGAAGAAAGATGGCTCTGTACTCAGAGAGGCCTGACCATTTCTGAGGCCTTGTTTGCTGCTGATCTTCACTGAAGCAGATGTATAGACTAAGAAAGGATGGCGTATGACTGCTGATTTCTGTAAGCTATCAGAGGGACTATTGTAAATACCATTGTTCTCCTGATCTCTTGGACCTAGTAAAAGTTCCTGTGTTATTTGTTCTGCAATCCTGAGTGGTGGATCATTCTGCAGGGTGACTCTGGGTTCATGGGCACATGTAAGAGCTTCTACCTATCATCCACAATCCCCAACACACTCTAGATCCAATTCTGTGAATGTATGCCTTCTCCCCATGCATCTGATGCCTAATAAAATAGATTGGAGAGTCATTATGTTTGTTCCCGTAGTATTACAATCATGACTAACTAGTGTTTGAGAATACAAAGCAGTTGCCTAGCTTTACTCATCCATAATTACTTCATATTCACAATTGCTACTTAATCATGAATGCGACGCAATTGCCACGAACGTGGCTTCCCTATTTAATTGGGGGGGGGGGATATAGTATTGAGGGAGAGAGATCCATTTTGGAGCATGAGTGAATGCGGTTTCTGTCACAGGAAATGTTACTTAATTTCATTAACAAAATATCTGACACAGGATTCCAGCCATAATTTTTCATTTACAGCTCAAATATATCCATGCATGAGGCTGAGTTGGTTGTGATTGATGGGTTTTTTTTAGGGGAGGGGGGGTAATTGCTGTGCCCTCTGGCAGATATCTAAGGTGGCGGGCTCACTTTTTCCAATGCAAGCTCCAGGGGCCAAGTTTCCAGGGCCCTTGGGAACCTGCTACTTACTGGATGTACCTTCACCTCCCAAAACATCAATTCACCTCCTTCTGGTTCTGAAAAAATATCAAGCACAATAAATGTGACATTCCAGATAAATAAACCCAACTTGCCTAGTTTCCAACAGACCTCACAACCTCTGAGGATGCCTGCCATAGATGTGGGTGAAACATCAGGAGAGAATGCTTCTGGAGAATGGCCATACAGCCCGTGAAACTTACAGCAACCCAATGGTCTCACCCTTGGCAATAAACCAAGGTTCTGTATCATACTTAAAAGAAAAATTACTGCTCTTGAGCCTTCAAAGAGTGGGTATTTTTCTTGATTGGCCAATTGGAGGTGGAGTGAGGAGCAAAAGAAAGAAGACAAAATTGCTTTGTGGATGCTTGGATCACATGATTCTCAGCCATGACCTCATGTGGTACATCTTAAGTTATCTGATGAAGCGTGAAAAGTGTCAGCGAACTGCGGTGATAAGTGACACAGGAGGACATTGGAGATCAATGAGTATGCTTCCAGCTATACAATAACTGTAGATAACATCTTGTTGCAGTGAACATTAATTCCTTTAGGGGGCAATGCTTACATATGAGACATTAAGAAGGCAAAGAAAGGAAGGTTTGGAGAGACTACCTCTGTCTCTTGTCAGGATTCAATTCCCTTTTTTCCTTAAAAAACAAACAAACACCCAATTACACTGGGAAACAAGTCTTCCTTTTTCTGCCTAATCTCATCAATTAGAAGACCTTACATACCTGGATGGGTTTTGGGGTAAGGATTCCAAACTAAGTAATACTTCCCATATTGCATTTTTGGTATTTTCAAACCAGAGGATAGTTTTGTAAGATCAGTGTAAAGCTAGTCCAGAAAATATAGGTTTTCCCTGACGTTAAGTCCAGTCATGTCTGACTCTGGGGGTTGGTGCTCATCTCCATTTCTAAGCCGAAGAGCCGGCGTTGTCCATAGACACCTCCAAGGTCATGTGGCCGGCATGACTGCATGGAAAGCCGTTACCTTCCCGCCGGAGTGGTACCTATTGATCTACTCACATTGGCATGTTTTCGAACTGCTAGGTTGGCAGGAGCTGGAACTAACAGCGGGCGCTCAAGCCGCTCCCAGGAATTGAACCTGGGACCTTTCGGTCTGCAAGTTCAGCAGCTCAGTGCTTTAACACCCTGAGCCACCGGAGGCTCCAGAAAATATAGTATTCACTATTATCACAGTTTCAGGAATAGACCAGGGAATAATTAAATGTATCCTTCATGGATATGGGGGTCAGACCGTATATAGGTTTGATTTATGGGGTTTTCTGTCCATCTCAAGAATTATTTGAGGTACTTTTTTGTGTCAGGAGTGACTTGAGAAACTGCAAGTCGCTTCTGGTGCGAGAGAATTGGCAGTCTGCAAGGACATTGGCCCAAGGACGCCCAGGTGTTTGATGTTTTACCATCCCTGTGGGAGGCTTCTCTCATGTCCCTGCACAGGGAGCTGACAGAAGGCGCTCACCCACTCTCCTCAGATTCAAACCGCCAACCTGTCGGTCAGCAAAAGGATTTAACCCATTGCACCTCCGGGGCTCCTAATTAATGTATTGAAGATGGACACTTCATAAATCAAACCTATATATCATAAGGTAAGGTAAAGGTTTCCCCTAACATTAAGTCCAGTCGTATTCGACTCTGGGGGTTGGTGCTCATCTCCATTTCTAAGCTGAAGAGCCAGCGTTGTCCATAGACACCTCCAAGGTCATGTGGCTGGCATGAATGAATGGAGCACCGTTACCTTCCTGCCGGAGCGGTACCTACTGATCTACTCACATTTGCATGTTTTCGAACTGCTAGGTTGGCAGGAGCTGGGGCTAACAGCAGGCGCTCATTCCGCTCCCGGGATTTGAACCTGGGACCTTTTGGTCCACAAGTTCAGCAGCTCAGCGCTTTAACACACTGTGCCACCAGGGCTATGTATCATATGATCCTCATATCCATGAATGATACATGCAATGGATATGGGGCCTTACAAAATTCACTTTTTCTCTCTTATTTGTCTACACCAGGGGTCTCCAAACTTTTTAAACAGGGGGCCAGTCCACGGTCCCTCAGACCGTTGGAGGGCCGGACTAGAGTTTAAAAAGAAACTATGAACAAATTCCTATGCACTCTGCACATGCCTCATTTTGAAGTAAAAAACAAAACAAAACGGGAACAAATACAGCCTTGATGTTAATAACAACAACAACAACAACAACAACAACAACAACAAAGAGGGTTGAAAGAGACCCCTTGGGCCACTGAGTCCAACCCCCTTCTGCCTTTGTGCACCCAAAGCACAAGCAAAGCATCCCTGACAGATGGCCACCCAGCCTCAATTTTAGTAATAATAATAATAATAATAATAATAATAATAATAATAATAATAAGAAGAAGAAGAAGAAGAAGACGAAGGGTTGTAAGGGTTGTAAGAAGGGGGTTTAGCCCAACCCCCTTCTGCCCTTGTGCCGTGGGGGTCGGATAAATGGCTTCAATGGGCCGCATCCGGCCCCCGGGCCTTAGTTTGGGGACCCCTGGTCTACACACTGAAGTGTAAATGCTGCAGTTGCCTATTTCCATCTATCCTTAAAGCCTTTTTTTTTCAAAATTCAATTGAGCTCTTCTCTCTCGAAATGGAATCAGGCATTAACAATGTGCCCATACACCTGGTACCATAATTATGCATCAACACAATGGGCTTTATAGCTTTAACAAGGAATAAATTGCTTCTATTCTGCCTGTACCTTCTATTCTGAATGACGTAAAAGAGAAGCAAAGAAAAAGCTAAGGGTATTACTGAATATCTCTAGTTGCTGATTTTCTTACTAAAATTCAAGCTTCTGAAAGGTGTTTATGTTAATTCTTTTGGCCAGGGCAGAAGCAGGAAGACAAATAATTGGTATGACGCTGGGTACCATTTTCATCAGTTTTTTATTCCAATTTGTCTACAGACATCAGACCGAAATGCTCATTAAAGACAAATCCATGAAGAAAGATCTCATGGGTCTATGTAACCAGTCTGGTGTCTCGACATGGGAAAAATAGGCTATTTTCAAATATAATGTCCCTGAATTTTAATAAATAAAATCAACATGGGCCAATACAATATTTAGATATCACACACATACACCGCAAGAGGGGTCTCTTTCAAATGGGACAAATGCGTTGGGAGATTACAGGATTTGTTGCTGTAGTTTCTGTATTTTTTTAAACTGTCCAAGTTATATTTCTGTGTCTCAGTCTCTTTTTAGACATTTCAAGCACCAGCTACAACATTTTATTCCTACCCTTGAGATAATATCTTTTTCATTCTGAGACTTATATATAAAAAAGGCACCCTTTGCTCCTTTATCAAGGGCCCTGGTAGTGCAATGGGTTAAACCCTTGTGCCGGCTAAACTGCTGACCTGAAGGTTGGTGGTTAGAATCCGCAAGACGGAGTGAGCTCCTGTCTGTCATGCGGTGACATGAGAGAAGCCTCCCAGCAGGATGGTAACACATCTGGGCATCCCCTGGGCAACGTCTTTGTAGATAGCCGATTCGCTCACACCAGAAGCGACTTGCAGTATGTTCTCAATTCACTTCCGACACGATTTTTAAAAAACCTCCTTTATCACACTTTGTTTTTTTTCCAGTGTTATAAGCACATCAATGAAAGAGGAATGTCGCAATTCTTTAAAAAAAATCACTACAAATAGCTCTTTTAAAATAACAGAAAACAGGAGACATGGAGGTGACAACTGCTGGCATGGCCCAAAAACTACATTGTGAGAAGTCATGTTCCTTTAAACTAATCTGGACAAGCCCAGGAATTCGTTTTTGAATGTCAAGTGTGGCTGTGTTCGAGTACAGGGCTGCTCGTTCTAAAAGCCAATGTATGAAAAGAAATAAAAATGTTAAGTGAATTGTGATAAACAGCAGAAAAACGGAGGCATCTATCCGTAAGGCAGGCCAGTTGGTAGAGCAGGGCAGGTGGTATGACATATGCCACTCTCTCTTCCATGACAGCAAAAGAGCAAGAGGCTTCAGGAAGAGTGGCAGTGGATGGTGGTGGTAGGCATATCACTGCCAGAGGCAACTGTCTATTTATGCTGCTTAGTGCAGTGGTTCTCAACCTTCCTAATGCCGCAAGGCCTTAATACAGTTCCTCATGTTGTGGTGACCCCCAACTATAAAATTATTTTCATTGCTACTTCCTAACTCTAATTTTGCTACTGTTACGAATTGTAAATATCTGATATGCTGGATGTATTTTCATTCACTGGACCTGGAGTTTGGGAAAAATAGACCTTGTAGGATTTATAGTTTACCCTACAATCAATGCGCCCCTTGAACCCCACCAACGATAGAACTGGGCCAAACAGGTGGAGAGATTTTCAGCTTTCTCTGCCAAAGGGGTTCCTAAGACCATCAGAAATATCTTTTCTGGTGGTCTTTGGCGACCCCTATGACACTCCCTCATGACCCCCCCAGGGGTCCCGACCCCCAGGTTGAGAAACGATGGCTTAGTGGCAAGGCCAGGATTACTGTTAATTGCATGTATTTAAAGTGTTCACCCCTGAAACAGATCCCGAGCCCTGGCTCATGAAGATGGAAATAACAAGACATGACACAAACGAGCCCCTTCCACAAGACCACCTTTAATCGCACTGTTAAGAATGAGGAAGCAGGGTAGGTCAAAATGGCCCTTGAACCCAGCCTCCCCCCGGGTCCCCAGTCCTGACACGGCATGACACGCCAATCTTAACAAGACAGTAGCTGTGGCTGATGAGTGCCAAGGGGGCTGGTGTGTTTGTGGGTGCTTGTGCATACAGGAGGGGGCAATGGTGGGGGAGGTCGATGGCAGTAAACAAGATGAGCCATTTTGCTTGACCTTTGCTCATCTTGGCTGCCCAGGTGAATGGGCCCTGCAAACGCTCAGAGACCCGGTCACAGATTTAGACAAAGACAAAAAGTAATGGACACCTGGAAGCCAGAGCTTGATTTGTTTCCAATTCAGTCCATGGTGTTATCAAGTTATTGTGAACTTTCTGTTTCGGGGAAGTGGGGAGCGACACGAGTGTCATGGCCTCCTCTTCTGTTGTGGAAAACGAAGGAAACAGCTGTTAAGACAAGAGACAGGCGTGTAAAGAAAAAAAAAAGGGAGGGAGATATTGCCATCAAAAGGACTGGCATGCAGGAGTCTTTTGTACAGTCGTTGGCAGTCTATGTGAAATGATGGTTCCTTGGTCGTTGGATTTGTACAGTTCAAAAACCCGGCCTCTGCTGCTGGAGGTGCCCCCCACCCTCCTCCTCCTCCTCCTCCTCCCACCCCTGCCATCCCTTCACAGACAGGGTGGGGCAAGTCCCTGGCATCTCTTGCGGTTTGTTTGGCAAGAAGAGAGAGAACGAGTTGGATGCATAGCGGATTCCTCAGCTATTCCCCCCACCCCATGGCGGGGAACCTGGGCTCCGATTCCCTGGCTTCTGGGGATACAGTTTCTGCTGTCCGTCCATCTGTAGTCATGCCCAGAGAGTGCTGTCAGCACGCAATCTCTTCCAGCGTGCCAAGTGTGGTCTGCAGGGGGACTGTCACAGTGTGGCTGATGGGATCAGAGTGGTTGGGCAAGGGCTCGCAGGTGCTCTGCCAAAAGATCGAAAGAGAAAAGATGGTAGAAATCAGCTGCTGCAAAAGAATATCACACCTCAGCCGTGTACTCACTGGATGATCTAGGCAACCATCAAATCACAGGCATAACTATACTGGCCTACCTTTCAGATATTGCTCAAAGACTGTATGCAGAAGTGACACGACCCACTTAAAATGTGCCATACCATTTGTGGTACCTGTGTTAGGAATTCTTCTGCTATCTGCCTTGGCCAGTAGGCTATATGGTGAGATTTATGGAACTTGCAGTTCAATATTTCCCTTTCGGTGCACCCATGCCCAGAAACTGATTGTTATTTCAGTTTCATTAGTTGTTGGTTCAATGGTTGCCTTATACTCTGATATAATGTTGTTATTTTTATTCTGTTTTATGATATTGTTTTATGTATCTCAGTGTGTTATTTTAATTATGTTAATCGGGCTTGTCCCCATATAAGTCACCCCGAGTCCCTTTGGGGAAATAGAGGCAGGGTACAAAAATAAAATAAAATAACAATAATAATAATAATTAAAATGACTGCCAGGAGGATTTCTTACATGAGGAGTGGTACCTGTTTCCTCAGACTATCAGGCATCTACAACTAAACCTTAGGGGCCGCGTTGGCACAATAGGTTAAACCCTTGCACTGCTGAACTGCTGACATAAAGGTTGGCAGTTCAAATCCACGAGACAGGGTGAGCTCTCTTCTGTCAGTCCTAGTTCCTAACAACCTAGCAGTTCGAAAACAAGCAAATGTGAGTAGATAAATAGGTACCGCTTCAGAAGAAAAAGGAAAAGAGACGCTCCAAACAATCTTGCCAGTCACATGACCAGGAGGTGACAATAGAGGTTCCTCGGCTTGAAAATGGAGAAAAGCACCTCCCAGAGCCAGAGATGAGCACCGCCTCCAGAAGCCAGAAATGAAAGGAGAAGCCTTGCCCTTTGTTTGTGTTTGTGTGTCTCATGTGATTGTAAAGGAACTGAATGTTTGCCTATGTATGTAAATACTGTAATCCCCTGAGTCCCCTAAGGTAGAAGGGCAGAATATAAATAAAGTGAATAATAATAATAATAATAATAATAATAATAATAATAATAATAATAATTAAACCAAACTACAAAAATTAAGATCTGGGGATACATGCAAGCCTGACTTCTCACTGAAGTTAAACTGCTCAAAGATGTTTATATGTTTCTGTTTATGATCTTCACATTGAACTCTCAGTTGGCACTGAAAGCACTGGGGAGAAATTCAGAATCTATAGCAGCTGGGGATGCTGGGTGTGGCAGTCCATCACATTTGCAAAGCATCTGGCTGGGCAAGGCTGGTCTCATCTATCTTCATATTTCTCTGGCTAACAGCTATTCCGCCTTTGACGCCTCATGATGGATGCAGCTATTTCTTATGTTTAGTTCAACTAAAAAACTAGAACTAGAAAATCCTACTAGTTTTTCCCCCCAATTTATTTCGACCTCTTGCCACCTCTAATCTACAACTGGGCGAACATGAGGTAAACAAAGGTTTACAGATCCCACCAGGTCAATAAAAGCAACATTTTGTTGATCTATAACAGGTCTCGATAATAACTGAGATCAAGGGGGTGACTGTCCAACTCTGTCCCGGCCTCCTTCTATACAGTCCCAGGTTTGGAGGCAGAGTTCACAAAGCACAGTTCAAGTGTAGCAGAATCTTGAGTTGCCATGTGCCAGTTTATTGTGACAGAAGCTTTTGTGGGCCTAAGTCCACTTCATTAGATGGATGAAACAGTCACCCAATCTTTCCAAATCTGGTTGGGTTTTTAAAATATCAACTGTTACAGAAGCCACTTGGAATTAAAGAATTAGGAGAATAGATCCGTTTTATGAATACCAGAACTGAATGTAACTCCTACATACTGAAATTCACTCCTGTTTGTCCAGGGAGCCCTCAGCACTGTGTGGCTTCAGAGCCGAGCAGTCAGCTGGGCGCATGGTGTGTGTGTGTGTGGGGGGGGGGGGGGTGAGGGACTTTTTGTAAAGGGATGCCCTCAAAGAGGTCTCCCTATGGCACCACACTTGGGGTTGAAAACCTGGCAGATGGCACAGGCCTGGGTAACATGGTCCTCCCCCAGGGAAAATAAGCATTTGGTATGGCCATCTGCATCAGGGAGTCTGGTCCCACAAGTGGAACACTTTCTAAGAAGTGAAGCGGAAGCCAAAAGGGCAACTATCCTGGCCTGTGTCCGGTCCGGGTTGTTGGGGGCAGGGAGGAATCAAGGGAAGCCTAATGCAGTCCGAGGTTGAGGGAGGGAGAAGGAAGCAAGTCCATTGGCGTTCGAGTCAAAACCATTAAAGGAATGTAGCAAATCGCAAAGTACAACACAGAAGAGGTTCCTAGCTGCAGCCTCAGTGGCGGAAAAAAGGAACCGAGGCTCAGTCCTGCCCAAGGCTACTTATACTCTATGGGGAAAGTGGGTGAGGCCTCCACCAACATGTTTCATTTAGAGCAGTAGTTCTCAACCTATGGTCCAAAGATGTTTTTGGCCTTCAACTCCCAGAAATCCTAACAACTGGTAAACTGGCTGGGATTTCTGGAAGTTGCAGGCCAAAGACATCTGGGGACCCCAGGTTGAGAACCACTGTTTTAGAGATCTAGAAGGTTCCAAACTGCACAGCACATGCGTGGAAAAACCCCTTATGTGCAAATTTCACAGATCACCACTCAAAGAAAAACAGTTACAAGTAGGCAACTCCTTCTTCTAAAGCAGTAAGCCATGATTCTTAAAGTGGTATCAAAGTACTACAAGAGTTGGAAGCTATTGCCAATTGCACCCAAGTCAAAAACTTGGGTGCTGCACTTTGAACCTTGCTTAGCTTTTCATTGAGGTAGTTTAAAACTGTTCCTCTGAATTCCATTCCAAAAGATCAGAAAATTATCCATTTATGCTCTATTGCCTGCAATCTAAAAACACTGAGAACAGAAAAAATGAATTTTATAAGATATGACTCAGTCGTTTATTGAGCAATTGGGTGATGATGCCTTTCAATCCATTTAACATTAGTTTCAGCCAGGGCTTCACCACCCCCAAGTTTAATTTGGCTGCATCTAGGAAGTGACAACGAAAGGGAGGGTGCCTCTGAACATGTACAGAATACATTTCTTGCACCAGTGAAAAATTAGAAACCTTTCTCCCCAAAAGAAGGTGGCTGGGGGGGGGGGGGGGGGCTGAAAGTAGTACTGTTTTGAGACACACCAGTGTGTTTCTTTCTTTTAGAATAGTGGTTCTCAACCTGTGGGTCCCCAGATGTTTTGACCTTCAACTCCCAGAAATCCTAACAGCTGGTAAACCGGCTGGCTCTCTAGGAGTTGTAGGCTAAAACATCTGGGGACCCACAGGTTGAGAACCACTGTTTTAGAAAGACATTTCATGTTGCCTTCAACTGAGCCCCAAGAGGTATTTGTGCAAGATCGTTTTGCTTACTGTAATCAGAACTCATTTGCTCCACAGTGCTGAGGCTCAGAGCCTAGTAAATGTCAAACTAAAAGAAAGGAGAACAGCATCTGAGTTTTGTGCAAATGGTAACCCCCAATCATTGGAATAATTGTAAGAAGTTTTTGCACTTCAAGTTAATTTCTGAACCATAACTCCCATGCTGGTTAGAGTTGCAGTCAAAATAAGCCTTTCCAAGCTGTATTTCTGAACTTGAACTTGACCCTTACTTACCACGTTCTCATCGTGGCTTCCTTCCTCCTCTTCCTGGCCAAGAAGGTCTAACAACTTCTCCTTGAGCAGCTAAAATAAATGACGAAAACAGTAAGTCCCTTTGTAAAACATGATCTCCCTTGGTGCAATCAAACCAACTTTGGCTATAGGAAACAGGTCCCGACTGCATTCCTGCATCATCTAACATATTGTAGCAGCTACTCATATAGAGCTACAGCTGGTCATTTGCTGACTTCTGGATCTACAACAGAAGTCTTGAAACTCCCACTACAACTATTCTTTGCCTGTTGAGTGGTGGACAATGAGAGAAACGTCTTGTTACCTCCCAAGACATAGGTGCAAAATGATTACACTCTCTCCACTGAGATCCTCTGGATGCTGGGGAGTGAATTGGGACCAAGCGCCAGATGTAGATGGAAATAATTATTTAGGGTACTGAAGCCCCAAGTTAAGTTCTTCCTTACAGCCAAAATTTCAAAAATAATACTATGGGTAAGAGTGAAGGCTCTTTACTGGTGTGCCATGTAATAGTTTCTAGTTACTTTTCAAATGTTACTTGGAACATTAATTTTTAGAAAATATTTTGACAAAAATTATGCAAGCTTTATTGGCATTTTTGTCAATTTTATTTTCGCTTTCAGGATACTAACAGCAATAGAGTAGTAACAAGGAATGTAACGATGACTGTGTTGTTTTCACAATCTTGCAGTGGATAATGGCAATGGGCTGTTTTTCAATCACTGTAATAAAGTAGGGGAATAAGTAGCTTTGACACAACAGTTTCCCAAGCTGTAGTGGTTGCGGTTGGAAGTATCACTATCGTGTTACCACAATATCGTTGTAAAAAAGGGGGCCAGAGTAATGCATAAATATGACAAAAGAATTTGATCTATTGTTTAAAAATTATAGATAGGAGAGGAAGAAAAGTTAGGGAGGAATAGAGGAGAACATTCATTTCTACTTTGAAGACACTCTATTTATGTGTTCTTCATATACAGAGCCATCCCAGAGACATGATGTCCAGATTGCCATCATTCTTTCACTTTGTCTTCATAAAGTCCTTGCCTTGCCTCATTAGTTTATAGTGTTTTTGTAGATCCAAATCACAGTAATTATTTGTTAGCTAAAACCCAGTTGCTACACAAACATGCCAAATGTAAGATGATCCATTATTATTATTGAGGCTCTTTGGGGCTTATGTCCCTTTAATTTTAATCCTTCCCGTATTTTGTTTAAAGCATCCCCTGCCACTTTAATGAGTTTGTCCATGTTCACAAGCATGACCAGCATTACTTCGGTGAACAGTTCCTCCACATGGGGGTTGGAGGGAAATTTTTAAATTACTAGTTTCTACTTTGTAGACAGAGCTCCTTAATTTGTTCCTTCTTATATCATCGCAATTGCCTTTTAAAGTAAAATACATCATTTATTCATCGGAGGGCACTTTCGGTAATTTTAAATTGCCCTGCTGTCAAACCAACACTCTCTGGATTGGGCAAGAGCTCAGAATATGTGGCCTTCTTAATTTCCTATGCACATTACAGTTGTTAAACTAAATGAGATGTCAGGTAGCGGTGGAAGGGCCAGAGCTCTGATGGAGCCAAGCTTGGGAGGAGGAGGACACTGTGGAGACAGAAGCAAGGGTTTTGTGGGGTAGGACTCTCCTGGCCTGAAATACAAAGACAAGCATCCATGGGATGTAACCTGAGGAAAGGCAGACCAACGTGACTTCCTGCATAAGCAGGGGAAGAGCTGGGAAATGTAAGACTCTATTCTGGCTTACAGCATTCAGGGTACCGTACATTGCCATGTTGGCTGGGGGATTCTGCAGTCAGACAAATTAACTTTTCCAGTAACTATGAAGGATGTTGTGGTTGAGAAAGAGTGCATTCAATGGCTGCATTGATCATGTCAGCTTTTGAAACACAACTGATATGAAAAGCAACCTTGAATTTGGGATGAGTAAACAGGAATATTGATAACTTGTTTGGCTCCTAAGGGGAAGGAATGGCAAGAATGTGCCTGTTAGGGTTGCCAGCATGTACCGTGTTCCCCTGAAAATAAAACAGTGTCTTATATTAAATTTTGCTCCAGAAACGCTAGGTCTTATTTTCCGGGGATGTCTTATTTTGCTCTCTTCTCCTCTGCCGAGGAAGGCACCTGCGGCGTGAAGGAGAAGGAGGGAAAGGTGCATGCCTTTAACTCCTTCTCCTTCCTTGGTGGAGGAGGAGGGAGCCGTTGCTGCTGGGGAAGGGGGTTGCCACTGACGGGGAAAATAATAATAGTAGTAATAATAATAATAATAATAATAATAATAATAATAATAATCTTTATACCCCGCTCCATCTCCCGAAGGACTCAGGGTGGCTTACACTTGGACAAGCCCAAAACAGTATTACATCAATAAAAACAGTAACACAATGAAATCACAGTATAATAACACATCTTATAAAAATTAAAATAACTTAAAACATAGACAGTAATCCCAGTCAGTAGGCAAGCACCATAGGACATGGGCTATTTTAAGGGGAAATGGAACCTGAAAGGGGAAATGGAAACCCGAAAGTGCATATTCTTCGGCTTCTTTGCCTTCCTGGGCACGGAACGGAGCAGTCGCGACCTGAGGAGGTAAAGGAAGGCTCCTCCTTCATCTTCGCAGGTGTAGAAGGAAGTCATCACCGCCGGGGAAGGCGAAGGAGAAGAAGGAAAAGATGCATGCCTTTCCCTCCTTCTCCTTTGTGCCGCACGTGCCTTCAGAGCGGCGGCTCAGTCCTACTAGGTCTTACTTTTAGGGGATGTCTTATATTTGGCAATTCACCCAAACCTCTATTAGGTTTTATTTTCAGGGGATGTTCTATTTTTAGGGAAGCACGGTATGTGCGGGGAAAACATCAGCTCATGAATCAGGCCTATGAATGAAAGCCTCTCAAATCTCCTCTGAAAAGTCTTTCGAAAAGACAGTCCTGTGTCTTTCTCTGGACTTGCAGTTGCTGAACTGAGGCGCTGATGTCCCAGTGCACTGAACAAGATCCTTGGCTAAGTAGCTCTGACAGAACTAGCACACAGCAAAGGGAACCAGGCAGGGCCTATTATAAGAGGGAGAAGCCAAAGCTTCAGGAATGGTCACGTGCCAATGTTTTGGGCACTTAGCTCCTTGCTTTTGAAGCAGTGTGAATGGGGTACCCACACAGTCTGCTTTCAGCCTCTGTTAACCAGGTGTTCACTTCTAAGATGCACAAAAGCAGGAGTAGAGAGGGAGCCTCTGGATCACCATGTAAAGTGAACTAGGTCAGAAGCGTCCTTTATTCACTCCAGGCATAATTTCATTATCCCTCGCAGTGCAAACAAGAAAGAGAAAATATTGAGAATAAGTAGACAAATGTGTTCCACCAAATGAGGAGGAACAAATTCACTCTCCCAGAAAGATCACCTGCCCCCTAAAAAAAACCCCTGCAAATGTGTAGTTTTACTTTTAAGAGTACAGTTTTTCCCCTTCAGACTATCACACATCCCCTATACATCTAGTTTACAAGCATGGATCGGAGCATGTATACGCATTCTTTTGAAGAAAAACCTGTATCCCTTGAAGTGATGCATCATTTTTTTTATCATTATCTTTAGGCAATGAGGGGACAGAGAATTTTTGGGGGGATAGCAGCTCTGGATGGGTCTAGGGTTGGAATACACTCCCAAATCTTGCAAGTTGCAACATCTCTGGCATGAAGGTAAGAGATAGAAGAGTTGTGTTATGGGGACAGGGGGTTTGGGATGCAGAATGAGTGAAGCAGAAAACCAATACCCACGAAAGAAGATGAATAATAATAATAAATCTTTATTTGTACCCATCTCCCCGGGAAGATGGTGGAGGGACCAAGAGATGGGCCTCCCCAGCAGATCTCAACACCGACACCAGTCCATAGAAGGAGATACGGTCTCAAAGATAGTTTGGACCCAAAGCGTATGAAAGAGATTATGATTTAATATATTATAGGCCCTTGGTATCCACTTGGTTTTGGTTTCAGGATCTCCTATGCATATCACAGTCGGTGGATACTGACGTCTGATCATATAAAATAGTGAAATAAAATGGCATATAAAATGGGAAAATCGTTGTAAGTACCATGTCGCTGAGGGAATGAGAGAAGGAGATGGGCTGGATAATGCAAAGGAACCCAGTTCACACACTCCATTCCGCTAAAGTGCCCATTGCAATATGATAATCACCATAGTAGAGAAAGGACTGGAACTTACCTCATAGATATAGTCAAATATTTCCAGAATTGTGAGGATACTAGCACCAATAAAAAGGCCCATCTGACCTCCAATATCACCTGAGGGAGAAAGGAAAGAAAATGGAAGCAGGGATTTTATTCATATATGGTATGTGTAAACAGAGAGAATCCATTTTGGATGGAGAGCCCATAAGCCCACATCGGCCTTCCAAATTTTTTTAGTAGTTGGCTTCTTTCCATACAGTCTGTAGAGAAATAAACACTCTTCCAGTAAGCAGGCAATAAGAAAATATGGGCAAGATGCTCTTAGCATGGAGCCAATATTTATTATTTCAGTGATGGAATAGGATTCCAGAAGACCAGGGTTCAAAGACCCACTCAGCCATGGCAACCCATTGGGTGACCTTGAGAAAGTCACATTCTCTTGGCCTTTGAGGAGAACAAATTATATTCGTGTACCAAACTTTCCAAGTAAAATCCATAATAGGTCAATAAATCAAAGAAGACTTGAAAGCACATGACAACAAAGGCCAAAAAACCAAATCAAACACCACTGCCACTCTTTCTATAGATTAGAACATATAGGAATTTAATTCTGTAAACAAAGCTTCTGGTTCCCTGCCAGCATCACACCACACTACAATAACTCTTTTCACTAGTCATATGGATATCTATTCAACTTGGCTTAATGCAACATCGTTCCTCCTGGCTTTGTCCTGCAACAGCCATCCCATAGCTAAAACTGAACTTGTGACCTCATCACCAGACTCACAAATTTTGCATTTCTATGGCCATTCACGCATACAGCCTGCTCATTCATAGCGATAAAAATCTGTTCCTAGGAACATCACTCCATGCGTTTGTTTGATGAAGTAGACTTAATTCCATGAAAGTTTAGGCTGCCAACTTCTTTTTCTCAGTCTCAAAGGTGGTACAGAATCCCTTTGCATACTGATCCAGACTAACACATTTTACATCTTTGAATTCTACTACCATAATCCATAAGTTTCTTCATAAAGAGGATGAAAAAGACTTGAGATAATGTGGGGTAGAAAGGAAAACTTTCTGCTTTGTCTAGTTTTATAAACAGAACAAAAGAGATGGGATGGCAAAAAATCTATCTTTGAAAAGACTCTGGAAATAATGAACTAAAATAAAGCACTAATTATTTTGTGGGTTTTTTCCTTTTACGAAATAGAGTATGTGTAAGGTGCAATTAAATTAGATTAGACAAATTAAATTTATCCCAGCTAATGATAAATTAATTTTTTGGACCTAGCAATCCACAAAATACATCAAGCTTCACTTTAGCATTGTTCTAAGATCAATTCACTGTCAGATGAAGGTTCTTTATATTAGTCAGGGAGAAAGTAGCAGGCAAAGATCACTCCCTCCTTCCCTTTTCAACCTGCCTGCTTGGTTAGAAAGATTGTCTATGGCTACTGCAAGCTGAATAGCCTTATGGTCTGCCTTCACCACTCAATACTTCAGAAATGCACGACTTTTCACAAGGAATTGATCCCAGAAGGAGAAAAGCGGTTTCTAGCAAAAGTTAGGAGCTGCAGTGGTGCAATGGGTTAAACCCTTGTGCCGGCTGAACTGCTGACCTGGAGGTTGCTGGTTCGAATCGGCAAGATGGGTGAGCTCCCATCTGTCAGCTCTAGCTTGCGGGGACATGAGAGAAGCTTTCCAACAACACATCTAGGCATCCCCTGGGCAACATCTCTGTAGAACGCTAATTCTCTCACACCAGAAATGACTTATAGTATGTTCTCAAGTAGCTTTTGACATGATAAAAAAGCAAAAGTTGCACAGAGCAGACTGACTGGCTCATGCAACAACCGTAAAGTCACTTGTCCCTCTTGTCCTAGTGTTACAGCTTACAGAAAAACACCCACTGGCCTTTAAAAACATGCTGAATACCAAATTTAACCAGATTAGCAGGTCAGAATCTGGATTTTAATGTCCTGTTTTTGTTTCGTTTCATTGTCCTTAAATGTCAAAAGCATGCTGAAAGCCTTTGCAGGGGCAGGGAGAGGGGGAAATCAAGGGAAATCAAGAATATACATGTCACTAGAGCCAGGCAAAGCTCAATCATCCCACACAACGGGGAGTGGGAAAACACAACCCCATAACCTGCCCTGGTTACTGCCGCAGACAGGTATCGTTTGACACATTCTGTGATGGAGAGGTGCTGTGTCCTGGAAATGTAACAAATTTTATTGCCAGAGCCTGATGTATAGCAAAAAGCTTCGGCTCCCTCCTGGGAACTGAAGTGTGTTCTCTAAAAGCAGTATTTGTTTTAGCTTCCAGAATATATTCCTTGGAGGGATGTGTGACACTCAGCTTCATAAGGAGATGAACAACTATTCCATTCCATTCTCCAAAAGGCAGACTGTTGAGCTCTTCCCTTTCACCGCTCCCTGGTCAGCAAATTATTTAGTCAAGGGCTCTGTGATGTGAATGAGGACTAACACAATGCACTTTGGACTTATAACAGTGAGTGAAGATGGTGGAGTGAAGGTAGTGGGGACCTTGGAAACATTCCCCAAATAGGGCTCCTCTTTGTGCCCATGTGTCAGTAGATGTTAAAGCAACATAACAAAGGCTGAAATTCTGCACTGTGGGATAGAATTATGATGATGGAGCTCCATTTATCGAATATCTGGCTGATAGTGCCATCCTTCCAGAAACATCTTTTCAGGTAGGAATCATCCCAATGGAAAGGTTTCCAAAGTGCAACAAATCGAGGCATTCTGGAAATAGCATTTGTGAGGTTGAAAACAGGCTGCTGTAGATAAATAGGTACCACTTAAGCAGAGAGGTATTTTAACGGCACCATAAAGGAAATACCAGAAAAATGCTGGTGATAAAAAAGGAGGAAGTCTGTGAACAGGGTTCTTCGACATGATGGAGCGACAGCACCCCCCCCCCCATGGTCAGAATCAAACACAACTTCCAGGATGCCGAAAATGGGAAATGCCTATAAACCTCTATCTGTTATCCATCCTGTCTGTGTATAATGGCACTGAATATTTGCCATATATGTGTTTTGTGATCTGCCCGGAGTCACCTTCGGGATGAGAAGGGCAGAATATAAATGCTGTAATAAATAAATAAATAACCTTGTAACTATTGTGTCAAGTCTCAACCAAAATACAGATGATTAAAAATATTGTGAGATTCGGGAAAGAATGAAAGAAGAAAAAAAAGCTTCCAGTATCTTTTCAACATTGGGTCTGAAGCTGATAAATGGCCTCAATCAAATGTACTATTGATAATCCAGTATCTTCTTCAGATAGGAAAGAGATTGAGACATGATGTCCTATGATTGGCAGACCCATGCCTTCTATACACATCTACAGTATTGGCTGATGATACTGTCCTGAGGTTTGCTCTGTTCCCTCTTTTTTAAATTTGTGTCTATATCAAAGTAACTTGCTTGCAAGGAAAGCACTCATCAGCGCCATCACCCCTCTATGGGAACAGAAACCAGTACTGATACAAAAAGAAAGGCTATTCAAAGAAAAATTATAGGTTGTTCAAAACTAACCACCCATTCATCAGCAAGCAAGAAAATGATCTGAACCTGTATACAGAATATGTCTTAACACAATACAGTAACACATGAAGTAGGCAGGTGCTGCCATTGTAATGTACTGCCAAAAGTGTCTGGAAAAATTGGGAAAGCATCAAATGTTACATAAGAGGCAAATCTTTGTTATTAGAAAGTGAATGAATAAAATATATCAACTCAAGGGGGAAAAGTGATTTAGTAGCAATTTGTGGTTGAAGTGAAGGCTGAATTAGAAACTACTCAGCTCATTGCTCATTAGTTACATGGCATCTACACTGTAGAATTAATGCAGTTTGATACTTCAATTGTCATGGCTCAATGCTATGGAATCCTGGAGGTTTTAGTTTGGTGAGGCATGAGCATTCTTTGGCAGAGAAGCTAACAATCTTACAAAACCAACTTTCATGATTCTGCAGCATAGAGCCATTATTGCTAAAGTGGTGTCAAAATACATTTCTACAATTCTACAGTGTAGATGCACCCAGTATTAACCACAAGCACACAAATAAATTGCAGAGCTGATTATTCTTCCATGGATGATCTTTTCTGCAAGATAAAGCAGTTCTCAGCCTCTTCTATGAAAACCCCCAAGGCTGAACATTACCTCTGGAGGCAGTTTGTTCTGCAGCTCATCTGCATGGAAATGAAGGAGCAACCCCAGATCACCCTCTGCAATTGGAATTCATTCTTTCTTGTCATATAATTGGTGGACATTTCAGAACAGTTGATAAAGCAACTATTCTTCAGCAGCTGACATGCCTTCGATGTTGATTGAGATTATTGTCACAGTTGGTCCTGAAAAAGTCAGTTTATTTGTTTGTTTGCTTGGTTGCATACTGCAAGTTGTTTCTCGTGTGAGAGAATCAGCCATCTACAAAGATGTTGCCCAGGGGATGCCCACATGTGTTACTATCCTGCGAGGAGGCTTCTCTCATATCCAGCAAACCAATGCCTTAAATCAAGAAATAGCTTCCTAAGATCTAGAGAGATACTCCCAGGAACACCGCAGGAACAAGCGAGAGTCCAAAAGTGGCAGGCTAAACCTTGGAACCCCAATCAATGACTGATTCCAGATGAGAAACTCCCTTCTGGGTACACAGAAGACTGGGCGACTTGGAAGGTGCTGAACAGACTGCATTCTGGTACATGGTTTTGGCTTTCACTCAGCAGACTGAAAGCCAAAATCAAGGTCACAACAACATCTGTTATAGAACTCCAATATGCTGATGATAACGGTGTCTGTGTGCGCATTCAGAAGATCTACAAGCCACTCTAAACACTTTTGAAGAAGCATATGAGAAGCTCAGCCTCTCATTGAACATCCAAGAAAATCAAAGTGCTCTTCCAGCAGTTGTCAGCCAATCCTTCTGCAATGCCAGAAATACAGCTTAATGGTGTGACATTAGAAAATGTTGACCATTTTCGCTACCTTGGCAGCCACCTCTCCACAAAAGTCAACATTGATGCTCAATACAACAGCGCCTGAGCTCTGCATTTCTCCAAATGAAGCAGAGTGTTTGAGAAACGGGACATCCGTAAGGATATCAAGGTTCTTGTCTATAAAGCTATTGTCCTCCCAACCCTGCTATACACCTCTGAAACATGGACTGTCTACAGACGTCACACTCAGCTCCTGGAAATATTCCATCAGTGTTGCCCCTGAAAAATCCTGCAGATCTCTTCTAGATCCGGGGAAGTCATGCTCCCCCTCTACTCTGCCTTGGTCAGACCACACCTGGAATACTGTGTCCAATTTTGGGCACCGCAGTTGAAGGGAGATGTTGACAAGCTGGAAAGTGTCCAGAGGAGGGCAACTAAAATGATTAACGGTCTGGAGAACAAGCCCTATGAGGAGCGGCTTAAAGAGCTGGGCATGTTTAGCCTGCAAAAGAGAAGGCTGAGAGGAAACATGATAGCCATGTACAAATATGTGAGGGGAAGTCATAGGGAGGAGGGAGCAAGCTTGTTTTCTGCTGCCCTTCAGACTACGACATGGAACAATGGCTTCAAACTACAGGAAAGGAGATTCCACCTGAACATCAAGAAGAACTCCCTCACAGTGAGGGCTGTTCGGCAGTGGAACTCTCTGCCCCAGACTGTGGTGAAGGCTCCTTCTTTGGAGGCTTTTAAGCAGAGGCTGGATGGCCATCTGTTGGGGGTGCTTTGAATGCGATTGCCTGCTTCTTAGCAGGGGGTTGGACTAGATGGCCCATGAGGTCTCTTCCAACTATACTATTCTATGATTCTATGGGAAGACAGGTGGACAAATGTCTGCATGCTTGAAGAAGCAAAGACCACCAGTACTGAAGCAATGCTCCTAAAGCAATGCTCCTACGCCATCAACTCCGCTGGACTCGCCATGTTGTCCGAATGCCTGATCACTGTCTCCCAAAGCAGTTGCTATACTCCCAACTCAAGAATGGGAAATGTAATGTTGGTGTGCAGGAAAAGAGATTTAAAGATGGGCTAAAAGCTAACCTTAAAAACTGTGGCATAGACACAGAACTGGGAAGCCCTGGCCCTTGAGCACTCTAATTGGAGGTCAGCTGTGACCAGCAATGCTGTGGAATTTGAAGAGGCACAAATGACAGAAACGTGCCAAGAGGAAGGCGCGTCAAGCCAACCCTGACTGGGACCGCCTTCCATCTGGAAACAGATGTCTTCACTACGGAAGAACATGCGGGTCAAGAATAGGTCTCCACAGCCACCTGTGCATCCACTTCCAAGACACTACACTTGGAGGACCATCATCCTCAGGCCACGAAGGATCACCTAAGTAAAGTGAGGTACCATGAGATACAAAGCCAGTTTTAAAAATGGGGCTATAAAGTGGAGTTCACGACATGCGAGTGTGGAGAAGAGCAAACCACAGACCACATATTACAATGTGGTCTGAGCCCTGTCACATTCACAATGGAGGACCTTCTTACAGCGACACCACAGGCACTTGAAGTGGTCAGCTTCTGGTCAAAGGAAGTTTAGCATAATGCCAAGTTTTTAACTTCGTTAGTGTTTTTTTTTATACATTATATCTATATTCTCAACTTGCTTCTGACATGATAAATAAATTGGTGGACATGGTAAGCAATCTTTTTGAGATCATCTGACTGCATTTATAGACACAGCCCGAAATGGCACTGGCCTCCTTAGTTGCAGCACCATGCTGTTGGCTCAGCACTCCGTCCTGCAAAATGCAATGCTATTTATCCCTAGGAAAGCATGCATAAAAATGTAGAGCTTTAAGTTCATCACTTGGTTCTTGAGAACGTTTATCTTATAATTCAGAGTGTTTGCTGACAGCACTTCTCCCATTCTGATTCATTCATTAATTTGATTGCATCCTTTCAGCGCTACAATCTGCCTCTCAGTTATCATGCCATCACTCATCTTCTCTTTTGATACATCACCATTAGACTTGTTCAGTTTTGCTGTACCAATTCAGGTCCCTGCATAATCTCCACAAGGCATCATAAAGGTAAATGTGTTAGGTAGAATCCATCTTTTTCCCCTGCCAGTTAAGTATCATGGTTGATTTACATATAAACTGGTGAAAGCCCTTTCACTTATTGTTAGGGATTTGAGAGGCTTCTATCTCCATGACAACTGGATATATGTTTACATGCTGCTATCAAAGGATTCATGACAAACAGAGCTTAACGCATTTTCCTTTCACCCAAACAAAAGGCAGCATATGGATTCTGCAGATTTGTTAAGGAAGGAATGTACTCTCATGTAAATAATTTACCCTCTGTTGCATTGCTGTTGTATGTCTCCAAGTATCCGATCTAGGTAAAGGTTTTCCCCTGACATTGTCTAGTTGTGTCCGACTCTGGGGGTTGGTGCTCATCTCCAATTCTAAGGCAAAGAGCCGGCATTGTCCATAGACACCTCCAAGGTCGTGTGGCCAGCATGACTGCATGGAGTGCTGTTACCTTCCCGCCGGAGCAGTACCTATTGATCTCCTCACATTTTCATGTTTTCAAACTGCTAGGTTGGCAGAAGCTGGGGCTAACAGCTTTTTGGATGATTTGTCTTAACATTGGACTGCATCTTAATTATGTTTTTACATATGCTTAATTTTTAGCTTAATTTATTTCATGTTTTTATGCTTTAGGCACTATGTAGTGCCGTTAGTAAGCCGCCTTGAGTCCCCCCAGGGGTAGAGAAAGACGGGATATAAATATGGTAAATAAACAAACAAATAAATAACAGCAGGAGCTCATCCTGCTTCCCGGATTCGAACCAGCCATCTTTCAGTCAGCAAGTGCAGCAGCTCAGTAGTTTAACCCACTGCGACTTACGGGGACCCTAAGATGAGCTTTATTAGCAAGATGGAGCCCCTGATGGCACAATGGATCAAACCCTTGTGCCGGAATGACTGCTGACTGACAGGTCGACAGGTGAGCTCCTTCTGTCAGCTCCAGCTCCCCATGTGAGGACATGAGAGAAGCCTCCCACAAGGATGGTAAAAAAAAACATCCTCTGGGCAACATCCTTGCAGACGGCCAATTCTCTCACATCAGAAGAGACTTACAGTTTCTCAAGTCGCTCCTGACACACAAAAAAACCTTGTTCAAAGCCTTTGACCTCTGTGGCTGAGAGAATGTGGCTCACCTAAGCTCACTCAGTAGGTTTCCCTGGTCAAATGGAGATTCAAGTCCTGGACTCCACTGCATTACAACTGGTACACAACAACAAACTTATTTGCCATTCTTGCCATCATTAATATTCCCTTTTATTCCCAGTTACTTGATTCTGTATTTCATGCTTAAAGAAGCGAAGGATTTAGTGGAAGGAGCCTTACAGCACGAGTGAAACTTTGTACATGCCAATGCTATGTCAGGTCACGACTCAAAAATTTTACTCTTTTTTTTTTAACAGAAACTCTTATGTCCATTGATAGTTTAGCATGTCCATTAGTTGGGAGAGTTCTGGGAGCTGTTGTACAAAATGTTCTGCCCGTAACAAACACTGGCAGAACACCCTGGTAGAATGGGTGGACATGTGAGGGGAAAAAATTAAAAACTAATCTATTAGTCCTGGGTGTCAGGGCTAATTCCCTAGCATACTCCCAGATCCTTATTGGAAATTAAGTGCCTCCTTTTTGCGTGTACACTCCTGTTTTACTTGGCCATTCTGCCTCTGATTCTCCTTCCTGTCTTTTATTGTGTTAATCAAATAAACTGCTGATCCGTGCCCAGCTCTGTGTATATAATCAACGTCATTATCCTAGACCAAAGTTGCATATTAATCAATGTGCCTCTACAATACATAATAAAATGATACCCAGCCTGGCAAATAAAGCCTTCAGTTGCTAATTTCCTCTTGTTGTAAATATAAAGGGCAGCTTTAGCGTACCATTACCGCAAGTCCAAGATCTCCCTCCCACCAACATGAGTTGAATACACATACACTGTGGAATAAATGCAATTTGACACTACTTTAATTACTGTGGCTCAAAGCTAAGGAATTCTGGAATTTATAGTTTGGTGTGGCACTAGCACTTTTTGGCAGAGAAGGTGAACATACTTTTAAAACAACCCCCAGAATTTCATAGCATTGAGCCATGCTAGTTAAAGTGGTGTCAAACGGCATTAATTTTACAGTATAGATGCAGTCAGAGAGGAAGAACACTCCCTGCAAGAATCCTACCCAGTAGTAATGTGGGCGTTGTATTGTAAAGCTCTTCTTCTTCCCTTTTGTGTGTTGTACTCCAAAACAGACTCAATGACAAGCATTTCTGGATTAAAATTCTTGCCAGTAAGGATACCTGAGATTTGCAATATTCAGGTGGTTGATGCCTATAGTTTTGGTAGTTATGGAATGGAAACATTATAAGCATTATTTCCTATGCTGTCTCTTTGGTGATGTAGGGCTATGTGCTATAGGTGTGTCTCTGTCGTGAGTTCACTGGCTGCCTTCATATATGGCTTCAGCTAGGAAAGGGAGAATGGGGGAGGATGTATTTGCCATTCTAAAGCTATTTTCGCATTAGTTTTGGTTTCCCCCACTTCTTTCCAGACTGAGAATGCATTGGACACCATAGACCAGAGCTTTCCAAACTTTTCATGTTGGCAACATACTTTTTAGACATGCATCCTTTTGTGACAAATTCAGTTTTACTACCTATGAAACTGGAGGTTAAGCCAACCCCTTATACAGGCAGTCCCCGAGTTGCGAATAAGATAACACTGAAAAAATGTACCTGTTCCGACTTACAAATTCAGCTTAAGAACAAATCTACAGAACCTATCTTGTGCATAACTTGGGGACTGCCTGAATATAAGTTTCATATGATCCTTACTGTATAAGCAAGGTCTGGAATTTCTTCCTTTATACTTCTTGTGTTCTACATTTGATTCTTGACTAGTTTCCTTCACAGCCACTCCATGTGATTCATCACAAACATAACTTTCAACAGATTTTCTTAATTAGAAATGAATCAATTTTAGTGGTAATTACTGCAAATCAATCAACAAATTGTACAAATTATAAAAGTTCAAACAATACCAACACTTGAATAATTGGGTTGCCGTGAGTCTTTTGGTCTGTATGGCCATGCTCCATGTTTCTGGAACACGGCCATACAGATATTCCAGCAATGAATCCTTTGACAATACACTTGAATAAGTGCTGTAGAAGTTTTTAGATAGAGGCTGGATGGCCATCTAGGGGTGCTTTGCTTGTGTATTCCTGCCTGGCTAAAAGGGGTTGAATTAGATGCCCTCTGGGGGTCTCTTCCAATGCTAGTGAAGTATAGACTGCCTGGGAGTCCTCTAGAGGTTTTTGAACTAAAGCTGTATGGCTATCCATTCGGAGGGGTTTGACTGTGTCTTGCTGCCTGGTTGAAGGGGATTGGACTGAATGTTCTTGGACTTGGGCTCAGCACCACTTGCTGCTGCTGGCAGCTCCTCCTCAAGCAACTGATGTGTTGCCTTGAAGTAGTGGCTGCCAAGCCTTTGGCTTGCCAGGCAGCCTTTGGTGTTGTTGTTGTTGTTGGTGGGGAGCATTTTAAATGTGACACACCTGTGGACTACAGGTGACATACTAGAGTGTCCCGACACACAATTTGGAAAGCTCTTCCATAGACATTTGGTTGGTACAAAAAATACATTCTTTTCAACCCCAGTGTAAAGCAATGTGCAAATAAGAAGAATGTATTTATAGTGAACTTGTCAAACAGGCTCTTGGTTTTATTTTCTTTGATTTGTCAACCAGATTTAAGATCTGCTTTTAGAGTTTTGCTTCAAACTGAATTTTCAAAAATGAAATTTAAAATGTATGGAGATTTATTTATTTACTGCATTTATGTACCGCTTTTCCCACCCCTGGGGGGGGGGGGGGAGCGGGGACGGGACGGGACTCAAAGCAGTGTCCAACATAGTAACGGCAAAATTCAATGTCAAACCTACATGTGAAAAACAAAATCATAATATCTAGCAATAAGATATAGCTATGAATTAAAACCATTAAAACCATATTTAAACATGAATTATAATTCTGATTTTTAAAATAAAGTTTGAATAACTGCAAGATTGCATTTCAGCTGTATGATGTAGTTACCTCTGAGGAAGGAAAGGGAATGAATGGACAGTTCTGTTATAAAGTTTTATCACCTTAGGAGGCTGGTTCCTCAGGAGATCATTCCTGGAGCTGCACCTGACATTGTGGGCTTGAACCTGCAGATAAGGTCTAAACCTACACATATGTTGGGCACACAAAGGGACACAGAAATATACACCGTCCAAACTTTTACTTACCAAGTAAGGCTGCCACTTCGTATGCTTTCTTCTGTTCAATTGTCTCATAGTTGAGCGCTTCAAAGAATATATCCAGTACAAGGATATTCTCCCTTAGGAGTGGGAAAAACAGGCAGTCAAGAGAAGATTGAGAGGAGATAGATATATCCATTAAAACAAGCTTTCTGCTGCTATTGCAATTTTTTTAAAATGAGCATGGAGAGAACTCAATATTTTAAGTCAATAGCCTGAGGGCTGTGTTATGCCTTAGCAAGGTTCAGGCCACCTATAACAGCAAGATCAAGTCATTCTGGCAAGGAAAGGGGCCTTTCAGACATCATTGAGTTTCAACTGCCCTCATCCCCAACCTTTGACCACATGTTTTCCATTAGGTTGTCTCATAGTTTCCAGGCAACCTGCACGTCTTGATCCTGCATTTCCTCTCTTTCGTAAGGATCCCTCCTTCCAAATGTCCAGCTGATTAAGAATCTGACCTCAGCTAGCCTCCTTGAGAATAGCAGGAAGATACATGTACCATGTATTTCAGGAATTATTAGAACAGACTTACTGAATCCAACTAGAGGTCTATTTAGACCACCAATTTTCTTCTATGGTAGGAGATTAAATGTCACCAGGACTCCAAAAGAAGGCCAGACCATGCACACTGTCCATGCTAGGAAGTTTTCAAAGACTTTTTACAAACACTGTGAAGAGCACTTTTCCAAGCTCTGTTTCCCAAGTCCACACGTCTGCTTAGGCCACTTAAGCGTACAATATTATGCTTTTCTCACTTACCTTGTGATAGACAGTGTAAGACAGTAGCGGTACCAAGCATGGATGTGTGTGTATTTTGAATTTGGACTGCCAGCAGTTAATGCTCCCATCACATTGTTGCTACTCTTAACCTGGCAGTCTGAGCCATGGGCTTCAAGAGCACAATCTAAGCAATGGACAGAAAACATGTTGCTCAATAATGCCTTACTATTGACCAGGCACTAGCTAGGGCCACTGGGAGGTGCAGTCCAGTGACATCTGTACGGTCTTGCATTATTCCCCCTGCAGCATGAGTCAGCCTAAACAGCCAGCCTATCTTGAGGCCAATCCCCTATGGACCATGCTCAATAAAACTCCTACTTCAATGTCAGCTCTGTATTCTGAGCAACCAGTTTCTAATGCAAGCTCCTGCTCTCCCACCTGGCTTCTTCTTGATCACTGCACCACATCCTAGCCTATCTGGATTGACTTCTGCCTGCCTTTGACTGGATTCCTACCTCTGGCTCCTCACATCCTTGTCTGCTGCTGTGGGACCCAAAACCCTTTCTGATTTGGACTATTACTACACTCTGGACCAAAACTGACAAACAGGTACCACAATGTATCATTAGCAAGAAATTCTACCCAGCTTACATACCATAATGATTACTCCAGCCCTACGTAGACAGGCTTTACTTACGAGATATATTTCTCAGATTTGTTAAATTTCTTCTCAAGGTACTTGGCTGAAGTCTTGCTGGGAATCTTAACCATGGAGAGTTCCTTGTTGTAGCGTGTCAAGTTGCATGGCATTTGGCACACACAGTAACCACTGTCCTTTTCACCAAGAACCACTGTAAGATAAAGAGGGGGGAAAGGTGGTTTGCCAGTAGGATTAACTGCCCCTAAACAAAGGGACAAAGGAAGAGCTGTCTTCTGGCTCACATCAAAGAACTGATACTTCAGTCTAACTCAGTGGTTCCCAACCTGTGGGTCCCCAGGTGTTTTGGCCTACAACTCTCAGAAATCCCAGCCAGTTTACCAGCTGTTAGGATTTCTGCGAGCTGAAGGCCAAAACATCTGGGGACCCACAGGTTGAGAATCAATGGTGTAACCCAACAATATCGACTACAAAGGATATTCCTTGTACCACTTTAATAATCTGTACTAGAATTTGTGTTATTTATGCTATTTAGTGTAGGCAGTTGTTTATTTGTTCAGTCACTTCCGACTTTGTGACCTCATGGACCAGACCACGCCAGAACTCCGTCAGCCGTTACCACCCCCAGCTCCTTCAAGGTCAAGCCAGTCGCCACAAGGATGCCATCCACACACCTTGCCCTTGGTCGGCCCCTTTTCCTTTTTCCTTCCATTTGCCCCAGCATCATTCTCTTCTCCAAGCTTTCCTGTCTTCTCGTGATGTGGCCAAAGTACTTCATCTTTGCCTCTAATATCCTTCCCTCCAGTGCGCAGCCGGGCATTATTTCCTGGAGTATGGACTGGTTGGATCTTCTTATGGTCCAAGACACTCTCAGAAGTTTCCTCTAACACCACAGTTCAAATGCGTCTATCTTCATTTGCTCAGCCTTCCTTATGGTCCAGCTCTCGCATCCATAGGTTATTACTATGGGGAATACTATGCAGACCTTCGTTGCCAGTGTGATGTCTCTACTCTTCACTATTTTATCGAGATTGGTCATTGCTCTCCTCCGAAAAAGTAAACGTCTTCTAATTTCCTGACTGCAGTCTGTGTCTGCAGTAATCTTCACACCTAGAAATACAAAGTCTGTCACTGCCTCCAAGTTTTCTCCCTCTATTTGCCAGTTATCAGTCTGGTTGGCATAATCTTGGTTTTTTTGAAGTTTAGCTGCAATCCAGCTTTTGCACTTTCTTCTTTCACCTTGGTTATAAGGCTCCTCAACTCCTCCTCACTTTCAGCCATCAAAGTGGCATCATCTGCACATCTGCGCAGTAGGTTAAATCCTTGTGCTGGCAGGACTGATGACTTGAAGGTCAGGTTGCTGACCTGAAGGTTACTGGTTCGAATCCAACCGGGGAGAGCGTGGATGAGCTCTCTCTATCAGCTCCAGTTCCATGCCAGGACATAAGAGAAGCCTTCCATAAGGATGGCAGAACATCAAAACATCCGGGCGTTCCCTGGGCAACATCCTTGCAGATGGCCATTTTCTCACACCAGAAGCGACTTGTAGTTTGTCAAGTCGCTCCTGACATGAAATAAATCTGCATATCTGAAGTTGTCAATGTTTCTTCCAGAAATTTTAACTCCAGCCTTGGATTCATCAAGTCCCGCACGTCACATGATGTTTTCTGCATACAAGTTGAATAGGTAGGGTGAGAGTATACAGCTCTGCAAAGCTCCTTTCCCAATCTTAAACCAGTCTGTTGTTCCGTGGTCTGTTCTTACTGTTGTTACTTGGTTGTTATACAGGTTCTTCAGGAGACGGACAAGGTGTAGGCAATGGGCACCAACAATATGTAAGTGGGTCTTTTACAAAAGAAACTGGAGATAAAATTTTTTAAAATGAAGAAGCTGTATAGCTGGTGTTCTCCAAGTGTGGGCCATTTTGTGGAATAAAATTATTCTACAAAAATCCTAAGATTCTGGGTACTGGAGAAAATAATTACTATTGATAGTAAGCACTTTGAAGAAAAAGTAACAAAAACCACTAAGTTGGTAAAACACACACACATATTGAATTTAAAATTAAAATGTCAAGGCTTGATGTAGAAATATGATTTTTTTCACCTATAAACAAAAAGACTTGGAATCTTCAGGCCATTAATGTTTAATACCTACAAGCTTCTATTTACATGTCTAAGTCACCAGTGAATTACTTTGGAGAGCTGTTTATCCCACGTTTCTTCAGGTTCTTAACTTTCAATATGCACAGGCTATAATGCAATATATAATTATGTGAAGGATTATATATTTTTATTATGTTTGTAAACATTTATTTATGTATTGTTCTTTATTTTTTCACAGCCCACAGAAGATCTTAAAGTATTAATAAGCTGAAATGTGTCAAGCTTTTAAACAATAAAACTTGGGCTTGTAGCATCTTTGAGTGTGTCTCTTTCATCTGGGGATATCTTTTAAAAGTCAAAATATCAAAAAGTAAAAGTTTCAAATTTCTCAGGATGCTTCCAGAGGGATGGCTCCTAGTATCACCAGTCAAAAGATACTAATCTTTTCTTTCTAAACTGTCTTTTTTGTAGAAACAAAAAAATGTGGTGGGAAAACATGAGTTATAAACGCAAAATAACACCATCTGGACACCCCATACCCGACGGTTTTGTGAACAAGGGAGGGCATTACTTCAAGCACCCTGAATCTGAAGTTTGGTTGATGAACTGCAAGTTAATAGCATTAGCCTCCCTACAGCTAAGAGCAGCTGCAACCAGGTATATAAAAGCAAAAAGGAGAAGGACAATGCAATTTTGGAAATGTTCCAGGTAAATTCAAATCTGTAATTCAAAGTAGGAAAATCTGCATGGAATTCATCCCTGAAATTAATATTTACTCCTTTCACTAATCTTGACAAAAGGTACTGACAAACAAGGGCTAGGATTTGATCTAAGTCAAGGGCAGAGTTCCATCATGCCCAGTCCCAGAAGCCGATGAAAGGCCCTGGCTTCATCCCAACTGTCACTGACCTGGCCTTGGAGGGACAGTAGAAGAGGCAGTATCTGCCAGAGGTAATTCCCTTGACACTGCCATGCCCTTTTCTTTTTGTGTCACATTTTAATTAGTTTATAAGCCCGAGGGCAGGAAACGGTTTTGTTGTTCTTTTACTTGCAAACCATAATGTACAGTGACAGTCCTATATAAATAAATTGATAATAATAATGAGCCTGGAGCCACAATGTTGGGCTGGTAGTGAAATTTAACAGTGCTTGTTTATAAAACTACCGTATATACATGATGATAAACCGAGTTTTTTAGCCCTTTGAGCTGAAAAAGCCTCCCTTAGTTTATAATGGGGTCAAGCTGGGCAGCGGAGCCTGAAGGCTATTGCTTGCAACATACAATATATTTATCTCTTTTCTTACCCTCCCTTATCAGTGTGTTTTCTATTCCAAAGCCTCCCTTACTCTTAACCAAGGGGATGTTTTGAAAAGGGAAAGGAGAGGGAGAGAAGCTCTTGCAAGCCAAAAAAGAAAAAAAAATCCATTAATCTTATAAAAGCATTTCTCCCTGAAATATTTGTTAATCTCTCCTACAGATATATAGGCATTTCCCCCCTGCAAGCCTTTGCAAACCCTATGTACCTATATATCGCTATCTATATATATTAATTTTATATATGAATTTTCTCCTCATATGTTTGCAGGTCTTTGTAAATCCTATATACATATAGATATCTAGAGATTTCTATGTACCTGTCTGTCTATATCTATATGTATACATTATTTTTATATATGAATTTTCCCCTCATGTTTGCAAGTCTCTGCAAATCCTATATAGATATAATTATCTATATATAGAAAGAGGTGTGTGTGTGTGTATATATATATATATATATATATATATATATATATATATGAATATAGATATATAGGGCTTGCAAATATTACAGGGGAAATACACACACAAATATATATAGACATGTCAGATAGATATGAATAGAGATATATAGGGCTTGCAAATATTGAAGGAAATGCACACATACACACACATAGAGAGAGGTGTCTAGAAAGATATAAACATAGATATATAGGGCTTGCAAATATTGCAGTAGGGAAATGCACATATATAGAGAGAGTATTTGCAAATGTTTTAGGGGAAAATGCATTTGTGAAGTTAGTACTTGTGACTACAGAAGGAAAAAAATAGTAGAAATAAATAATTTGGGTTACTTGATGTATTCCTTCTACTATTTTGTCTCAGTGAATTTCTTACTGAGACTGATGTTTTCAGGATGATTTCATTTCCTTCTACCTTCATTCCAAAATTGACTCTTTCAAAGATACCTACTTAGAAGTAAACTAACCATATTTCACTATTTGTTAAATAATTCTTTCAACAAACTTTTTTCATTTTAAATAGTCAACAAAATATCTCATAGAAGCTGCACTATATTCTTTGCAAGCCCTGCTCTTTAGTCAATAGTGTGTGAGAAAATATATAAAAAGTAATTTTGCACATGAGCAGAAATGCTTTTCTTGTTAGTCCAAAAATGTGAGGACACAAATACTGTTCTTTGCAACAGAATTCCAATATGAAATGTGAGCCTTTATGGTTCTTAAATTCTGTGAAATTGCAGTACTGACAGTGAGAGACTCCCTTATCCTTCAGAACTTACCTAGTGCTGGCTCCGCACACTCTTTATACTGCTCTGGCGTGCAGAAAGGAGCATCTCCTAAAGGAAAAAAAATACACAGCACAATTTTAAATGCACAGTGTACAGTGAAGGATGGGTTTCTTTCTAAAATGCTTAGAAAGCAAGTCCTTGCTTGAAGAGGGTAAGGAGAGCAGCTACAGATACAATCTATTGTAAAGTGAAAGCCCATTTCTGATCATCAGGACCTTTAATTAAGGTCACAGATGGCCAGATAGTAAATTGTGTAATCCCACATATAACTATTGTGAAAGAAGTCCTATTAATTTTAATGAGGATTACTACCACGTATATAGGATTACACTTCAAGGCATATAGATCTTGCACTGAAACTATTTTTAAAAAACTCTTAGTCAAACTAAGTTAAATACAGTGCACATCTGAATGTTAATTTCCTTAAAAGGTTAAAAGGCTAGTCCTACCCTAGATTGGGACTAATACACATGTGGGAAAGACTAAACTTTCTACTTTAAAATCCTCCTGATTGGGTATAAAAATGAAAAAGAAGGATTATGTAGCCTCATGGGCTGGAGAAGGGAGAGAACTGAAGAGCCAAAAAGTGGAAAGTTTCAGCCTCTCTCCCTTGTGTTGCGTCCCAGTCCTTATCAGGTTTGCATATGCTTGTTCTGATTCATCTGGTAGGGTAAAGGTAAAGATTTTCCCGTGACATTAAATCTAGTTGTGCCCGATTTTGGGGGGTGGTGCTCATCTCCATTTCCAAGCTGAAGAGCCAGCGTTGTCCATAGACGCCTCCTAGGTTATGTGGCTGGCATGACTGCATGGAGTGTCATTACCTTCCCACAGAAGTGGTACCTATTGATCTACTTACATTTGCATGTTTTCGAACTGCTAGGTTGGCAGAAGCTGGGGTTAACAGCAAAAGCTCACTCCACTCCCCGGATTCAAACTGCCGACCGTTCGGTCACCAAGTTCAGCAGCTCAGCAGTTTAATCCGCTGCGCCACCAGGGGCTCATCTGGATGCCACGTAATTATAGTAATATGTACTTTAGCCTTCAAATAAACTAGCTAAAATGTAGGGTTCTAGATGTCAATATGGAGATGTCAAAACATCTATAACTATGGATATAAAACACCAGTTTCATTTTAGAAAAACCATGCTGACAACAGGGGATAAGCGTCTTCAGGGTTGGTGGCAGCTCATCTTCAAAGACACACCTGGCATGTGAACCATTTTGCAATTGCAGTTCTCCACCACGTAGCGGGTCTCACAGTCAATCCTGCATGCAGTGATGCTGTAAACAGGGAAGAAGTCTAGGCCAAAGTCCGACGAGCGGCACTCGCCCCACGGAGGCGGAAGGTAAGTCAGCTAAATAGGAAGGATGAGGAATATAATCATAATGTGGCAAAATGAAATTCACTCCTTGAAACATGAAGATGAGTAAGAATATTTGTCCTACTCTTTCAACTGCCCCCCCCCAACATTTGAGACTCATATTATCATCCATTTGCTTAATCAATGCAGTGCTGAATTTATTATATCCAGAAAAATTGAGGATATACGTACAGTTATTGAGGTTACGTACAGCTGAGTAAAAATAAAAAACCCAATGATAATTTAATAACTTCTGATAAAAACAAGACAAAATCAAGGGCCAACACTAAAACATATACATAGTAAAATAAAATGTAATAACTGCAACCAAAGATAAAATGATACTAAAGGTAAACGTTTCCCTCTGACATCAAGTCCAGTCACGTCTGACTCTGGGGTCTGGTGCTGATCTTCATTTCTAAGCTGAAGAGCCAGTGTTGTCCGTAGATGTCTCCAAGGTCATGTGGCCAGCATGACTGCATGGAGTGCCATTACCTTCCCGTTGGAGCAATACCTATTGATCTACTCACATTTGCATATTTTTGAACTGCTAGGTTGGCAGAAGCTGGGGCTAACAGTGGGAGCTCAGCCTGCTCCCCGGATTGAAACTGCTGGCCTTTTGGACAACAAAGTCAGCAGCTCAGCAGTTTAACCCATTGCACCACTGGGGTATAAAATGATACAGCTCTAAAAAGCATCAAAACTGTCCATTAAATCTCTAGAAATATAGAAGGCATTCACCTGGAAGTGAAGACTGTCCTGTAAGTAAGCCTTTCTGGAGCAGAAATACCACAAATGGGGGGCCACCATTGAGAAGACCCTGTCCCTTGTATTCACCAGCCAGTCCTTATATTGTGATCAGTGGACTTAGCGTCCAAGAGAATATAGAAGGAGATACACTTCAGAACTTTGATTTTAGCCAGGACTGGCAGTCAGTGCAGATGTGTTGGCATAATGCAAATATATCAGTCATCTCTCATTAACGTTTTGGCCACCGTGTTTTTGAACTACTTTCAAAGGGAGGGCTGCATATAACCCATTGCAGCTGTCCAAATGGAAGGATATCAGCTGTGAAAATCTGTTGGAAGTCTCCACTCAGTATTGCAGCTGATCCATCAAAACTAAAAAGAAAGCTGAGAGAACACCTCTCTAGGAATCTCTCTATCCGAGTGTGATTCTATGGTCAACATCAGGATATAAGAGTCACACCAAAGGTTCTAGAGATTCATGTTTTAACCAATTCCATGAATAATCAAAGCTGCAAAAGTCAAACTCGCAAATGTGGATTCAGACTGCATATTTTCAGAAATGAAATCTGTCCCATGAACCCTAGGTGGACTCTGAAACAATCAAAGAACTCAGAGGGCTGGCTGCCCCACAAATACCAAGACACTGGCTTGTCATCCCAGGAACCAGTGTATTTTAGGGGGCTTTCTGCTAATTGTGAAACTATTGGCCAATCAGGTGCTTGGTTAGTAAGCCCGGAGGGAGGACTCATGCAGGTGAATACCAAGAGGTTTCCAAGTCTGTCCATCTGCTGCTTCCGTCTGCTCTAGATCTTCCTTCTACACATCCTCTCTCTCTGAATCGTGCATATGGTTTCATACTGGTGGCAGTGGATTACTGTTTGCATTCATTGCTTTTTCTTTATCAGAGCTTTGGCATATTTTCCTCAGTTTGGCATATTTTCCCCATGATCTCATTATGGGACCCTAGCTCAGGCATTTTTGAATAAGCCCAGTTCCTAGGCCAGGGATTCTCTCATTCTTATGCGGCAAGGCACTGTGCAGTGGCTTCAGCCCATGTGGAATGCCACATCTGCCAATCAATGTGCCCCTCCAGCATCTGAATTGGCCAATGTCAGGATCCTTGCAACATGCTGTGCCAAGCCTCATCAGCTGTAACCCGGAATGTTGTAGATGCCATATTCCAACAAGGATAATCCTGTGTATTGCTGTAGCTCTCCGCCCATGTCACATTGGCAAGACTGCAAAATGAGTACAGAACTGATGCCTGTTTTCTTCTCCCACCGCTTCATCTTAAATGCAGACTTCATGGCATTAACATCAGGCCAACTTTGCTGCCTGTTTTGTTTAACATTGTCCATGAACTCTAAAGATTCTAAAAGCTTGTTCTTTGTTTTGATACCTTGCTAGGCCTGATAAAGGTATTAACTGACCAGGGAATTAGAAATGCCTGTAAATTATATAACGCAGTCCTGATTTTAAAAGTAAGAATTATGTAATATATTAATGATAGCAATGCAGCTTAAATGAATCTTATATTTTAAATAATGGTTAACCAAACAAAACACAATCAAGAGGAAGTCTTGTAGTATACCTTTTTATCAGTTTTCTACCTCTTCAACTTCCATGTCTCTCTCCTATGGAATCCCAAGACTTGGTGTTTGGTGTATAATCATAGAATCATAGAACAGTAGAGTTGGAAGAGACCTCATGGGCCATCTAGTCCAACCCCCGCTAAGAAGCAGGAAATCTCATTCAAAGCACACCCGACAGATGGCCATCCAGCCTCTGCTTAAAAGCCTCCAAAGAAGGAGCCTCCACCACAGTCCGGGGCAGAGAGTTCCACTGTCGAACAGCTCTCAGAGTGAGGAAGTTCTTCCTGATGTTCAGGTGGAATCTCCTTTCCTGTAGTTTGAAGCCTTTGTTCCGCGTCCTAGTCTGCAGGGCAGCAGAAAACAAGCTTGCTCCCTCCTCCCTATGACTTCCCCTCACATATTTATACATGGCTATCATGTCTCCTCTCAGCCTTCTCTTTTGCAGGCTAAACATGCCCAGCTCTTTAAGCCGCTCCTCGTAGGGCTTGTTCTCCAGACCGTTAATCATTTTAGTGACCCTCCTCTGGACACTTTCCAGCTTGTCAACATCTCCCTTCATCTGCGGTGCCCAGAATTGGACACAGTATTCCAGGTGTGGTCTGACCAAGGCAGAATAGAGGGGGAGCATGACTTCCCTGGATCTAGATGCTATACCCCTATTGATGCAGGCCAGAATCCCGTTGTCTTTTTTAGCTGCCGCATCACATTGTTGGCTCATGTTTAACTTGTTGTCCACGAGGACTCCAAGGTCTTTTTCACACACACTGCTGTCAAGCCAGGCGTCCCCCATTCTGTATCTTTGATTTCCATTTTTTCTGCCGAAGTGAAGTATCTTGCATTTGTCCCTGTTGAACTTCATTTTGTTAGTTTCAGCCCATCTGTCTAGTCTGTCAAGATCGTTTTGAATTCTGCTCCTGTCTTCTGGAGTGTAATGTTTAAATTCTTGATGGCAGGCACTTAGAGCTTTGTGGGAGAGATTACGCCCTGTCCGACTTACCAGGCAGGGAGGTTGCGGCAGCTGGCGCACCTCACCCGCCATCCTCTCTTTGGGGTTCTCCTTCCCAGGAGCCCCCGCGCCCTGTGCTTTTTGGCACGCTTGGCTGTGCAGCCAGTCAAGTTAGCTCCAGCCTACGTCTGGATCAGCCGCATCGGGCTGTCCGATTCCTGATCCAGGACCCATGCATGACTGCCAACCCTGTTTCTCATTGTAACCAATAAACAAGTTGTGGCCTTTGGTTACCCCAAACCTATTGTATCTATCTTTCCTTGTAGGTTCCTGGCAGCAGGAAGTTGGTCTCCACTGCCCACGCAATCTATTTAAAGAGTTACTTCCTCCCACCTTTAAATGTGCCAAATCAATAGAGGAGGAAACACCATGTCAAAGTAAATGGAACAATACTCCATCCTCCTCAGGCATCTGGTTGGAACAGCCATGTTAAGTGAAGGAGCAGAGTCTGAAGTGTTATTGTGATATCTCTCTTAAATGGAACTATCCGGAATTTCTTTTATGACAGTGACAAAATACCATCCATGGGCTTCCATGCATCATTTGCTTTCCCCTGCTAAGATAACAATGTGGCATCTGCCACCATTTAGTCATCTGGAGAGAGGAAAGACACCCATATGTTGCAGATGGCATGATAAAGGGGAATAAATAATCGTCATCTCTTGTGACCTCAGCGTCTGCTACAGTTCCACTGCCACACACGTCTTTAGGGTTGTTTAAATGTGAATCTGCAACATAGGTGATGGGATTGAAAATGGTGGCAGGATCACGTATTCAGTTTCAGGGTTTCCTGCTTAGCCAGCCTTGGCTTTGAGCCATGTTGCTCCAAGCCAACCGGATGTCTTTGGGAAACACACAAACAGAATGCTTAATTATCTCCTTGGTTGCTGCTAATAGAAAGAATGGGGTTGCCTTTTCTGCAGCAGAATGCATGCACACACTCTTGAAAGGGGTGCATCAAATTCCAGACTTTCAGTTGGCCTGAGGACAGCTGTTGGAATTGGAACCTGAAGTGCAAAACAGGACCCCAAAGGACAGGGGATGCTTCTCAGCTGGTCATACTCTGTGACCTCCTATGGCCAAGCCAGAGATTTTAAATAGCTTACGAACCACAGGACCTGATACTGCATAACCCCTACCCATATCTCTTCCATGCCTGAAAGAAGCTGTAAAGCCTCAGTACACACACCCAGTCCCAAATAGTCCACAAGGATAAGCCTCAAATGCAAAAGTTATAAAACTTTGGTAGGGTAAACAGAAGACATTTTGCTCCTTGAGGCAAATAACAAAATGGTGCCTTTACTTTTTACCTATAGTAGCTGCCCAGACTGCCAAATTGAATCTTACTTTAGCAGTAATGATGAAAAGGCACCTTCTACCAGATTGAGGGAAAGTAAAGGAGATAGCTATGGAGTAGATTATCTGGAAAACTTCAACAAACAGGAATAGACAGGAATAGCTACCATTGCTGCCCCCTTTATACCACCCACCATCTGCTTGACTTAGCATCCTCAGTAACATCTGGTTAGTTGTGGGCACTCAACAAATCAGAGCAGGTAAGGACAGAGTGATTGAAAGGAGGTTGACCAAATAGTTGAGACACGGGTGTCAGTGACAGAAATAGGAAAGTTAATGAATTAATTAAGATCCTATCTTTCTCCAAGTATGAGATCTAAGTTGGAAAGGGTTAACATGTTTAATTAATCATTAATTCGAGTGAATTTAAATTAGAAAGTATAAAAACTTAACTGTTAAGTTTGAGTTAAATTGCCATTTAAGTGTAAGTTAAATGGATGAGTTAAAAACCGGACTGTTACGTTTTAAGTTGAATTGCCTTTTAAATTTCAGTTAAATGCCTGAATTAAAAAGCCTTACCACAATAAAAACTAAAAAATGTCATTGAGTTTTCATCTCCCACCACATTCCTGTGCTGATCATGGGAGATAAAGATGCAACAACATGAATATTTAAAAATCCCATTTCATACTTGCCCTACCAAAACCCTTTGTCTAGATTGCCTTTCTTCCACCTCCTAACTGTATTTTCTTAGCCACACTCTTTAGTTTACTGATTCCAATGTGCAAACCAGGAAAGGTACCAGGGTCAAGGTTCAAAACATGTGTTTTGTCCAGAGTAGAATAGAGAAGCTCTATTTGGATACAAATGGTTGTCTTATAATCTGGATAGAAACGGATGGGTTATAATCGTCCTTTAATACTATAGAGCCAACAAGATCTACTAAAACCCAGAAATGATTACATTTGTGGGACAACAAACAAGTCTGTATTGCTTGCAAAAGGTGATTTTGTTGGAGATGAAGCATTCAAAGGTATTTTGCCAACATCTACGCAGCTTGACCAACTTGGCAACTCTATCATCCTCCAATGAGACATGGTTGAGGCCATCATACCTGACGGCAGCAAGCTAGTTTGGCGGTGTAGACCAGACTATGTGGCAAACACACCGCTTTGTCCTTCCAGAGAGAGAGGCTGGCAAGGGACCATCTGAGAGAATCTGCCACATCGAACCGAAATAAGAAATGGACTCATTTTGTCTAACTGGAGGGTCTGGCCTTGATTTTAGTGAGAATCTTGCTTATTGGCCATGCCTCTACTTGTGAAAGTACGGAGTCCTAACTCTCTTTCCTTGCCTATATATATTGGTCTCTTAAGAGTAAAAACTTTCAAAGGTAAGAGGTCTTTCTATGTGTGTGGGTTTCACTGCTTAGCTTCCAAGGCAGGCAGCTTCTCTTCCCTGGTGGCTGGCCATGCAGACAGGGAGAATGATGATACTGCAAATCCCTTCAAATGATGACTTTGCTTTTGCCATTGTGTTCCAATCAATGGGCCTCCCCGTCTCCCTTGTCATGTCTCAAGCAATCGTATTATCACCCAAGCATGTCTCCATTAGCAGCATCTTAAACAAGCAATGCCGAAAAGAAGATTAGGAAGAAGGGATGCTTCATTTCCTCAAAGCTGCTAGCTTGCTTGGCCAAGATCTGCATTTCAGGTGTGATTGCACACAGAGAACAAAACCACCCTCCCTACAGACTGTCCAAGTTCTTCCATCTCCTCCTGACCTCTGAGGAATGTACTTATAATCAGCAAAAGCTTTTCACTGTCAGGGTAAATAAAAAATAGGTTTTAGGCAATAAAGCTTAGAAAAGTTACTTTCTGTGTACGTTGTTGTTGTTGTTGTTGTTGTTGTTGTTGTTGTTGTTGTATTGTATGCTTTCAACTCATTTCCAACACAGTGATCCTAAAGTGAAACTCTTCATAGGTTTTCTTGGCAACATTTGTTTGAAAAGGATTTGCCATTGCCTTATTCTAAAACTCAGAGAGTACAGGTTGAGTCTACCTTATCTGAAATTATTTGGATCAGAGTTTTGGTTTTTGAAATACATAGTGAATGAGTGATGGAGAAAGAGGGCTAGCTACATATCCAGTGCCCGTGAGTTTCTCTCAAGGACCTGTCACTCCACTGTCAGAAATTTGATAGAGGCTTCACTTTCACAAAGCTTCTACAAAAAGCAGATACTAGGGGAAAGAAGCATACAAATGTATCCAGCTGCCATAGTCTTGGAAAGTGTTACAAAGCTCTGGCTGTCAATGGAGGCACATGCTGGCCCTGGAAATACATCCCAAAGGTGAATATTGCGTGGATTGGCTGGGCAGCTGGAGCTTTCCAACATTCCCTGTGCCTGTAGTCACTGGATGCATTTAGATTTTCCCCTCCTCTGTTTTTTTTTTTTTTTTTTGCAGAGTCATTGTGTAAATCAAACAACATTTGTGGTGAAGCAACATCATAGTGTGGCCAAGAGGGGGAAAAGTATTAATGAGACAGAACACACAGTCTTGGAAGGGCAGCAGTGGTTTGCTTTTGCTTGTATCTACAGGGAAGAGCAAGATTCCACCCTCTTGTCCTCTCCTCCTGCTGTGTTAATTGAATACAAATTACTTTTGCACTTCGAATTTAGTTTGCAGCAGCTAAAGTAAGATAAGGATGAAGAGGCAAAGTGTGAAGATGGAGAATGGGGAACATTTTAAGGGCAAATGAAAAAGTAGGATAATGTAGGATTAATCAGGACTGTGCCTGTCAAGTTGGGAAAATTGGGAGGTATGCAACTCTCCATTCCAACAAGAGGGGGGGTCTATAAAATCAAGGCCATATGCTTTGGTAAAATATTTAAAGTATGTTTGATGTTTTTAACTTTTTGGTTTTTTATGTATTTGTGTATTTTATCTGTATGTATTTGTGTTGCATCAAATTGTTGCTCACTTGTGAGTGCCCTTTGGGGTGAGAAGGGTGCTGTATAAATATAGTAAGTAAGTAAGTAAATAAATAAATAAATAAATATCCCCCACTCAGCCATGATGCTTACTAGGTAACTGCGCTATCACTATCTATCCGCCTAGCATTCCTCACAAGATTGTTAGCTTGCGCTCTTGAGACAAAAGTTGTTGGGGCTCAGCAGCAGAATGCTTGCTTGGGAGTTCTCAGAAGACAAGGGGGATGATGGGTTTCCCACTGAGGAGTCTGTATGTGATCGGGGTGAATTGCAGGCCTTAGATCAGAGCGAGATAGAGGATATTATGGATTCAAATGGTCATTCCTTAGCAACAGGGGGAAAGTCTGTTTCTCTTGGGAATCAGCCTTCAAAAGATGAGGAGTGAAGGATGGATTAATTAGGCATTCAGAAAGACTGTGGGAAGTCCTTGAAACATAGGTGTCAGAGGCATGATCTCGTGGCTTCTTGGTCAGGCCTGAACTTAAATTAAGTGATGTTTACTTGGTGTCTTCTGAGCTGACAACGTTCCCATAGATTCAAGTTCTTGTTTAGGTTCTTAAGCTCATGATTCAAGTATCCTGTGTTTGCCTATGTTCCCAAAAGAGTTTTGCCTTGGAAAAAGTTCCTGTTTTCATGCTTATTGTTTTATAACCTATGATCTTGACTTCCTTGATTTCATATACCTTGCTATTTTGGACTACTGATCTTTTGTATATGGATTACTACTATTTTATAGCTCCTTTTCTACTGCTTTTTGGAAAATGCCCTTTTCCCCTTTTGTACATGTTTTGCTTAATAAACATGTACAAAATAATAAGTTAGTTATTGCTGAACTCTAGTATGGTGCCGGGTGAAAAGATGTCTCAAGGCTAGAGTGCAACAAAAGGAATGAATCAGATGTGATAAAACAGATCATGGCCAAGAGTCTGTTGGTGTACTATGCAGGGGAAACCATGGAAGCGCAGGCAGCAGATGAAGGAGAGAAAAGGTTGAAGATGCTGTGGCTGTGATTGCAGACAGCCATTGGAGACATAGACTGCTTAGAGGCAGCAGATTCTGTCTGCCTTCAAGCACTAGGACTGGCTAGAAAAAAGGATGATGGCTAATACAGTGCATCAATATGATTCCTACTACAAATGAAATTGAATTGTTCCTTGCAAATCAAACTTCAGATGGCTGAAAAAGACTCTTGAGAATTTTCAACTCCAACCTACTATTACTTGAGTTTTGTGGGAAGATGAAATAAGAGAATGGATGAGAAAAAGATTACTGAAACTAAATTACAGCAATGAATAAGTGGTGGTCCCAGCCTGTTTAGCGGCTTCCTACTGAGTTTCTCTCCCTGCCAAAGATTTTATTTACATTGTTATGTTGCACCCTGCTGCTCTCAAGAGTGAGAAACTCCAGGGGTGGGCACCCTGCCTCTCAAATGAACTGAGGACCATGAGCCACCGCTGAAGGTGTCACAATGACAGCAACCACCCCTTCCCATAGAAATATGTTATTTGTGTTGTCGAAGGCTTTCATGGCCAGAATCATTGGGTTGCTGTGAGTTTTTTGGGCTGTATGGCCATGTTCCAGAAGCATTCTCTCCTGACAATTTGCCCACTTCTATGGCAGCCATTCTCAGAGGTTGTGAGGTCTGCTTCTGGAACATGGCTATACAGCCCGGAAAACTCACAACAACCCAATACAGTAGAATCTCACTTATTCAAGCTAAACGGGCCGGCAGAAGCTTGGATAAGCAAATATCTTGGATAATAAGAAGGGATTAAAGAAAAGCCTATTAAACATCAAATTAGGTTATGATTGTACAAACTAAGCACCAAAACATCATGTTATACAACAAATTTGACAGAAAAAGTAGTTCAATAAGCAGTAATGTTATGTTGTAATTACTGTATTTACGAATTTAGCACCAAAATATCATGATATATTGAAAACATTGACTGCAAAAATGGCTTGGATAATCCAGAGGCTTGGATAAGTGAGACTCTATTGTATGTTACTTTATTATTATTCACTAGCTGGAATGGAGAGAGGTGATTATGGAGGATTCTACTTCTCATAATCTTAGTTGACTTGAATTTAGGAAGAATTTAGGAAGAAGTGTGGTTAGTTTGAGTATGATGGTGCCATTTTGTGTGTGATGGAGTGTGATGGTGCCATTTGGTACTTAGTGGCAAGTAGTAAAATACTTTGGGGCACTCTTGGCAAAACTATGGCTGGAATCCTATTGGATAATTCCAAGTAAACCCACTGAATCAGGGTTTGAATAGTGTTTCAACACATAGGTAAATTGATTTTATGGTTCTGATCTAGTAGAGATTAGAAATAAGATTTAGTAGCAGGTGCAATGAAAGGGAAGCTAGCAACCACACTGTCTTCAGCATGCTGCCATGGCTGGGCCACAGAAAAGAGCTGTTTGCCTGTGCAAAGATAGTTTCAAAATAAAATAACAGTAAGAAACTTGTGCACATTAATGAGACATGGAAAGGATCACAGAAACAGGATTGCTTCAACAATTTTAAGACGGCCAAAAGTGTGCCTCATGCCACTTGCAGCTTGTCACTCAGGCTGCCATTGGTTCCGGTGCCAAGCAACCAGAAGCAAGTTTTATTTCTCTACAAAACTGTCTCCCCAGGAGGGCCGCTTATACTGTTCTTTTGAATTTGCTCCCTTCACACCTCTTTTTTCTATGGGGGATTTAATATCATGTGTTAAGGAAATTGGTTAGGCTGTTCAACTAGTTCACATAGTGGATGGAATTGAAGGTGGAAAAGCTTTCCTGGTATTGAAACATCCCAGGCTGTAAGGTGGCAAATGTATGTTTGAGAGTTTTCCCCAGGCTCCGATATCTCCCTATAGATTCAAATATTTCTTGCCTGAGAGATGGACTCAGGCTTGGTTTCTGTGTGCAAAGAAGATTGTCTTTTTTCCTTTTTGGGATACCTTTCAAGATTGACATCTCACTGTTCCCCCAATGCTGCAGTGGTCTAATTTTAGGAGATTCTCAACTAGTGTGATTTTTTTTCATGTCAGAGCCACTTGAGAAACTGCAAGTTGCTTCTGATGCGAGAGAATTGGCCGTCTGCAAGGACAGTGCCCATGGGATGCCTGGATGTTCAATGTTTTACCATCCTCGTGGGAGGCTTCTCTTATGTCCCCATATGAGGAGCTGGACCTGACAGAGGGAGCTCAGGTCACAGAAACCCACATTGGATATGTCACATTCTCTCAGGCCCAGAAGAAGGCAAAAGCAAAATTTTGCCAAGATAACTCTTTGGGTCACTGTAAGTCAGCAAGGACTTGAAGGCACTCATCAACAATAGTTAAATGGGCAGTGAAGGGAGTGGTTGCAAAAATGTAACTGACAGGATCTCCCTCCCATTTCTGCCTGTTAGAATTTTTTTAAACACCTCTTTCTCCACTCATTCAACACGCAGTCATCCATTGTTCTTTCTGATTCTGCAGTCTCTGTGAGAAGCTTGGAAGAGCTAATTTACTGGACAACAACTGCTGACCATGCTGGCGGATGGGAGGTGAAGAATCCAGCAGCTGCCATCCCTCAAAGGAACTTTTACAAGCTCTGACAGTTCTGTTTCTGTTCCTGTTCCTTCCTCCACCAGATATCTCTGTTCTTAGGAGACCCATCTGTCAAAGGACAGTCCTGCACATTACATCTGGCTTTCTTTGGATCGGGTGGGGTGGGGGGGGGGGGGAGAATTGAATATCTATTCTTTTTTTAAAGGAAACAAGGCCCCAGCATCCAGAGATGCTTTTGTCTTATGATTTCATGGCTCCTTTCTCTTCACCCTGCGCGAACATTTCACGGGACGAGTCTCTGAGGCACAATTCAGCCATCCTACCTAATATTACCATAGCATCGCTAACCTGTTGCATAATTGAAGGCTCTTAAAGTTTTATGGCCAAATTGGCAGAAATGGGTGTTTTAGGGATTGCTTCATATTCTTTAACATGCCCGCCTTGGGCAATGTAATGAGGAGAATCTGAGCTCTGGAAGAAAGCGTTTTCTAGCCACAGCGATTCCTTCCATAAGAACACAGTGCCAACAAATCATACCATATTGATCCTAGAGAATAGGATTTTGAACAGAAGACTTTGCCTTCATAGTTGTCTTGTTCCTTGGAGCAGTCGCACCTGTGTAACCTGACAAAATTGTTCATAAATATTGCCTGAGATTTCTTTGCCATGCAGGCAGGTTTGTTTGGGTCTGTAGGTGGTGGATGAAATATCTGGCTAGGGAAAGTCATGCACAGCCATTGTGTGGGTGACACTTTGTATCCGCCCCATTAATAATGAGGACAAGCAGTGCCGGAGACAGCAGAAAACAGCAGATACTCCCAGTCAGCAAGTTCATAGTCTAGACCAGGCATGGGCAAATTTCAGCCCTCCAGGTGTTCTGGACTTCAACTCCCACAATTCCTAACAGTCGAAAGTCCAGAACACCCAGAAAGTCGAAGTTTGCCCATGCCTGGTCCAGACACTACTTACTCCCGCTTCAGTCTTCTTCTAAGCCAGGCAAGAAGGCAAGGAATCCACAGATGTTACTCAGTTCAAGGTGGTCATATGAAACTAGAGGCACTTATTTACAAAGCTTACACCATTTTGGTTAATTTCTTTCTCAATACAAGGATTTGTAAATTGCTTTCGAATGAAATCAGAGTTAGGACAAGTTATTATTTGAACTGCAGCTCCCAGAATCTCCTAGCCAGCATAACAATGAGGACTGTAGGAGCGGCAGGTCAAAAAATACCCTTTCTAAGCTCTCTATATAGCAAGGTATTGGTCAGAAATCCTTTTCCTGCCATCGCAATTTTAAACCATTATTTCCCACCTAGATTAGATTTGCATATTTTGTTAATTTCTTCAAACAACTAATACAAAAATCTTTTCCACTTGCTCCAGCCAGGTGGAACTCTTCCCAGAATGAATAGCATTTCCTGCCATGCATATGTTAGTTAGAAGATGAAGAACCTTTCAAATGTGTTCAATTCAGCAGTAACATAGAACCATCAAATCGAAGTTGGAAAAGCAGATTTTTCATCATCAAATTCACACAGCTGTGCACCCGAATCTACTTGTTTGGGTTTTCCCATTTTGTTGAATCCCAAATTCTTTCTACTAGAAAGAAATGTGCAATTTTAGAAAATCCTTATATAAATGACATAAATTGAATTTTCACCTGTTGCTAGACAAAGGTCTCATTCACTTCAGAAATGTTTTTTCCATGTGAATAAGTGATCGCACATGGTACCAAAGAGCCTTAATAACAGATTGAACCCCACACATTAACATACTTTTCCTAAGTTTTAGCTGGATTAGAAATTTACAGAGCTTCTTGATTAGTGAGGAGGGGATCAACTTCTATTAGTTCATACCATAGTAGTAAAGAAAAGCCTGGAAGGGTAATAAATATCAGATCCCATCCCTAAAAAAATCCACACTATAAGGAGGTCAACAGCACAAGAAGTTAAACGGACCCTTTCTCCCTACAGACACAGAATTCTGAGCATCTTTTTAAACTTGCAGTTCTCAGAATTCTTGCATAGAAGGTTGTATGCATTAAACAATATAAAACCAATTAAGATTTATAGCATAGCAATGACATTCTCATTTTCACCATGATCCTTAACCCATCAGTTTAAAGTAACAGCCTTGATAGCAATATTCATAAACACTTTACAAAATGGATGGCACTTTTCATTTGAAATTCTAGCTGTTCCTCTCTGTGAAACCTGGGCTGGGTGTCAGTCTATAAATAATATTTTTATTTCAGTAGAATATAATGTAATAGATTAACATTTTAAACATGAATCCCCAGATTGGAATTTTATTTTCTTCCAGGAAACGTTTGAAGGGTTCCCAGTCTTTCTTGAATATTGATACACATTTTTTAAACCCACACAAAACCCAACAGGCAAAAAATATATATCTTAATAGCCAATTTTTAATCCAAATGACCAGCATGCAAGCCAAGTAAAATGCCTTGCAGCACAGAAGTCCAGGGCTCAGATGGGATGCTCAGCAGTGTGGAATGGCACAGTTTGGCATGTACTGGTATTACCTGGCCGTGACAAACAATCTTGTAAATAATCAGCATGCTAAAGTAGCAATTTCTTTTAACCAAGCAGCTCAATGTTCCTCCTAGAGGCTCATCAACCATAGCCTTCTTTCACGCTTCTTTCCTCCCACTCTCTTCACCTCAAAAGTCTCCTCTCTGCTGCCCTTATCCTCCTTTCCTTATGTTCCTTGTCAAGGCCTCTCATGGATCTCATCTGCATCTCCAGCTGCCATGTGATTCTCTCTTTCCTTCTCGCAACAGATGTGCAATTTTCATGACTACTACTATCAAAGGTTCCTTCAATCCAGAGAGAGATGTAACACTTCAGCTAAACCATTTTCACACCAAACATAATTGCTCCTAACTGGAACTGGAATGATGTTACCTGTTTGCCTGAGGACCATTAATACTGCAATGTATGTATGGGCAAAAGATTTGATGGTGCAGGATTCAAATATGTATTTCTTTTTCTGGCGATCCCAGTTATCTAAAACTTGAGAGTGTTCCACATTTTTATACATTAAGTTCCTTTCTAGTCAACATTCACAGGCCACAAAATTCAGAGTGGGCTGTATGCCCAAAACGTCCAATCTTAGGGTGCACACAGGTAACTAGGCTTGAATCAGATCCTTCAGTAATACTGGGTTTAGAAGAAATAAAGCCAAGATAAGTGAAGAAATCAGGACTCACCCTTTGCTCTTGCGTGGCTACAAAAGTCTGGAACCCAGGTGCCACGCCAAACCCAAGCTCCTGAACAAAGGGTGGCTCAGACTGACTGTGGATCTGGACTTTGACTCCTGCTTCAAATGTCGTTTCTTCTGTTAAGAGAATAGGAAATATGAGTCAGTTCAGTAACACCTTGCACTTTCAACAATCATTATGCTGTGAATTATTCTGAAATTACTAATAACATTAATGCTAGATGTCAATTATGTTGGGCGAGTGGGCTTATTAACAAAAAAAAAAAAAACCACTCCCCATAAACATACAGCAGAGTAACTTATTAGCAGCAGCGTGACCCAGCACCAGTAACCAAGAGCTATAAAAAGAACAAGAACACACAGACTAATATTATGTCTTCCTTAGAAGACCTTTCTCTATAGTAAAATAATATGGTTGCATTATTTACAAAAACAAGGTTTCCATAACACAAATAAAGTTGTTTATACTTCCTTCTTTGCTTCCATGCTGGGCTTCTTTCTCATGCAGATAAACAGCTTCACTCTCACAGAGCTTTCTCTCACACTAAACTTACACAAGAGTGTCACACAATAGCTTTAAACACAGTAGCCTTCACACTGGAGCTTCACACATGAGTCCTTCAACCTGGGGCTTCTCTCACCAAAGCTTACTCACACCAAGCCATCTCATACTGAGGCCTACCTCACACTGAGGCATTCTCACACTCCTCAGGACGGCAATAGCTTTGGCCCACTAACTCAAACATTCTTCAGCCTACTCACTCTCCTCAGGGTGACACAAGCTTATTTAACCCTTTCAATGCATGACTCATATTTTTGTAATTAAAAATGCCTAGTTAATTTTTAATATTTCTGGCAAATGATAGCATAATCATCATAATCATCATCAGCAATAGTAGTAAACAAATTCCATTCTCTCTCACTATGAGCCATGCCAAAACGTTGACATGTTGTCCACCTGGTATATTTTGCTATTCAACCAGAAGTCAGAAATGCTATAGGTAAAGGTTTTCTCCTGAAATTAAGTCTAATTGTGTCCAGCTCTGGGGGTTGGTGCTCATCTCAATTTCTAAGTTGAAGAGTCAGCATTTTCCGTAGACATCTCCAAGGCCACATGGCCGGCATAACTGCATGGAGCGGTACCTATTGATCTACTCAAATTTGCATGTTTTCTAACTGCTAGGTTGGCAGAAGCTGGAGTTAACAGTGGGGGCTCACCCCGCTTCCCAGATTCAAACCGCTGACCTTTCAGTCAGCAAGTTCAGCAGCTCAGCAGTTCAATCCACTGTGCCACCAGGAGCTCCCAGAAATACTATATGGTAGCATAAAAGACTAACATCTAAAGTTATACAATGCCAAAAAGAGAATGAAACACTATAACCAGCATTATTAAAGCTCTGGAAATTTCTTGAGCCAAAGCACTACCCCTCTGGGAATAATTTACAGTTCTTTACTTTATACCACTTTCTCTACATGCATAAACTACAGCATGCACACAGCAATATCAATTCCCTCTACAACCAATGTTTTAGAAAAAGGCCTTCCAGATAGACATTGCGATTGCTGGTTGTCCCATAATTGCCCTTGTCACCTTAAACATTTGCCGACAGCTTTGCTATAGCTTGGCAATTTCATATTGTGGACTGAATGGTCCTATTAGGGGGAAGGCAGGCAGAGGCGGTCCAACAATGAGGCAAATTAGGCAGTCACCTGTGGCGCAAAACATACAGGGACGCAGTCGAGACTGCTTTTTCTGTTGATTTGTTGTAAAACATGATGTTTTGGTGCTTAGTTTGTAAAATCTTAATGTAATTTGATGTTTAATAGGCTTTCCCTTAATCCCTCCTTATTATCCAACATTTTCGCTTATCCAATGCTTTTATTTTTCAGTGATTTTTTTTTGGGGGGGGGGGGGCAAAATTCTGTTCGCCTACACTTGAAAAATACCTAGGGCCGGCTCTGAAGGCAGGATATTTTAGATAGGCTTTACTTTAAAATGCGGTGAGCCAATTATGCTGTACTTTGGGATGCTCCTGCTCATTCTGCTACATAGGGATCTAGGCATATGTCTCAGTTCGTATGGCACTACTATATGTGCACAGCAGAATAAACTTAGAAGAGGTAGAAAAGTATGTACGATTTCAGATCGCAGGATGGAGATCAAACTTTTAAAATACTCCTTTTTGCCTCCTCCCATAATCCCTTTTAAATGAATTATGAATTAGCATTTAAAATCAGCATGCTAGCGTACCTCTTTCTGAGTTCCATGGGGCAAACTATAAACAGAATACTGCAAATACTATTACAATCTAAGTCCCGTTGTTGTTGTTGTTGTTGTTGTTGTTATACCCCGCTTTATCTCTCCCAAAGGAGACTACACATATTTAATAACAATAGCATATTAAATTAGACACCTATGCACCTATGCCTGTAGCAAGGGGGCAGTTTTAGGGGTTCAACCCCCCCCCCCCCCCCGAAATTTTTCAGGTTATAAAAAAAACCTGGTTTACTCATGAATTTTAACTGGTTAACCAAATCCCCATGCTAAGTCTATGAGCACAAAACATTAAGTGTTCCTCCAGGCACTATCTCAAGCAGATATTGACAGGTTTGTAGCGGGGAGGGGTGTGTGCAAGGGGTTAACCCCCCCCCCAAATTTTCAACCCCCCCCCCCCCCGAAATTTTTTTCTGGCTACGGCCCTGGCACTGTCCCAAAAGTTTCAAGCATCCAGTGGGGATCCTTATCCCTGGCAACTGCAGCTCCTCTCCAGCTTTCCCTCTCGTTCTGAACTCAACCAGCAAGTACAGTTATCCTCCACTTAATGAACAGTTTAGGAACCGCAGCGCAGTCAAAAGCCAGAAATCACTGAGATGTGAAACCTGTATCACATTTTCATTTTAATTCGGATTTATGGGATGTTTGCATGTGTAATCAAAATCAAATCAGATAATGTGGATTATCTGATTTAATAATCTGAATTATAAAGCAGCGAAGACAGCCTAAGGTAATACCTGACTCTTCTGCCTGCCTTCACTTGTCCTCTCGTGTCCTTCTTGGTGCACTAAAAATGAAGACTTCCCGAATTAATTAACTATAATTCACCGTTCTGCTCTAAGCAGGAATGAGGTCACATTACACATGCAAACATCCCATCAAACATCTTGTTTCTTCTGGTCTGGGCATGAAATGTGACCATGGACGGGAAGGGAGTCTCCATTCATATCAAAGTAGACAATTCCCTAGACAATCTGACCCCAACCAGGACATTAAATCTCATCCTTGCACTTTATTACTATCCTCTATACAAAGATATTGTGCTGCATTGCACATTGCCCTCCACCCCAAACTCTACTGCTGGCTATGCACATTATCTATTAGCCGTATCCTCAAAATTATTGCACCAGTCCATCCACCCATGCCCAGGAACTAACAGTTATTTCAGGTTACTGGTTGGTTTGATAGTTGTTTTATATTTTGTTATAATGCTCTTGTTTTATATTATTGTCTATGTACTTGCTATGTACTATGCATGTACTTAGTATGTTATATTTTAACAATGTTGTTCACGCACGTCCCCATGTAAGGTGCTCCGAGTCCCTTCGGGGAGATGGAGGCGGGGTACAAAAATAAAATTGTTGTTGTTGTTGTTGTTGTTGTTGTTGTTATTAGTAGTAGTATTTCTGTTCTTATTGGCGATTAGTGATTAGAGAAAAGAGTCCATTTAAAGCTCAGGACATTGCGATGTGGAGTGGAATGAACTCTTGCGTGCAGCCCAGGAAGCAGTTGTATGGATATGATGTGGACTTTGCAACGAATGAAGCTTTTGCACATGAATATAAGTTCTTATTTCTGTACTTATAACATACCAGCTATTACACCACTCCTTGCAAAAATGTAATTTGTGTCATGGTTCGCAAACTGGAAAATGAAGTGCATGAAGCTGATTGGCTAAGTCTGCAAAGACCTGGGGATTGTTTTGATACTGTTTCTGTTCTGCTGCAGTAGAACCAGTTTGGACAAGTTTTTTCCGTGCCGACCGAGTATTGAGAGGCCTTGCTATTTTGAGGCCTGTTTGCTGCTGAGAAATAGAGGGAGAAGAACTAGGACTGTATTCTTCTCTGAAGCAGATTTGTGGACTGAGAAAGGATTATTTATGACTGTGGACTTCTGTAAGTGATCAGAGGGACCACTGTAAATACTACTGTTTTTTTATCTCTTGGAATCAGTAAAGTTCCTGTATGTTTGTTCTGCAAACCTGAATGGCATGCTATTGTTCTGCGGGTGACTCTGGATCACGGGCACATGTAAGAGCTTCCATTTATCATCATCAATCCGTAATAATCTGCCACTCTTTTCAAAGATCACTAAGCTGTGACCAGTCCTTAAAAGTTCCAAGATGTAGCTCAAGCCTAGGCTTCTGAGAGGCAAAGCCAGCTAACAGACCTTTGCAGAATATTGTGTGGTAACATAGATTTTTAGGGTGTATTTTTCTGAATTCGAAGAAACAATCCTGTCTCACCGCCAATTCACTTCACCTCACTTCTCAGCCTTATTCAAAAAGCTCAGCTGTCTCCCTGGGTCACAGATGGCAAAGCTGCGCCAGCAATTGTACTATTTCTACTTGACATCCTGCCAACAAATACCCACATTTTAAAAAAGCCCTCTGCAAATCAATGCAATCTTGTCACCCAGCTTGTGTGTTATTTGGATAATTTTAACTGTGCACTCACAAAATAGAGCAATGAGTAGGTACGCATAGAGAGATGCAAAAGGATGGCGGGAGAGCTACATCTCAAGACTTCTGCTGCCAAAAACTTCTTTTTAAAAACTGTTATAGACGTGGCAAAAAGGACAGGCTATTATACATAACCTTTTCAAGCTTTCCCTTTCTTGCTCAAAAGTACAGCAACAGCTCAAAGATAAATAGGATTCGTGATTATTATTTTTTTTAAAAAAAAGACAAACAAAACCCCAAGGCCGCTTACACAATGCCAAGCCATCTCTCTGGAAACCTGCTGCTTCTGTGAACTCCTTTAGCAGCCGTGGGATCTCTTTTGGGGAAGGGCTTTCAGCCTGATAGGGAGCCACTCTGATCAATAAAAACAGGCTTTGAAACCTCGTCGAGTCTGACCAATGCTTTAAGCATCTCGACTCATTCTTCTGCTGCAAGTTTCACCCTGAGAGCATTTTTGAAGGGCAATGAAAACACCCTTCGCTCAGGCACCCTTCGCTTGGCAAAAGTGTGCCTGTTAAGAGATGTGCAGATTTTATCATTACAGCTTGCCTTCATTATTTTTTCATGCTGTTATTATGGCTCTCCAGTGTGCAAACCTATAAATATTAAAGCCTGTCCGCTAGTCAGCTGAGGAAAATAGCCTGAGAAACAAGGAAGCAACAGAAAAGGGTCTCTTTGTAAAACGAAAAGGACAAGACAGAGATGGATGGCTGTACCTCAAAGATCTTAAATTGGAAATTGAGATGTCTGAGGGCTTTAGTGGGATTTAAGGGTGATTCAAAGCTCCATCTGGATAATGACTGATTGATCCATTGCACTCATAGCCTGCCTTTCCTTCATAGAATCATAGAGTTGGAAGAAACCTCATGGGCCATCCAGTCTGACCCCCTGCCAAGAAGCAGGAAAATCATATTCAAAGCACCCCTGACAGATGGCCATCCAGCCTCTGCTTAAAAACCTCCAAAGAAGGAGCCTCTAACACAGTCTGGGGCAGAGAGTTCCACTGCTGAGCAGCTCTCACAGTGAGAACGTTATTCCTTATGTTCAAGTGGAATCTCCTTTCCTGTAGTTTTGAAGATGCAATTGTTCCGCATCCTAGTCTTCAAAGCAGAAAAAAAAACAAGCTTGCTTCTTCCTCCCTATGACTTCCCCTCACATATTTATATATGGCCATCATGTCTCCTCTCAGCCTTCTCTTCTGCAGGCTAAACAGGCACAGCTCTTTAAACTGCTCTTCATACGGCTTTTTCTCCAGACCCTTGATTTTAGTTGCCCTCCTCTGGACACATTCCAGCTTGTCAACATCTCCCTTCAATTGCAGTGCCCAGATTTGGACAGAGTATTCCAGGTGTAGTCTGACCAAGGCAGACTACAGGGATAGCATGACTTCCTTGGATCTAGACACTAGACTCCTATTTGTTGTTGTTTATTCATTCAGTTGCTTCCGACTCTTTGTGACCTCATGGACCGGCCCACATCAGAGCTCCCTGTCAACTGTCACCACCCCCAGCTCCTTCAAGGTCAAGACAGTCACTTCAAGGATACCATCCATCCATGCATCATGCCCTTGGTCGGCCCCTCTTCCTTTCTCCTTTCATTTTCCCCAGCATCATTATCTCCTCCAAGCTTTCCTGTCATCTCATTATGTGGCCAAAGTACTTCATCTTTGCCTCTAATATCCTTCCCTCCAGTGAGCAGTCGGGCATTATATCCTGGATTATGGACTGGTTTGATCTTCTTGCGGTCTAGGCACTCTCAGAATTTTCCTCCAATGCCACAGTTCAAAAGCATTGATCTTCCTTTGCTCAGCCTTCCTTATGGTCCGGCTCTTGCATCCATAGGTTACTATAGGAAATACCATTGCTTTAACTATGCAAACTTTCATGGCTAGTGTGATATCACTTCACTATTTACTCCTATTTATGCAAGCCAAAATCCTATTGGCTTTTTTTGCCGCCGCATCACATTGTTGGCTCATGTTTAACTTGTTGCCCACGAGGACTCCAAGATCTTTTTCACACGTACTGCTGTCAAACCAGTCATTCCCCCATTCTATATCTTTGCATTCCATTTTTTCTGCCTAAGTGGAGTATCTTGCATTTATCCCTGTTGAGCTTCATTTTGTTCGTTTCAGCCCATCTCTCTAATCTGTTAAGATCGTTTTGAATTCTGTTTTCTGGAGCGTTAGCTTTCCTTCCCAATTTGGTGTCGGCAATTCAGTGAGCTCAATAACATAGTTCTATCATTCACCCCATTTTATTCTTACAACAAAACTTCAATGTGAATGACTGCCCTACGGTCACCCAGTAAGCTTTATGACTGACAAGGAATATGAACCCAGCTCTCTAAATTCCTAAGGCAGTACTCTAAGCACTGTATCACTGGCTCTGTGGGGCTAGAGCCTAGATTTTTCAGCGCTCTTATCTCCTTTTTCTCAAGAGAACAATAAACTGTATTGGTATCCCTTCCCTCCCAATTCTCTTGGGTCTAATGAAAGAGAAAGTGAAGGCAATGAGCATATAAATGTTAATCTGGACACCTTACAGAAAACCACGAGCAACTAAACCAGTGGTTTCCAACCTTTGGTTCTCCAGGTGTTTTGGACTTCAACTCCCAGAAATCCCAGACAGTTTACCAGCTGTTAGTAATTGTGGGAGCCAAAGTCCAAAACACTTGGAGGTCCAAAGGTTGGGAACCACTGATCTAAATAGACGCACATGTGAGATGCAGAAGCTTTCCATCTATGCCTTACTTCCAGTGGAATGTATACTCCTCTCTCCCCATTCAGTTCCAACTATCTCTTGGCAGCTCTGCTCAACTGAACCCAGGCAAGGGTACTGGGATCATAAAAGTAAAGGCATTTTTCAAGCGATCATTTCAGATCTATGCATCATATTAACTCACAAGATACATGACTGACTGGAATCACCAAGCAATAAATCCTTTCAGGTAACACAAAATGGTAGCAAAGAGGTTAGAGATTTGAGTAGAGGCTATAAGGCAATTTTCACCTCCACCCCAAGGCAGTTTCTGCAATAAAAATCAACATTCAGCATGACACCACTTATTAATTGCCTCAGCATGGGACTGAGTTAACATAACCACAGATTCCTTTCAAATCTGTTATGGCACATTCCTGCTACTCCAATCTGGTTTTAAATTTGTCTTTAGCAGTTAGTGGTTTGAGATGATAGCACTGTGTCTAAGCATATTGAAAGACTTAGATCACTTGGAGTGTCTTTTAAAGCCATCTCTCCTTTTGTAGAACCACAAGGGACTTCTCCCTTTAAAAATACAGTTTTGATATTTTTTTATTTTCCATGCCATGAATTTCAACTTGGTAATTGGAAATATACAAATGAGCTCTCATTTCAACTGGTGACACTCCAGTTTCAGCTGACAGCAGAATGGTAGGAGTACTCTTGGAATTTCTTGATAAGAAAACCCAAGGGGAGGCCTGCTGTTTTTTTTTAAAAAAAGCATTACCCTTTAGACAGCATAACCTTTTAGAGAAAAGCCAAAAACCCATTTGAGTAGAATCTTTTCAAGTGGTATACGACCAAATGTAAGGCCATTTGGTTTCAGTTGTTAGACTGAATGGCCTGTTGTCTCTGATCTGTTAGGAAACAGAGAATATGCCAGTGCATAAAAAATAACAGTTCTTCAGAAGTGTTTTCAGTGCCCAAAAAATATTAACTCTCCCATGAAACAACTTGTTTTATCTTATGCACTCAAGAGACAAACTAAAGTAGACTTTGGTAAAAATAACATTTGGTTTACTCATGACCTTCATGTGTTCAGCACACACAGGTACACAATTTATCAGTCAGTTACAGATATGTCTGAGATGGTTTTTGTGCCATCCGCTCAGAACACCTCTCTTACAATAAACAGCGGGAAAGTGTTTGCAAGTCTGCGATCTGGGCTCTAAAAACATCTGTGCTCTGTGCTCGTCCCAGAGCAGATCATGTGGTCTGCAGCCACTCCCACAACTTCTCAGGAAAACATAGAGCAAAGAAAGAAAGCTGCATATCAGAACATACATACAATAAGGAAACAGGATTATAGATAAACAAATTACTAGAGGAAGCTTGAAGAAGATTGTAATTTGCTAGACAACATCATCACCACCTGGCGTTATGGCTAATTGTAAAGCTAATGAAGGTCTGATCAGGCATATTTGTTTTTAGACAGGCTTGGTCTATAGAACAAGTCTTTTTAGAAAATTAAGAGATGGTAAAGAACAGTTTCAGACATCTCCCATGGAGAGCAATTTGAGGTTTGTTCAGAAGGAAATGTGGCCTGTAGCCAAGGCAGGTGCTTTCGAGACATACCCTGACAACATGGTGAAGTGTGGGTGGTTAGGAATTGCCTCTTTTCCTCCCTCTTTGCTTCTCTATTTGCAGCATTTTGGCAAATTATAGGTAAGATGTCATCTGTTTCAGACAATTCTAAAGAGTGGTCTTTCAACTGTGTGAGAAATGCAATTTTCCTGCCCTTTGAAGACAGGCACCCTGGATAGATGGCATGCAGTCTTCTGAGACAGGAAGCCTGAGTTTCCAACTACTTTGGCAGGAGGGCAACAATTTTTAAAAGATGTTCTGATAGGAGGTCATGGCTGGATGTGAGAGTTAATTTGGCGGGGGGGGGGGGGGAATGCAAAATCTTCCTTCTCCCAGTTGTTTCCAAACTATGAAGTCAAACAATAAGATAAGAGCAGCAGCCAGCCTTGCTTCTTCTGCACTTCAAGTCACTTTGTGCAGCAAAGCTGCGATTTTTGGCTCTATGAGTAACAGAAGGTGTCACCACCAAGTGCATTATGCATGCCAGTTATTTTTAGCCAAGCAGATTGCGCTCACAGCCAAAATCCAGAGACCATATGCCTCGAGGTGTTTTATTAAAAAGCACATTTTGCAATACCTAGGACAGAAAAGCTCTGTGCTTTGGGTCTCTATGGAGAACATACCTCCTGCATCCGAAGGTCTGCTGAGTGGCATTATGTCCAACTTGACAGAAAACAAATGGCAACTATGGAGAGACAAAGGGTATGACTAGAGATGCCATCTTTGAGAAATACCTGGTTTCTTGCTGAGCAATGGAAGCATACTGAGAAAAATATATTGGCCTGTAATCTTAACCTCAGTTCACTCATGCCAACTGTGAGATGGCAGGTGCGTAAAATGCAACTTTGTGATTTGGAGTTCTCTTCGTAGTTACTGACATTCACCATTTGTCTTTACTTCTCTCCCACTGTTGAACTACAGACTGTAAACTCCTTGGCCAGTGTTACACAACTTTCTGTTTTCCAGACACAGCTTGCAGAAGCACAGATAATACCCAAGAATTCTGGAAGCAGAAATTCAAAACATCTGAAGGATCAAAGGTTGAGAATCACTATCATTAAGTCATGGAAGGACTTGGGTTTTTAAGAATCGGTGTAAAGCATTTAACATCTTCTAATAATTCATGGTGAAATGGAGCTCTGTATGTTGGTTCCATCTGCAATATCTCTGTTGTCACTCTTTTGCATCTTCAAGCCTTGAGCAGGACGATATGAGGCAGGACTTGGAAGAATTACTTGTTCAGACAACAACTTCAAGAATCCTCCAACCCAAATGAAACAGTAATCTTCTTGTGTTCTGTATATATAATAAGGAAATCTTCTACCATCATTATTTCCAGTACTATTGAAGAGTAATAGTAGAAGGATACAGAACACTTACATTCATTTCACTGGTATTATCTTCATAATTCTTACCATGACCCACCAAACGCTAGCTAACAGTATGCATACATTGTGCTTGGTGAGTTATGTGCTTGGTGAGTTATTGGTTTAATCCCACTTAGAGACCACAGTACTGGAGATCTTGCAGATCCTATGTTCAACCAACTTGTATTACTCATGGTTGTGTGTATCAGAATGTTGTTGCATGAGCTGAAATCCCAACATATATGTGGCCCTTATATTATATACTTTAACCTGATTACTCTCATCATCCTTTAAAGGTTCATTAACATTCAGCCTAGAGCAATATTTTATGGAAATGAAAAGTTTATATACTAAATAAACATACTCATCTACTTATTTAGGGTACTAAGCAATCTCCACTGTGTACTTGACAACATCTTCCAAAATGCATTTGATGATTTTTTTTCTTTTTTAACCTACTATATACCTCGTGTACGCATTATGAAACTAAAAACATTAGTCAAAAATCAATCTAAAAATGTGGGTTGACTCATCCATGGGTCAGGGGAGATACTGTACCTTAACTTTACCAAAATAGCAACTATCCCCTTTTCTGGGTAGAGTGGCGAAAAGAGAGACCCTTGTCTGTCCCAGGAGAACCTAAAAGAAGCATTGACCCCCATCTCTATCTCTGCCACAGTATTGCTTCCGGCCTTTTTGAATGCCTGAGTGGAAAAATTGAGCAAGCAGTGGTGACTCTTTGTTGCTTCCCTTCAAAGGAACACCAAGAGAGTTGAAGTAATACTTTTAGGTTCTTCCAGGATGGACGATGCTATCGCCTACAGCTGCTATACTCAGAGAAGAGGATGGTTTCTTTCTAAATAAAAGTTAATACTGTGCCTCCGACATGTGAGTGTGGGGAAGAGCAAACCACAGACCACCTATTACAATGCAGTCTAAGCCCTGCCACATGCAGAATGGAGGACCTTCTTATAGCAACACCAGAGGCACTCCAAGTGGCCAGCTACTTGTCAGAGGACATTTAGTATAATGCAAAAGTAACCCTCCAAAACACACCTTGCTATGTAAGTTATGGTCAATATTATTTCTCCTACATCTATATAACATGCTGATTTATATGACAATAGCAGGTGTATCAGCTAAGTACTAGGAGCCCCTGATAGCGCAATGGGTTAAATCCTTGTGCCAGCAGAACTGCTGACTGAAAGGTCGGCGATTAGAATCTGGGGAGCGGGGTGAGCTCCCATCTGTCAGCTCCAGCTTCCCATGCGAGGATATGAGAGAAGCTTCCCACAGGATGGTAAAAACATTGTCCCCTGGGCAATATCCTTTCAGACAGCCAATTCTCTCACACAAAGAGCGACTTGCAGTTTCTCAAGTTGCTACCGACACAAAAAAAGTTAAGTACTTACATAAGGGTGGGGAGAGGACACACAACATTCATGTAAACCATCTACACTTATAAACAAGAAAAGAGGCAGAAGCTAGCCACTGGCTGCTAAGCCTTGAAATCTTCCTAATCGTATTCTCCTTCAAATATTCTACATGAGTTTTTCACAATGAGTTTTTTTGAGCCAGATACCAACCATTTGCCAGCATTCTGCTTTACGAAGACTATTGCTTGATGCGTGTGTGTATCTACCTTCTCTTTTGTCTGTTGACTAATGGTGACCATATGATTTTTATTGGGTTTTCTTAGAAAAGAATAAGAGGTCATTTCGCCAGTTCCAGTCTCTCAGATCTAACCTACAATATCTGGTATATGTTGGCAGTCTCACATCTAAGTACTAATTAGGATTGACACCACTTACCTTCCAGAATCCGATGGGATCTGGTGTCTTTGGAGTATTTGGGCTCTCTGTTCCTTGATACATAACCTTTATAGGGCAACCCTGGATGTCTTGAGATACTCAACAGTCAAAGACTGATGCTAATTCAAACTCATTAAGAAGCCAGCTGGAGGCAAATGTCATGCTTAAACACAGCCATGCTGCTGTTGCTCCTTAGCAGACAGGGAGCCCCCTCTCTTCTTCCTCCCTTCCCAAATCCATTCCAGTTTATTGCTCTTGTTCTCTCTTGTTGTGGTAAGGAGGGGGCAAATGTGACGTGACACCCCCCCCATTTGCAAAGATTAATTCTGCATCTGCATTAATGCAATAATTTTTGAACAAATGCATAGCATGGATTCATAGAATCATAGAATCATAGAATCATAGAATCATAGAATAGTAGAGTTGGAAGAGACCTCATGGGCCATCCAGTCCAACCCCCTGCCAAGAAGCAGGAAATCGCATTCAAAGCACCCCCGACAGATGGCCATCCAGCCTCTGCTTAAAAGCCTCCAAAGAAGGAGCCTCCACCACAGCCCGGGGGAGAGAGTTCCACTGTCGAACAGCCCTCACAGTGAGGAAGTTCTTCCTGATGTTCAGGTGGAATCTCCTTTCCTGTAGTTTGAAGCCATTGTTCCGTGTCCTAGTCTGCAGGGCAGCAGAAAACAAGCTTGCTCCCTCCTCCTTATGACTTCCCTTCACGTATTTGTACATGGCTATCATGTCTCCTCTCAGCCTTCTCTTCTGCAGGCTAAACATGCCAAGCTCTTTAAGCCGCTCCTCATAGGGCTTGTTCTCCAGACCCTTAATCATTTTAGTCGCCCTCCTCTGGACGCTTTCCAGCTTGTCAACATCTCCCTTCAACTGTGGTGCCCAAAATTGGACACAGTATTCCAGTTGTGGTCTGACCAAGGCAGAATAGAGGGGGAGCAGGACTTCCCTGGATCTAGACGCTATTCCCCTATTGATGCAGGCCAGAATCCCGTTGGCTTTTTTAGCTGCTGCATCACATTGTTGGCTCATGTTTAACTTGTTGTCCACGAGGACTCCAAGGTCTTTTTCGCACACACTGCTGTCAAGCCAGGCGTCCCCCATTCTGTATCTTTGATTTCCATTTTTTCTGCCGAAATGAAGTATCTTGCATTTGTCCCTGTTGAACTTCATTTTGTTAGTTTCGGCCCATCTCTCTAGTCTGTCAAGATCGTTTTGAATTCTGCTCCTGTCTTCTGGAGTGTTAGCTATCCCTCCCAGTTTTGTGTCGTCTGCAAACTTGATTCTCATCATCTTTCCAAAATTGCAAACGAGGTTTTTATTTTAATTAATAGAGATGCTGAGCTTCTGTTTTTTGTGGCACAGAATGTTAATGTTTAAAAAGTCCTTTAGGGAAGAGAACATGTAGACCTGATAAACTGAGCCTCTCAACCGTGGTTTCTCATCTGAAAACCAAGGTGAGGGGTCAGCAGGGGCAACCAGTTGGGTTAACCTATGGCAGAGTGAAGTGATTTAAAGGCATTGTGAAAGGAAAAATAATCATTATTTTACAATTGTATTTTAATACCTAGGATGGGAGGAGGTGTGTGATTTTGTGCTTCATGTGCCAAAGGAACTCGTTTGGCTTGTGTGCCTGCTTTGGGTTTGCACACACAGGGGAGGGAGTTTCCACCTGACTGTTCCTTTTGAGGCAGCAACTTGTCTTGGTCTGTCCTTGGGAGTTGGGAGAAGGGGGTTAATCTTTCATAATAATTATTCATCCCCGGGAACCGTAGTTCAGGGATGGAAGGAACCTGGGGATTCTTTCATCACCCTTAATGGAGAAGATTAATCACTTGCCGAGAACGACATTAAAGTGTCATAAAACCAATGTAACTTTGCATTGTACTAATACCTTGGGAATAATAACAACCTGTCTTGCAGCCTTCTTCCAACAATGAATTAGTTAAGTATTGTTTTAAAAAAAAGGCCTGAATTTGAAACATTCTACTTTTAGGGAACAATTTCAGCACTGCCATCTGGATGCTAAGGAACCCATGTGCACAGGAAGTTTTAAGTATGTTTGTGCCAAAAATGCCTGTTACTACTCTTGCAAGACCATTCAGAAGTGTGTGTGTGTGTGTGTGTGTGTGTGTGTGTGTGTGGGACCTTTTGAATGAGCACTGTAACAGCGGGTTTCCCTCTCTTTATTTTAAATGCCAGGATGTGTGTGTGGAGTAGAAGAGAGAATCACAACACTCTCTACAGCAGTGGTTCCCAATCCATGGGCCGCGGCTCAGAACAAAAATCCAGTCCGCAAACCTCCTTCCTCTTTATGTATTTATTTGTTTTATCTCCGCTCCTGTCCACAGATTATTTGGTTATTTGGGGTGCTGATGAGAAAACTGCATTGGATAGACCACATCAACTCTAGATTATTAAATATGGTTTTCTGTGAGCAAGCAGATGGCGACTACTGGATGGCATATGTTTTGTATCAGAAACTAGAGCTGATGTGGTCTATCCAATACAATTTTCTCATCAGCACCCCAAATAACCAAACTGAATCTAAAGTTGATCAAAAACTGATTTGTAATCCTTTTGGTACTAATGTTCGAATGTGGTCCCTGGTCAAAGTGGTTCCTGGTTTAAAAAAAAAAAAGGATGGGAACCACTGCTCTACAGTCTCCTGGTACATCCTCATGGGGGTGGGCCAGCTTGCACATGAAAATGGAACTATATTGAAGTGTGAGGCAGCAAGGATCACTGTGGTTACTCTGAGCCTTTTTTACCCTGAAACAAAAGAAGAAATAATACTGGAAACCTCATAACTATGGAAAACCACCATCACAACTTTTCTGAACGCCAACCCCTTTTCCCTGCTATGAGTGTTCCGTCCCCCAGGACGATGGTTTGCCTTACTTATTGGTCGTTTGTTTGTTTTCCCTCCTTTGCATTTTGTTTCAGCCTCTGGCTGCAAAAGCCCAGGAAAGGTGGCTTGAAGTCTGCAAGAGCTGGCTGCAGTTTTCTTTGCAATGATTGGTCAAAGAGTACAACATCTTAGGACCGCCCTTTTTACCAGGGTCTAGTCTCCATTTTAGAGTTTCATTCTGGCTATAGTCTTCCAACGTGCTGGAGCTGTGCAAGGCTAACTGGGACAAATCATCCTCAAAACCAGGCCAATCTAAGCCTATCCAAATTAGATAAGTATTGAATTATACTGATCTGGAATAGGAAATCTAGTTAGAGGAGCAGGGTTATTCCATCGCTTCTAGAACTAATCTTTGCTGTAAAGATAGGGAAGGAAAGAGTTTCTCCTTCTAATATAGACAGCGTGATTAGGGTATAGTGGTTTTATAATCACCTTTGCCTTCTGGAACCAGGGATAATTCTGCAACTAAAACCTATGGAAATTTGTTTCATTTTCTGCAACTTTAAGATCTGTGCCAGGTTTACAACCTTGTATGAATAAACATCCTTTTTTGAAGTTCTCCAGACTCAGTCGTTCAATATTTTAGGACAGCTTATAGGGATTTGCAGTTCGCCCGGATAAAGGACGGCACGTTTCAGCTTTATAGTTTTTTTTTTATTGTCTGGCGGACGGCACAGTTTTGAGGACGATCAGCGGTTTTCCGCTTGAGCTAGCCTGCACGGCCATAGAGACTTTGATTTTGTTGGTCTGTTGCAGTGAAGCTTGCTGCCATTCCTTCAGCCTCTGCAGTATCCTGCTCTTCAGCTGCGGCTGTTTCTGCAATTGCACGGCTGTGCAAAACCCAGCAATCTACCCCGAGCTCCTTCGGTGGCAGGTATCGAGCCGCGGAGCTCCAGCAGCAGTCTTTGGGCTCACACAGAGGTGGTGAGTCCAGAAGCACCAGGCCGGGACCCAGATAAGCCTGGCAACTCCAAAAGAAAGTTCTGGCTGAGTCTTCACAGTGGCTAGGATCTCGGCCGGGACAGTCGCCCGGCGGTGGTGACCTGCCTCATGGTCCGGCGGTGGTGACCTGCCTCATCATCCTGCGGTGGTGACCTGCCTCATTGACCTGCGGCGGTGACCTGCCTCATTGACCTGCGGTGGTGACCTGTCTCATCGTCCTGCGGTGGTGACCTCCCTTCACAGCGGGGAGGAGGCGTCTCTTCTCTCCTCCTTTCCAAAGCCAGCCTCGGTGCTCCTTCGGCGGCAGGCCTCGAGCCGCGGAGCACAAGGTGCTTGAAAATTTGGCGAAGTCGCCATTTTGGCAGTTTACGTCACTCGGGCGAGGGAGGTATCAAGTGGCAAGTTGCTGTCAGTTGGCATTTTGCAGCTTGCCTACCAAAGTTTGGCGCCAAAGGTCACAATCTTTGTAAAGTATAGTTACTTAGTGATATATATTGCTATGGTTAAGTGCTGTGAATTGTATTATATATTGAATTTGCTTTTATTGTAAATTTACTTGCAGGTATATTGCATTTGCCTTTGTTGTAAATTTACTTGCTATTAAGAATACATAATGTCTATGCAATTTCAAGATGATGCAGATGGTATACCTCCTTCTGAGGCTGAAAGTAGGAATGAAAGGCCCCAAAGGATAAAGCACCCTTCAGCCAAGATGCTAGCCCATCTAATAGATGAAAAGGAGCTCCTCCATGTGAGGTTAGGTTCGGCATGGGAGCGAATTGTAACATTAATGGACAGAATTGAGAGCTTGGGTATTACAAGGGTGCCATCCATATTACAGACAGACCTTGAAGAGACCTTCGGTATTTGGAGGGGTTTGGTGTCTAAGATAGTCCAGGTCCTCGAGCGCATTAACGCCAAGGATTCAGAGTTAGAAATAGTGAGTGTCTTAGCTGACACTAATGAGAAAGAAAATAAGGTGAGGGCAATTCTAGATGCCTTGGAATTTAGTTCTCCATCTGTTAATCTAAGGTCTGAGCCAAAAGGAAATCAGTCTTCCTTATGCAGCCATGAGACCAATCTTTTAAAATCACCTGCTGTGGCACTTAGTCTTAAGTCCAACCGCTCTAGCTAGGTATCTAAGCTAAGGGAGTGTGCATCATCTAAACATAGCCACTCTAGCAAGTCTTCTGCTGCTGGGAGTGCCATCTCTTCCCTAGCTGCCTTGCACATTAAGGAGGCTGCACGTCTAGAGCTAAAGAGCAAGGTAGCGGGGGCGGAGGCTGATGCTAAGGCAGCTGATCTCACCCTTCCCTTTAAAGAAGAAGAGCAACGACTGCAAATAGAACAGGCCCGTAGACAAAGCGAAATGCAAATAGAACAGGCCCGTAGACAAAGCGAAATGCAAATGGAACAGGCCCAAAGGCAAGGTGAAATAGAAATGCTTAGAATAAGGATGGATGCTACTGCCAAAAAGGTAAGGGCTGAGACTTTGGCCAAGGCCCTAATTGAGCCACTCACAGAAGAAAATGTAAGTCAGTTGCCGAAGCAGGACCCTTCTTCTAAGGTGCTTGTGCATCTTAATAGCTTAAACAGCCAGTTTTCGGATGAGGAACAGGAAGACTTCTCTCCTTACCCAGAGCAGGGCCCCAAAGTCACTTTTGAGTTTCCTGCAGAGCAGAGCGTCATAGCGGGGAGCTCACCCTTGCCCGAGCTACCTGTGCCTCCTGCTAAATCCCTAGGTCAGTCAATCAGGGCCTCAAGGCCAAGTGCTAGTTGGCCCTTACAGACAGCTGCACAGGGAGCCACCGATTCGTCAGTGGTCGATGTCATCCCTCCAAGAGGCCAAAGGTTGACGCAAGGTGCACGGTGGGAGTCCACTCCACAACAGCAAACTCCTCAATTGTTCCCTTCGACGCCAGAGTCCCAGCTTGTCTCCATCATCAGAAGCCCCAGAAGAGATCTTAAGGACAAGGGTGTCGAAAAGTTTTCGGACAAGCCTGAGGAATTTCTTCTCTGGAAGGCCACCTTCCAGAGAGCAATCAGAGACTTAAAGTTATTGCCTGAGGAAGAACTGACTCTTCTGGCTGCATGGTTGGGCCCAGCCTCATCCTCACAAGTTAAGAAGATCTACGCAGCCCACGTAGCCGATCCCGACAAAGCCCTGGAAAAGGCCTGGGCCAGGTTGCAGCAGAGGTATGGGGCCAGCACAGAGATTGAAGCATCTCTTATGGACAAGCTCCAAAGGTTCCAAGCTTTGAAACTCAAAGACTTCAAACTCTTGTGGGACCTCAGCGATCTCCTTACGGAATTAGAGTCGGCCAAGGAGAATCCAGAACTGCCCGGTTTGAAGTGCCTCGATCAGCACCTGTCCCAGAGGCAGATCTTGACCAAGCTGCCCTTCACTTTGCAAGAACGCTGGGGACAGGAGGTCTTCAACTACAAGGAGGCCCACTCCCAGGCATACCCTCCATTTTCTCATTTGGTCCAGTTCATCACCAGGGCAGCCAGAGAAAGGAATGATCCACAGACGGGCCTCCCCACCTTATACCAAGGGACCCAGCCAGAGAAGGCACCTAAAGTGGAGAAAAAACCATCCAGAGAGGCCAAAAGACCGGTTAGTGTTAAGGCTGTTGAAACTCAGCACAGGGCCAACGAATCCAAGTCAGAGGTGAAGGAGGTGCTCTGCCCCATTCACCAAAAGCCTCACAGTTTGGCCAACTGCCAGGAATTTGGCAAGAAGCCTTATAAAGAAAGACAACAGATTGTACAGAAGCTGGGCATATGTTTTAGGTGCTGTGGAGCAACTCCTCACTTTGCATCCAACTGCAAAGAGGACGTCAAATGCGCAAGGTGTAACAGCCTTAAGCATTGCACCGCGATGCACAACTCTGACGCTGTCTCCCGCGCCAAAAGGGACACGTCTTCCAAAGAAGGGTCATCTACTGAAGCCACCAACATGCAGACCGCGTCACGGATGCAGGAGGATGCTCCATCGGTCGCCTGTACTGAACTATGCTCTGACGTGCACCAGTTCAGAGTCTGCCATCCCATCTGCCTAGCAGATGTATATCCAGCCAGAAGACCTTGGCTTAAAAAGAGACTTTACGTGGCTTTGGATTCACAAAGCGACGCCTCCCTGGCGACTCCAGAGTTTTTCCAACTGTTTGACATAAAAACCCAGACGGTCGACTACACCATGTCCACCTGTGTAGGGAAGAAGAAGTTGCAGGGTCGCATAGCATCCGGCTTTGTTGTCTCCTCTTGTGACCAGAAGAGACTGTTCGAGTTACCAGACCTCATTGAGTGTTCCTCTATTCCCCGGAACAAAAGGCAGATTGTCACCAGAGAAGTCGTGGAAGCCCATCCTCACTTGCGAAAGCTGAAGAACGCCTTACCTGCTTTCCGTCCAGATGTGGACATTGCCCTTCTGCTTGGTGCGGACTGTCCGAACTTGTTCTATGTGAACGACCAAGTTAAGGGACCTCCAGGGGCGCCCATTGCTCAGCTGCTACCACTAGGCTGGACAGTTACAGGCCCAGTGTGCATAAATAGGATGCACCCTCCATCGTCGGTGGGCACTCGTCAAGCGCACGTGCTTCAAGGCAGTCGCCCCACACTAATGCATAGCTGTTTGAGTCATATCTCGGTCTATTGTCAGGGGATAACACCAGAGTATTCTTCCATCTTTGAAGTCTCCGAAAGGGATGAAACTACAGCGCTTTCCAAAGATGAACAGAGGTTTTTAGAGATCATGAACTCTCAAGTTTCCCGGAGTCCCGAGGGAAATTGGATAGCCCCTCTGCCTTTTAAAGCAGAAAAACCCACTTTGCCAAACAACAGGCATGTGGCAGAAAATAGACTCTGGTCACTGAAGAAGAAGATGCAGAAAGACCCCAAGGTAAAGGAGCAAATCGTTGGCTTTATGGAAGACATGTTCCAAAGTAACTACGCCGAGGTCTCTGATCAAAGTGAGGTCAATGAAGAAAACTGGTTCCTGCCTTTCCATAAAGTCACGCATCCCCAAAAGCCTAACAAGGTCCGAATTGTATTCGATGCCAGTGCCGCATGCCAAGGCATTTCTCTTAATAATGTTTTGCTAAAGGGACCAGATCTTTTAAACAGTTTGCTCGGAGTCATCTTGAGATTTAGAGAGAAAGAGTTTGCTGTTATTGCAGACATCCACAAGATGTTTTACGCCTTTTTAGTTCGTCCTGATCATCGCAGGTACCTCAAGTTTTTGTGGTACGCGGACACTCAAAATTTGTGTGACGTTCGGGTTTTTCAGATGCGCGTACATGTCTTTGGAAATACCCCGTCTCCAGCCGTTGCAAACTACTGCCTCAAAAGAACCGCAGATGAGTTTGGGCACCAGTTCAGTCCAGAAGTCGCCAGCATAGTTAACCACAACTTCTACGTGGATGATCTTCTGGTTTCGTTTGACTCCGTTCATCAAGCCATCCAAATAGTGCATGAGCTGCAGGCTTTGTTAAAAGGTGCCAACATTCGCCTGCACAAACTATTATCCAACAGCAGACAAATCTTGCAAGCCTTTCCCTCCGAAGACTTAGCGGAAAGCAATGTTCATGAGTTATTCAAAGGGTTAAGCTCCCAGTCTAGTTTAGGACTTCTCTGGGATGTAAAATCGGACCATCTTTCGTTAAGAGCATCTAAATTTCAGTTTGTGAACACTAAGAGACAGATGCTTTCCGCCATCAATGGGATATTTGATCCCTTAGGCATAGCTGCTCCTGTCCTGATCACTGCTAAACTTCTGTTCAGACAGGTGATCCAAGAAAAAATAGGATGGGATCAAGAGCTGTCTCAATCAATAAAAACGGCTTGGTCAAACTGGACTGCCCAAGCTGAAGGCCTGGAAACCATCGCAGTTCCCAGACAATTTGCGCCCTGTAAGGTAATGATAGAACCCACCACAGAACTTCACATCTTCTGTGACGCATCTGAGCGAGCTATAGCAGCTGTGGCATACATGCGACAAAAGGACAGAGATTTTTGTCACGCAGGATTCATCATGGCAAAGGCTAAAATAGCTCCTATGGGAACTTCAATACCCCGGCTGGAATTGTGTGCAGCAGTTCTTGCTGTCCAGCTCTGGCGCATCATCCAGCAAGAGATAGGAGACTTGTTTCAAGATGTCCATTTCCACACGGACAGTACAGTTGTGCTTGGTTACATCAACAACACAACCAAAAGATTCAAGGTGTATGTGGCTAATAGAATCAACAACATTCTATCCAGTTCTACGCCTAGCCAGTGGCACCACGTCGCCACCAGCAACAACCCAGCTGACATCGCTTCCAGAGGAGCTTCAACTCAACGAGTGTTAAGTTCAAGTTGGCTGACAGGCCCCAGATGCTTGACCGAAGTCAATTTTCCATCAGCCTTTTCTCCCACCGATAATACAGAATTGCCCGAGTCCGTTCCAGAGGTGAAAGTTTGCAAGATGACCACAGAAATCAAGATGGGCCAAAGATCTTGCCTGGAACCACACCGTTTTGAATGTTTTTCGGAGTGGCACAGTCTTCTTAGAGCAGTTGCTAGGCTTATACATCGTTTAGCTTGCAAAGATAGTGAGCCTTTACAGGTCCAGGATATGATAAAGGCTAAGAGCGTCATATTCAAGTCAGTACAGAGATCTGCTTTCAAGCAGGAAATAGCTAGGCTAGAGCAAGGGCTCAACATCCCTAATCAAAGTCTTCTAAATGAGTTAAACCCATTTCTAGACAAGGAGGGTATTTTGAGAGTTGGAGGAAGGTTAGCCAAAGCTAAACTCAAGGCGTGCATAAAAAACCCCATCATCATACCCCCTAATAGTCACACTGCATTGCTGCTCGTTCGGCATCACCATGAAAGGATCCATCATCAGGGTAGAACTCTAACTGAGGCAGCCCTTAGAAATGAAGGTCTGTGGGTAGTTAATGCCAAAAGGTTGGTCAACAGTTGTATTTTCAAATGTGTTAAATGCAGGCGCCTTAGGCGAAACTGTCAAAGTCAGTTAATGGCAGAACTACCTCAGGATAGGACTTTGACAGACTCACCCTTTTCCCATGTGGGAATCGATGTGTTTGGTCCTTGGGAAATTGTTACCAGAAAAACCAGGGGTGGTGTTGTAAATAACAAGAGGTGGGCAGTTTTGTTTACTTGTTTAGTAATACGAGCTGTCCATATAGAAGTCATAGAAGGGATGGACACTTCATCATTTTTAAACGCATTAAAAAGGTTCATAGCCCTCAGAGGGCCAATTAAGTCAATTCGGTCGGACTGTGGCACCAATTTTGTAGGTGCGACCAAAGAACTCAATTGTGTGTCTAGGTTTGGGAGAGACCCAAAGGTTCAGAACTTTACGAATACTGAACAAATTATGTGGACTTTCAATGTTCCTCACGCCTCCCACATGGGTGGTGTTTGGGAGAGGATGATTGGTATTAGTCGCAAAATCCTTAATGCCATGCTTTTGAGTCATAGGTCATTGACGCATGATGTTTTGGTGACACTTATGGCGGAAGTTACCGCAATTATCAACAACCGGCCGCTGGTTCCCCTTACCAGTGACCCTGAGAACTTACAACCACTGACTCCTGCACTTATTTTGACACAAAAGGTGCCAGGATGGAAGGACATCATGTTGCCAGTTCCGGACGGAACTCACCGTGCCCTGTGGAAACAGGTGCAGTCCTTGGCCAACCACTTTTGGAAAAGGTGGAAAGCTGAGTACTTAAGCCAGCTTCAAGCTAGAAGAATCTGGCAAAGCCCACAGGACAACATTGAGGTTAACAACGTTGTGTTGTTAAAGGACAAAGACTTGCCCCGCCATGCATGGCCCATGGGCATTGTATTAAAGACCTTTCCTTGCCCGGATGGTAAGGTCAGGAAAGTTCAATTAAAGACTTGCAACAGAGACAAAGTGTCCATTTTGGACAGACCAGTTAGTGACCTCGTGTTGCTTATTGGAGATGTTTAAAGTTCTAGTGTTTGTATTGTCATATGTGCAAAGGTGTTTGTATGTTTTTGAGTAGTAAATTCCCACATCCTGGGAATTTAAGCGGGGAGTGTTCCGTCCCCCAGGACGATGGTTTGCCTTACTTATTGGTCGTTTGTTTGTTTTCCCTCCTTTGCATTTTGTTTCAGCCTCTGGCTGCAAAAGCCCAGGAAAGGTGGCTTGAAGTCTGCAAGAGCTGGCTGCAGTTTTCTTTGCAATGATTGGTCAAAGAGTACAACATCTTAGGACCGCCCTTTTTACCAGGGTCTAGTCTCCATTTTAGAGTTTCATTCTGGCTATAGTCTTCCAACGTGCTGGAGCTGTGCAAGGCTAACTGGGACAAATCATCCTCAAAACCAGGCCAATCTAAGCCTATCCAAATTAGATAAGTATTAAATTATACTGATCTGGAATAGGAAATCTAGTTAGAGGAGCAGGGTTATTCCATCGCTTCTAGAACTAATCTTTGCTGTAAAGATAGGGAAGGAAAGAGTTTCTCCTTCTAATATAGACAGCGTGATTAGGGTATAGTGGTTTTATAATCACCTTTGCCTTCTGGAACCAGGGATAATTCTGCAACTAAAACCTATGGAAATTTGTTTCATTTTCTGCAACTTTAAGATCTGTGCCAGGTTTACAACCTTGTATGAATAAACATCCTTTTTTGAAGTTCTCCAGACTCAGTCGTTCAATATTTTAGGACAGCTTATAGGGATTTGCAGTTCGCCCGGATAAAGGACGGCACGTTTCAGCTTTATAGTTTTTTTTTTATTGTCTGGCGGACGGCACAATGAGGATGGGGTCGTTTACAGTCTTTCTCTGTTTGAAAAAATGGATTAATTCTAGCATTTCTGGTGCAGTGCTGCTGTGTCACATTTAGCCCCACTGTTATTTATTAAAACAATGAATCTCGGCATTTATCAAAGGGGCCAGATGTAGAATTTGATACAGACTTTGTAACTCGACAAACTCCATCACAAAGCTGGTAAATTCCCACAACCACAAGTGATCACTTAAGGACATAAGAATCCTGCTGAATTAAAGCCTAATCAATCTAACTGCGCACTGTGAGAAAGAGAGTGCTGGATTAATCAGCCTTTGGTCTAAGCATGCGATGAAACGCCTATCTAGTCCAGCACTTTCTTTTTAAAAGTGAACCCCTGAGAAGCTCAAACAGAAGTCGTAAGGGCAATACTCTCTCTGCTGCTTTTTTTTTTTTTTGAGGGGATGGGAGAGGTAAAACCGTATCTTTCTGTCTGCCTGAACACTCTCCCTATAGCACTGAAGCAAACAAGATGCAGACTGACACACTACCTCCAATAGCATCATCCATGATCCTCTGTATGAATTTTAAAGAATCATTACCGTATGAAAAAGGTAATGAACTTAAAATGTCACTACTGTATTTTGGTGGCAGGCATTTTCTGAATGGACTAAAAAAAAGGTATCCCTAATGTGTATTATGGCTACTTTTGTGATGTTGCTCTCCTTGTTTCTGTTCCTTGATGGGAGAGGAAATTGTTGTTCTGACTCAGGCGGTGAAATGTCTGGAGTCAGCTTTGTTTATTGTAAAGGGAAAACAGACAAGCAAGGGGGTGGCAATGTGTTCAAGCTTCTGGCACTTTTCATTACTCTCCCTGGTTGTTGCAATGCAATAACAATGCTTAATTATTCTCACAGCAAGCTGAATATTTATAGGGGCTCATATAATATCCATGTAAATAACCCAATCAGGTGGTTATGATTGTTATGGATATAAATACTCGCTGCCGCCGGCTTTCAGAGATGAGACAGCAGAGATGAATTGCTGCTGAAATGTTGGAAGCTTGTTTGGATAAACACTGACATTTCTCAATCTCCCCCAGGGGCCCAGAATATGCACTGGGATTATATAGGATGGAACATGACAAAATGAGTTTTTTGACATAAAACAAAGCTCCAAGGAGGCTCCCACAGTCAGTCCTCAGCCCCTTCCATTTCAGTTTGGTTTCACGCTTCATGGATCTAGTCCCTAGCACAAGCTCACAATAAATAGGAGCCACATTAATTAGCTTCCATATATATTATATTACAAAATAAGTCATATCAGTTCCTGAGGAAAAATGGCAAATTCAAGGGTCAGGAAAAAGATCAAAAGACTCATAAACTATGACATGAAGGCTATAAACCTAAGCTCATATATGCAGTGCTCAGATTAATTTAACTTTAAGTAAATATAGTTAACATCGTACTGTCAAGCTTTCCTGTGCTATTCATGAAAATCTGAAAATGTCATTACAGTGAGCCCTATGGATCTGTTATTTCCAGTCAATGGGATATCGTCATGCTCCATATTAGAAAACTGTGGTAATGTGAATATAGACACACTGAAACATCACTACCATTTAATGAGATGGGGCATGATAGTCCTTTTGTGGCTGCAGTCAATCCTGAACCGAACTGTCACATGCCCACTGCCATTTTTGCCAGAGTATAAATCTGACTAAACTTTGTGGCTGATATATTAAAACAACTGAGATGTGAAATAAGTTAGTGGTGTCCTTCAACACCCTGTGAACTGCTGCCTTAACTGTAAACTTAAGTTCTACAATGCAAGATGTTGGGAACTTTTCAGAGACTCCAATGTGAATTTGTTAAACACTATCTTTTCACTGTCTTTCCACATGTCTCAGGATTTACATTCTGGTCCTGAAAATAGATCAACTTAATTCAGTATTCCTGGGTGAGGAACTAGTGTCCATGATTTAACTGGCATGATTTAACTACTGGCATTTAATTGAGAACCCATTATTGTTTTTAGCTCTCCATGAGCCCCTCTCCCTGTGAGTTTTATGGGAACCTATGAACTAGACCCCCCTGTCTTTGCACTGTGCACTTTAATATCAAGCGAAGGAGGGGGGGGGAGTTACAAAGCTTTTTAGTGCACTTTATTCTAGTAACTCCTAAAGGGGGGGGGGAGAAAGGAGTGGCTTGTCTACATCTATAGCCAGTGTTCTTGTCTCCAGCTATAGCCAGTGTTAGCCAGATGTTAGAGAATAGGGAGAGGGGCCATGTAGAGGGAGGGGGGATGTCCGCTAGCCGAGGAGCCCCCATTGAAGTTATTCAGGGGAGGAGGAGATGCGGGAAAAGGAGACCAAAATTAATTCGGCCTAGGGAGAGATTTCTTGTAGATTTAAAACGGTCTCCTGATATGGTAAATTTGGATAGCCGGGCTGGCGGTCCCTTCGGACTAAAGGTGGTGCTGTTGAACGCCAGGTCTGCAAATGGAAAAACCGCAATTATCCAGGATCTTATCCTGGATGAACGGGCAGACCTGGCGTGCATAACGGAGACCTGGCTGGATGAGGCGGGTGGGGTTAATCTCACCCAACTCTGTCCTCCTGGGTACTCCGTGCAGCACCAACCAAGATCCGGAGGGAGGGGAGGCGGAGTCGCAGTGGTCTACAAGGATTCCATCCCCCTGACCAGGTGCCCCATCCCGCAGTCAACCTTGTTTGAATGTGTCCACCTGAGGGTGGGTGACCGGGACAGATTAGGGATTCTGCTAGTGTACCGACCACCCCGCTGCACTACAGTCTCCCTGCCTGAGCTAGCGGGGATGGTCTCGGGCCTGGCGTTGGAGTCCCAGCGGCTTATTGTGCTGGGGGACTTCAATGTCCATGCGGAGGCCACCCTGACTGGCGCAGCTCAGGACTTCATGGCCACCATGGCAACCATGGGGCTGTCCCAATTGGTATCTGGTCCCACCCACAGAGCAGGGCACACACTTGACTTGGTTTTCTGCCAGGGATGGGAGGAAGGTGGTGGTGTGGAGGAGCTCACCATCACTCCTTTGCCATGGACCGACCATCACCTGATCAGGTTTAGACTCGCTGTGCCCCCCAACCTCCGCAGGGGTGGAGGACCTAATAAAATGGTCCGCCCCCGGAGGCTTATGGATCCGGATGGATTCCTGACGGCTCTTGGGGAGTTTCCCGCTGCCTCGGTTGGTGATCCTGTCGATGCTCTGGTTGCCCTCTGGAACAAGGAGGCGACTAGGGCAATAGACACGATTGCTCCGGAACGTCCCCTCTCGAGTACCCGAGCTAAACCATCTCCTTGGTTCACCGAGGAGTTGGCAGCAATGAAGCGAAAGAAGAGGGGTCTAGAGCGCGTGTGGCGTTTGAAGCAGAACGAACCAGACCGAGCACGGCTGTGCCTTTATTTAAAGGCATACGCCGCGGCAATAGATGCTGCTAAGAATGTTTTCTTTGCAGCTAATATTGCGTCCGCAAAGAACCGTCCGGCAGAGCTGTTCCGAGTTGTTAGAGGTTTGTTGAATCCCATCTCTCAAGATGGGATCCCTGACAACTCGGCAGCCCGCTGTGAAGCATTTGCTCAGTTCTTTGCGGACAAAGTCGCTCTGATCCGCTCTAGCTTTGACACCATATTAATGGCAGCTTCCGAGGATGTAACACGAGCTCCTGCTTGTCCTATTTTGATGGATTCATTTCAATTGGTTGAGCTCGAGGATGTGGACAAGGTGCTTGGAGAGGCAAAGGCTACCACATGCATCCTAGACCCCTGCCCATCCTGGCTGGTGAGAGAAGCCAGAGGGGGATTGGCCGAGTGGGTGAAGGTGGTGGTGAATGCCTCCCTTCGGGAAGGCATTGTTCCAGCGAGCCTTAAATTGGCTGTGATCAAACCGCTGTTGAAGAAGCCATCACTAGATCCCACTCAATTGGACAGCTATCGGCCTATTTCCAATCTCCCCTTTTTGGGCAAGGTCCTGGAACGTGTGGTGGCTGCGCAACTCCAGGCATTCTTGGTTGACACTGATTTTCTGGATCCGGCGCAGTCTGGCTTCAGGCCGGGGCATGGCACCGAGACAGCCTTGGTCGCCTTAGTCGATGATCTACGCCGGGAACTGGACAGGGGGAGTGTGTCCCTGCTGGTTCTGCTGGACCTCTCAGCGGCCTTCGATACCGTCGATCACGGTATCCTTCTGGGACGCCTCGCAGGAATGGGACTTGGAGGTACTGTTCTGCAGTGGCTCCACTCATTCCTGGAGGGTCGGTCCCAGATGGTGTCATTGGGGGACGCCTGCTCGGCCCCACAACCGTTGACTTGTGGGGTCCCGCAGGGGTCAGTACTGTCCCCCATGTTGTTTAACATCTACATGAAGCCGTTGGGAGAGATCATTCGGAGTTTCGGGGTCCGGTGTCATCTGTACGCAGATGATGTCCAGCTCTGTCACTCCTTCCCACCTGTCACTAAGGAGGCTGTCCAGGTCCTGAACCGGTGTCTGGCCGCTGTGTCGGACTGGATGAGGGCTAACAAATTGAAACTGAATCCAGACAAGACAGAGGTCCTTCTGGTCAGTCGCAGGGCTGAACGGGGAATAGGGTTACAGCCTGTGTTGGACGGGGTCGCACTCCCCCTGAAGACACAGGTTCGCAGTCTGGGGGTTCTCTTGGACTCATCGCTGAGCCTGGAGCCTCAGGTTTCAGCGGTGGCCGGGAGAGCCTTCGCACAACTCCGCCTTGTGCGCCAGCTGCGCCCGTTCCTTGGGAGGTCTGACTTGGCCACGGTGGTCCACGCTCTGGTTACAGCTCGTTTGGATTACTGCAACGCGCTCTACGTGGGGCTGCCTTTGAAGACGGCCCGGAAGCTCCAGCTAGTACAACGGGCGGCAGCCAGATTAATAACTGGGGCGGCTTACAGGGAGCGTACTACCCCCCTGCTAAGCCAGCTCCACTGGCTGCCAATATGCTACCGAGCCCAATTCAAAGTGCTGGTTTTGACCTACAAAGCCCTAAACGGTTCTGGTCCAATTTACCTGTCCGAACGCATCTCCTCCTATGAGCCCACGAGAACCTTAAGATCATCCGGGGAGGCCCTGCTCTCGATCCCACCGGCCTCACAAGCACGGCTGGTGGGGACGAGAGACAGGGCCTTCTCGGTGGCGGCCCCTCGGCTGTGGAACTCCCTCCCCAGTGACATCCGGCAGGCTCCATCCCTTTTGGGGTTCAGGAAGAAGCTGAAGACCTGGCTATGCGCGCAAGCGTTTAATGAATGAACTCAGTTAGCATTGACATGGATCGGATTAAGGCTTTTGCACAAGGTCTGATGGATGATTGGTATATATATTTGGTGTTGCATTGTTTTAAATCTTATATATTGTATTTTATTATGTTATTTAATTATTTTAACTGTTTTATTCTTATTTTATTGTATTATGATGTACTGGTAGTGATCCTACCAGTTGTGTAAGCCGCCCTGAGTCCCCTCGGGGAGAAGGGCGGGGTAGAAATATTGGAAATAAATAATAAATAAACTGTACTGGGTGCTAATCAAAAACCGAAGTTCACTTCACCAAACCCAGATGTTTTGGATTTCAACATCTAGAATCCCTGATAGTTAGCTATGCAAGTTAGAGAGTTGATGTCAAAACATCTTTATTAACTTTATTTATACCCCGTCTTTCTCCCTGTGGGGACTCAAGGAGGCTAACAATCCCATACTTTGGTCATAGTTTTAAAAAATCTAGGGAGTCAAATACTGAGAGAGCCATCACTTTCTACATCATCATGTAGGAAGTGAGGTCTTTCCCCATCTGGCATCCTCCAGATATGGAAGACTATGGTTCCATCATCCTCACCCAGCATGGCAGCACCAGACTGGGGAAGGCTGGACCTTGAGAGACCTGGCTGGCTGACTCTGAAGAGAGGAATGCTAGACTGGACTGGAACGTTGCTCCTAAATTCCCAAGGAGACCATAGCTCCCTTTCCAGGTTCCTGATTCTTGCACAGCTGCCTCTCCTCCACTCCTTTTTCTTTGCTTTGTGGCCTCCCTGTTCACTGCTTTCTGCCAGAATTATTTAATTTTCCTTTCCAGCCAGCTGCTCTCTCACAGCCCCTGAAGCACCTTTCCAGAACTGAAGGTGAAAGCCTCTCTGTGCATTCCTACCTTAGCCTTGCTGTTTGGAGCAGTTTCCCTGACCCATAGGCTACGTCCTTCAGAGTTTGTCCTCTTCCCCTGATACTCTACATCCCCAAAGCTTACTCGGTCCCTTTCTTGCTGTACCTCTTGCTCCAGTTTCATGCTAATCCCAGTTTCCCCTGATACACTCCCTCCCTAGAGTTGAGGAAGATGCTAAGTGATGCTAACAGCCATCTCCATGGCAACTTTGTCAGACTCCCTCCCCAACCCTTGGACCAAGAGACACAGCCCTTCCTCGTTTCCAATTGTGCGCTCTCTCCCTGAACAGCGGCTCCCACCCACCCTCCACATCTTTGTCAATGCTCTCCCTGTGAGACAGAGTTGGGCGGCTGCCTGGGGCCTCACCCTCCTTTTCCTGTTACCACGCAAATCCATCACTGTCGCCAACCTTGTTCTCAGCAGCTCGTTTTGAAAAAAAAAAAAAGGCAATCAAGAGTTACCAACCTTGGTACTGCTGGCAGCTTACAACACAAATCTGGCCAAGAATGTGGTTGCTGGCTTTTGTGAAGCATCCTCCAACGCAACAAGTCTAAGAAGAAATATATATTCTGGGAAGAGAGATGAGGTTACGCAAGCTCACCTGAGAGCGGGTCTACTGCCCCCAGAAGCTCCCTGAAGCAGCCAGATTTTTGCTCATGGCCCCAATTGTTAATGTAATCTCTTAGTAAGGGTAAAGGTTTTCCCCTGACATTAAGTCTAGTCATGTCCAACTCTGGGGGTTGGTGCTCGGCTCCATTTCTAAGCCGAAGAGCCATTGTTGTCCATAGACTCCTCCAAGGTCATGTGGCCAGCATGACTGCATGGAGCACTGTTACCTTCCTGCTGGAGTGGTACCTATTAATCTACTCACATTTGCATGTTTTTGAACTGCTAGGTTGGCAAAATCCGGGGCTAACAATGGGAGCTCATCCCACTTTCTGGATTCGAACCAACCTTTCAGTCATCAAGTCCAGCAGCTCAATGGTTTAACCTGCTGCACTACTGAGGGCTTCTGACTGAGTTTAAGAAAGCCTTAAAATGATTTCAAAAACCGGGGGCTCCTGATAACCTCCTACCCAGACCTTAAAGACAATTTCCATAATTTTTCAACCACCAAGACAGGAGATTCTGAGAGTTATAGTCCAATCAGGTAACTTGTTCAAGCTCCCATCTTGGCCATTTGCACTAAGCTTCCCAGCTAAGATACAAAAACTTCTCAACCCTTTCTCTTTTCTTATTCTTTATCCTCCTGAGGAAATCACAGTCTCTTTCCAAATATCACATGTTATCCCAAAACCTGTATATGCATAATTTAAGACTGGCAATGTAAATCTTTACCTATTTTATTCCCACATGCAACACCAAATATTTTCTGACTTTTTTCCTGCTAAGTGAGATTATGATGGTTTTTCTGCATTGTCTCGTGATTTTCTCATTTTGGGGACCTTTGGCTGTTGCAAAAACAACTTATTTGGACAAAATATGCACTATTTTGGACAGAGACCATCGTTTTTCACTTGTGATAACAGTAACAAGGAAATAAGGAAATAGACTAAAGGAGTACTTTTCTATTTCTCTGAAAGATTGCCTACATCGGCCCAGGAGAAGCATTTTTCTTGCTAACATTACGGGCTCCAAAATGCTTTTTGCACTGTGTATTCAGTTGGCAGAAAATGGAAGGAATGCATGCAAATCCAATGGACAAGGAAGAAAACAAAACTGAAAATCAAAGAGCCCCAAAGGGTG